>NW_009269998.1:2987178-3014272 GCF_000687185.1 Egretta garzetta
GACAGCAAGGAGTGTAAAAATTTGGGTAGTGAAAGTGCAAGGAAAGACAGATAAATCTGGTTGTGCCATGATATGAGGTTCACTTCTGGAGCTCTATAAAATCATGTTCCTATTTTCGTTCCTGGTACGTACAGGTAGTTTTTCTCTCCATCTATCAAAGGGTATGAATCAAGTACAGCTTCTTTGGAGGCCTTGTACATATTCAAGCATCATATGCATAATTAGTAATAAATATGCTTATTACTAATATATGGTTATATACATATATATGTGCTCCACTTTTCTGGGAGGTTGCCCTATGTCTATTTCTGATATATTTGGTGCCTCTGAATTACAAGCGGCAAACTTTCCAAAGCAGAAGGAAGTGTCAAAAGCTGAATGGACTTAGCTAAATGCTGGGTATTATTATTAATTATACTTCTCGCAGAGAAGTAAAGCTTCTTGGAATACTAGAAACAACTCAAAGAGAATTGTTGACTGATTTTTTGTTGTTGTTTTTTTTTTCCTGCTGGAACGAATTAGGAAAAAAGGTAACATATTAGGTTATTGACATAATAGGTTGAGATAGAAAACCCCGGTGTGGCCGTAGCCAACAAAAAAAAAAAAAAAAAAAAGAAAGAAAAAGTGAAAGACCTTTTAATTTTATTTTCATTTTTACTCTCATTTCTGTTTTGTTCCTGAGAGACCAGCCTTAGTGCAAATTTTTGGCCTCTCCAAGCCCGTGGAAGTCAGGGGTTTCACCTAAAGCAAATCAATAGAGGCAAAAGTGCCGCCTTTGCACAGATTCTCTTCTGGATCTGGTTCTGGATTTGCTCCGCTGCGGAGGCAGTTTTAAGCGGGCTGTTTGCTACGTGCCCTGCAGATAGGGTTTGACCTCCTGGCGTTGTTACTCGGGAAGCTGAAGGGAGGGCTGGAAAGCTCATCCTGATTTAGTTTCCCAATTCAGTGTGTAAATCATTGCAACCGCCTGCAGATGATGCGGGTTACGATGGAAGAGAAACGGTTCTTTTCTGAGCTGCTTTGTCAGGCCCGTTAGCTAAAGAATGTGTTTCCCCTCCAGGATGGACGCTTCATCAAAGCTTTTGCGCGTGCGTGCCGTCGTTAGAAATCCTGTTACTATGATTACGCTGTAACTTGTGTCTCTAGATCCGCACGGAATAGCCATCGCCGTTTACCCGGCAGACACTCTGCCAAATAGGGTGCGGGGTAGAACAGCGGTGACAGAAGATACTCCAAATGACAAAACACATGAAGTCTCATAGCAAACTGAATTTGTGGGGCTTTAATATACTTTATCACAGTGATCACCTGATTTGGCATTCAAAAAAAAACTTTACTTGGACTGTGTTTAATTTGCTAGCTTAGAACGTCATGCCCTACTCTAGGCTGGAGCTGCTATTGCTGTGACCACCTTTCTACTTGGGTGGTAATGACCCTGGGTGCTGCTGCTGAATCACAGAATCCTGGCATGGCAGGGGTTGGCAGGGCCCTCCGGAGCTCACCCAGTGCCGGCAGGCCCCTCCGGAGCTCACCCAGTGCCGCCCCCCTGCCCAAGCAGGCTCACCCAGAGCAGGGGGCACAGGACAGCGGCCAGGCGGGGGTTGAAGAGCTCCAGAGAAGGAGACTCCACAGCCCCCCTGGGCAGCCTGGGCCAGGGCTCGGGCACCCTCACAGTCGACAAGTTCTTCCTCACATTCAACTGGAACCTCTTGTGCTTCAGTTTGTGCCCATGGCCCCTTGTCCTGGCGCTGGGCACCACTGGGAAGAGTCTGGCTCCGTCCTCGTGACATCCAGGGGGATCCAAGAGGGACAGCAGAGAAAGTATGGGCTGAGATTTTTATAGCAGTGCTAGGAGTTCATTCATAAATGCTTTACACAAAATAAGAATGAGTCCTTCAGTGTTTATGAAAGATCAGGACCCTTGAATGCTGCAGTAATATTAAGATCATAATCCTAATGGTAGGAAGAAATCCCAACCCCTGACATGGGGCATTATCAGGCCTCAAAAGTGCAAGCAGGACAATAATGTGATGATGTATTTATTTAGTTTCCTAATGGATGGTGCTGCACATGCTCATGAAATTGAGGGATTGCTTTTCAGATGCATGGAGCATTCATAACTTCTATTGATTTCAAATGCAAGTGCTTAGCGCTTCTGAAAGGAGAGGATGCTGTGTGAAAATCCATTATAAAATATGAGTTTTCATACCAGAACTAGTGGTAAAATGAAGTGAATCTATTGTTAATTAGCACTGATTCTTTTTACAATATCTAGATATATGATGGAGAAGAGCTTCAGAACATTGCAGGTGTAATCCTGGCACGCAGATCAAATCAGATTTACCTCATATTTATAGCTTCAACATGCAAGACTTCCAGAACATTGAAGTGTCAAGGGAGCTGGGTGAGGTTTGACCTTCCGTCCTATAAGAACATACGACTTAAAAGTTTGAGGAGACAGGAAGAATGGCAAGGTAACCAGCATTCACACCATAGATGCTGCAGGGCTTATGGGATGTTTTCTTAAAAGTTCTTGTTATTATATTGTGTAATAAGATGCTCGTTGTGGCTTTCAAGTGAGAAAAAGATTGTGAAGTTACCAAGACTTAGTGAAGTCCTCCTTTTCAGTGGCTGGCACAAGTTGTGCCTGTGGCTGGCAGGAGACGATCGATGCCTTGTGCGCCTCTGGTTGAGATTTGTCTCAGTTTAGTTATCTAAAGTTTAGGTGTTAGACCTGAGCTGCTCACTTTGGCTTCCTCTGCTGCCACCGGAGAAGGTTACGTGTTTAGGTCTTCCAACTGCAGCACAAGCTCAAGAGCAGCATGAAGGTGACTGGCGGTCTCTCTGCTTCCTACAGGAGCATCCTAGAAAAAGTGAGCTTAAACTGAACGCTTGACTTTTGCCTGCTAAAGTTACAGAAGATTAATTCCAACCGTTGTTCCAAGGGAATATCCCTTTGTAAGTAAGGCTGCTCTTCAAAAACTTTCACCCTTTCCTGAAATGAGCAAAGCAGTAGATGTGATTTGCTCCAGAATAATAAATTTTAACAAATTATGTCTCAGTATTCCTAATCCAAAAAGATAACTGCCCATTAAATAATTCCAGTGGACAGAGTCAATAACTCCTTTTCCTTTGTTAGCGTAAGCTAGAATTCCCAGATTAAAAGCATGGTATATAGTTAGTTTGCTTTTTAAATAAATGAAAGAGCTATTACAATTTGGTATTTTTCTATGTAAATAGCAACTTTAAAACAAACGGTGTGCGTTTAATTCATTCAAATGTGCTTTTGAATGAAATTGTAGATGCAGTTTATCAATATCAATTCATATTATGCTAATTTGTACCTACTAGGTACTCACTATTTTCCATGCATCTATTAAATATGGGACGTTTAGAATTTGAACAGTACAGAATTTCAGGGTTTAGAGGATGACATTCTACTGTGGGAATTAAAGGATAGACCTGCCAGTTGCGATCTTGCTCCTGTAAGATACGTGCAGCAGTAATTTGTGGTAGTGGTGTTGTGTTAATGCTTTCCAGCGCTCCCTTATTCAGTTAAACATTCAAATATACCAGGGTGGTTCTGACGATGGGGTAGGAGTCAGTCTGAATTTCAGAAGTTGTTGTTTCTCTGCTTTCTGAATGTCATTGCTTTGTGGAACTGGTGGTGTTTTTTTTTTTTTTCCCCCCCACTTCCCAGCGCCTGTGAGATGCCAGCGTTACAACTTAATGAAAGTTCTAGCACTTCCCCGCGCTTGCTTCAACAGCTCTGGTATGAAAAATTCTCACTTTGGGGTTTCTCTGAAGTATTATCAAAGTGGAAAAAGAGACACTGTAATATTCACTTAAAAGTCTGAAGCATTTTCTGTTCGTTAAGGCTGCCTTTTAAGAGCAGAGATTCATCCTAGTCAAATATTTGTGTTATATCAAATAAGCAATGAGGAATACTCACTTTTGCTGGGAAGCACCTTGCGGTGAGGTATATCCAGTAACGCAAAAAGACCCCGCAGTAAGATTGGAAGAGGCAATTCTGAGGCCAAAGGGACTGATTAAGTTGAAATCGTGCTTGCAGGTACTCCAACTCTTTCAGAATTTGACTACGCATACTCAAAATTCAATAAATGCTTGAACCTAAATAATTTCTAAATATAATAAAGCCCAGCTGTGTCATGATCACTTATGCTTGAGGTTTGTTAGACCCCAATAGAGAGGGTTGCAATTGGATGTAGACTGGAAGGCTGTAGTGACAAGGGTGCATCCATACATGTATTTTTTGAGACTGCAGTGTAAAATCTAACTGGGAAAAAAAAAAAGAGAAAAAAGTGCTCTTTACAGCATCTCGTTCTACTCTGCATGGTCAGATTGCTTCCGACAGACAGACTTATCTCACATAGTGTTCTTTTGGGTTTTTTATTAGTGTGCCTTACAGACTTTAGGAGAAATAGGCAGATGTGTCGTTATAAACTCATCTTGCGCCATGGCAAAGCAATGTGAAGATATTTGTTTCCTCTGGTTTACAGCTGAAACTATAAAGTATTCTGGTTTCTTTGGAAAGAGTCCGTGGATCCCTCAGGAGCGGCCTGCTTGTCATTAAAGGTTTCACAGTATTTTCAAGTGAAAATTCTCTGAGTTTATACGTAGTAAACTTTGAGATTAGTTATCAATGCTTATCAGAACTTTAGTTACAAACACACTCAGCTACTGACCCAAAGCCTTTTGCATTTTGGTTGTACATCAAGACCGTTGGGTGTCAGGAGGTCAGCTTCTCAGCCACGAGAACACCACATAACTGCAGAGCTACGCTGCTTGGTGCTATTTGAAGCTCTAGCCATAAGTCATTGTGGCTAAAATATTCAAAAATCATTTAAAAGCTTAACACCCCCCCACTTTCAGTTAAAGACGAGCTTGTCCATGTCAAAGTCACTTTGACAGAAGTGACTTGGATTCCTAAATCACTTGGAAAATCCTTAAAATTCAAAATTTCCCGCAGTAATACACTGGATAACTATAGAAAATTTTGTCTTCTGAGAGTCATTACATCTCCAGTTGTTTTACTTCACTGCTGGAAAAGGTGACATTATCCAGCCATTCATGCAATACCATAACACCCTTTAAAGCCATTAACGTTGTTTAAGCTTAGTCAGGAATACAAAGGATTTTCGATCTTTTGATGTGCTTCCTGTGGATTATACACACAATAACTTATAATTATGCGTGTTTCAAACTTTCCTGTGTGGTGGTGGTGATGATGCTGATGCTGATTATTATTATTATTATCTATTTACTCTCCTCCTGGCTGTTGACATTACTTTGGATTCTCCTTTATTTATTCCTTCTCCAACAACTGTGTTACATGGCGTGTTCCATTAGGAGCAGACAGATGCACACCAGAGCCTCCCATACAAACTGAAAGCTTTAGCGTGCGCGCAGCACTCTCGCAATTGGCATCCAATAAGGGGAGAATCTCCCTTTCCCTTTTAAATTAAGAAAGAATAGAATCATAGAATTGCCTAGGTTGGAAAAGCCATTTAAGCTCCCCTAGCCCAACCGTTCCCCTACCCCTGCCATCCCACCCCCAAACCCTGGCCCTCAGCACCTCATCCGCCCTTCTTTTAAATCCCCCCAGGGACGGGGACTCAACCACCTCCCTTGGCAGCCCCTTCCAGTGCCTGACAGCCCTTTTGGGGAAGAAATTTTTCCGAATGTCCAACCTAACCCTGCCCTGGCACAACTTGAGACCATTTCCCCTCGTCCTATTGTCTGTTACTGCGGAGAAGAGGCCAACCCCCACCTCGCTACAGCCTCCTCTCAGGCAGTTGTAGAGGGCGATAAGGTCAATAGAATAGAATAGATCCAACAGTCTCAAGCAGTTAACCTGAAGTTTGACAATTTGGCGCGGGCTGTTCCCAAAGCGTATAATGCAATGCAAAGTTCAGGCGCTGTCTGTAGGGCCTTTGTTAGCTGTATCTCGTATGGAGATGCCGTGCTATGATGCTCGAATTTGTGCCAGCCATGCTCCGTAGAGGCAGAACTGGACTTCAGGATGGGCCCTGTGTACGTCAGAGTTTCCCTGCCAGGCCCTTGGGAGGAGGAGTAAGCCACTAGGCGATACGGGCAACTGTGGAATTGGGGTTTATGTGTGAGCTAATGTGACAGTAGAGATGGACCTGTGGATTCCATACCCAGGAATCAGTTTTTTCTTTCTGTCTGCTTCCCTGAAGGACAGCACAGTAGACAACAGATCCTAATTAGCTAGGAGACAAAGGCAAGACTGAGCGGAAAAAAGCAGACGGAAAAGCGTTGTAGAAAAAAAGAAGACAAAAGGTTCAGGTGGGTATGTGCGGTACCTGGATGACAGGGCGAGTGTTAGAGGCTCAGAGATTGTATTTGAAAAATGTGTTGGAGAGCTCATAGGATGCAGAAGAGGGTAAAGAGCTCAGGACCTTTGGATGTGTTTCTGGTAGACATGGGGATATTTTTGGAGCTTAAACTAGGTACTTTAATAAGCCACCTGAACGAGACACTTTTTTAAGTTATGGAGCAGTTGCAGAGAAGGAGAATATAAAATAAAAACTCATGTATGTAAAAGGGGAGATGTATAGGCTGTGTGGAGGTGTGTGTATAACCCCTGGGTAACAACACATGTAGGAAAGCTAAATGTGACTTTTGGGCATTGATTATTTTGCCCTTTGGGGCTGTATTGGTTATTTATTACCTTATTGGTAATCCTCACGTAAGAGACTTTCTTACTGAGTCTGAGTAATACTTTAAAGTTAGAATAGGAGTTGAACATAAGAAAGGAAAAATTGACACAATATTTTAATATACTCAACAGTTCAGAAGCATCAGCACCAGCACAAAACATAGATCCCGACTGGAAAAATACTTGAAGCTTCCTGGGTATTTTCCACGTTTCATCACCCTAAAAGAAAAACCCCTCTTTACTGTAAGCCTCGTCCCATGTATGTGCAACGCCCCCGGGTTGTTTCCTGAGATCTCGGTAAGATTTATTAGTAGAAGATGAAGTCTGAAGACCCTTCTGCCTACCTGAACTATGAGAGAGGCAATATGAAAACAGCAGCTTTAAAAACATGCCATGAATCTCAGTGGGTCACGTTGCACAAGGGAAAAGAAAGTCTTACTCTGAGGAGTAATTTTAACAGGATGGTTAACCTGGTGTTAGGGGCATCTAAAAGTAAATGAATTGAATAAGAGTCCATGGAAAATATCTTCTAATCTCTGTGGTACTAGCTTTAAGAATTGTCTGGAAGAGTCAAATGGATAAATAATATTAAAATGAATGTAAGTTCACCCCTTTCATGGTTTTCAGAGTGTTCCCTGTTTAGAGTTGATCAGCATTCTGTTCAAATCAAAACAGTGAATTATCCAAGTTACTTTATTCTTTGTATTTTGTGCTTTGCAAATCTGACTTGAATTTCACTTGAAATTACTTGAGAATATGGCCCAGTGTCTTCATGAAAGATGTTCTTGTTATCTACTTCTGGAAAGGTCTGGAGACATTTTATGGCATCAGTAAAATCTGAAATTCCTGCATTAAGTCGAATTCTGTCCTTTACACCTTTAAAAACACCGGAATTGTCAGTAGTTGAAAGTAGCGCGTGGAACTGGGCTCTTTAGTTGCTACGAAGAAAGTTAAGGATTTGATGCATAGTTTTTTCTGTAGGTATAAAACACGATCGCTTCCATACACTGATTGAAACCATCTGGCACTGTCAGTGGAGGAACAGGGGATTGCATGTCGGCTTTTCATGAAAATGTAATGAGGAGACATGTACTGCATGTCGGCTTTTCATGAAAATGTAATGAGACATGTTCAGACGAGAGCTCAGAAATCCCCCTCTCTTGTCAATGTTCTAGATGAACATGGTCCGTAAGAGGGGAAAAAAGGCAATTGCCTGGTGGCAGGAGATCTGTGCATTTCTGGTGTTTGACGCACAACACCATCAGCTGAACTCCTCTTTCTAAGTCATTCCCAGTAGAAATAATCTACAGTTTTTATTTGAAAGGACATGGGCCGTGGCTCCATTTGTATCTGCAGCCCACCCTACTTCTGTTGGCTTGTAAATGAATGTGGACAGAACTTCGCCTTGATGGTAAACGTTCACCGGTTCTATGTAGACTAAGTAGTGAGTACGGAGGAGCTCGGGAGCTTTCAGCATCCCCAAGGCGTGTAGTTAACCCCTCAGCAGCCTCCTACTGCCACTTGCTCAGTTTTTACATGCCACCAGTGAAAAAGTGGATTGTCATGGTTCTTACGTTGAAACATGTGCACGGGAGACTTTCTGCTGTGCGTGGTTGCCCTGTACATTACCACTATTTGTAGTTGGGTAGACTGTGGTCGGGCCTAGTGGCCAACGGGGAGAAGGCACCGCTGCACCGTGTGATGGACAAACGCAGAAGCGTGTGGGGTTTGCCTTGGTGGAGAAATGCAGAAGCATGCAGGGTCCTCTCGGTGGACAAACGCAGAGGTGTGCAGGGTCCTCTCGGTGGACAAACGCAGAGGTGTGCGGGGTTCACCTCAGTGGAGAAATGGAGAAGCATGCAGGGTCCCCTCAGTGGACAAACGCAGAAGCGTGCGGGGTTCGCCCTGGTGGAGAAATGGAGAAGTGTGTGGGGTTCACCTTGGTGGATAAATGCAGAAGTGTGCGGGGTTCACCTTGGTGGAGAAGTGTAGAAGCGTGTGGGGTTCGCCTTGGTGGACAAACGCAGAAGCGTGCGGGGTTCACCTTGGTGGAGAAGTGTAGAAGCGTGCGGGGTTCACCTTGGTGGAGAAGTGTAGAAGCGTGCGGGGTTCACCTTGGTGGAGAAGTGTAGAAGCATGCGGGGTTTACCTTGGTGGAGAAGTGTAGAAGCATGCGGGGTTCACCTTGGTGGAGAAGTTTAGAAGCGTGCGGGGTTTGCCTCGGTGGACAAATGCAGAAGCGTGTGGGGTTCGCCTCGGCTCGCTGCCCAGCCGGTGAGGGTGAGGAGTGTTACTGACGAGCAAAGCGACTGCTGGGACGAAGCAAATGCATGAGTGACGAGGTAAAAGGGGAGGAGTGGAACCAAGGGGTAGAGTGGCAATGAAGTGGCTATACCGTGGAGAAAGGGGCAGAGAAAAGAGCTCAGAGGAGCCAGTTACAGAACCTGGGGAGGGAGAACTGAAGGATAAGCAATCCTAGAGGCTCTCGGAGTGTCTGCTGGTGTTGCTGGGCTGTTTCTGCACCCATGATTTTCACCGTGTCTCTTTACCAGTCTTACCACCACCGCTTCCCCAAGCCCATGAACAGCAGGAGGGTCTTGTCTCCCTGAAGCCGGTGAAGGATTTTCCTTGCTCCTTCAGCTGCTTGCTACTCAGAGTTGTTCATACTACAGACTGGATTTGTGGTAGGTTTTGACATCAAATGTTGCTGTGTGTTATACCAGTATAAATCAGATGTTACTGACTGCAACTTGCCTTCCGGGTCCTTTTTTCTACATGTGTGTCTGACAGTATCCAGACCAAATTTTCTAAACAAAATTTAGCCCCATCAGTTCCTAAGAGCAGTGCTTGGCAATACACAAATAAATTCCCGTGTTTGTGCTACCAGGTAGGGGATGGCTAAAATGACTGCAGGATGGGCCTTCAGATGAGATGTCAGAAAATGATGTGATGTGATGGTCAGGATTTGTATGGGGGAAAATGGCAGAAGGAGAAAAACAATGAACTATCTTTTATCAATTTATCTCTCATTTTAACTGCCACGGTCTGGAATTCAATAAGAGAGCACTGAATAATTTCATGGGCACCAGGCACGATGGTAATTTTAATTCTACCTTCTAAGATGCAGTGAACCTATTGAGTGCAGCACATAGTAATGGAAAATTTTGCATGAGGATAATAATTATAATGTTCAGGTAGCAAGGAGAATACGTGTCATTATCTGACCTGTTCATATTTTGTATAAATTCATGATCAGCTTCAGAGAAAAAATACCGGTTCGCAAGATGCAACTGTGGAATGGTTCACCAGATGGATGAGGGAAGGACACGGAGCCTTCCCTGGTGAAAGCTCAGTAGAGGTGTGTGTGTCCTTTGACAGGCATGGGGTAAGACGTGGGCAGGACACGGCGAGCATTCGGTCAGTGTAGTCTGGCCAGGCAGGCATCAGACCAAGCTAGGAGGACAGGCGTTTTATCTCATCTTTGCGTCATTATTCACCCAACTTCTTTCCTACTTCTGGAAGGCAGAGGAATAGCAAAGGAGGTGATATACCAAGTCCTGTGTGTGAGTCGGGGTGGCAGATGCGCGGCATGTTGTGAACCGCTGCCTAGCAAATCAAGGGAAGTCATTTCATTTTTGTCCTACATAAACCCATCCTTTGCCCTTTTCGTATTAGCCACTGGGTATTTCAGAAGGTAGCAGGAATATCAGGTGAGTCAACCTTCATTGCCCAGATGATCTACTCAATTTTGGAAGCAAAGAATCAGCCTCTCCTCTGCTCCATTAGCTCCACTGGTAGCACAAGGACAATGTAATTATTTACACAGCTCAGTGGGAAAGATGAGCTGTGCTCAGTTTTGTGCTGTCTCTGTTTCATATGTGTAAGGAAGAGGAATTTATCATTAGCAAACACTTTCACATTACAAATATACTAGACAGGCACGAGACTGCCCAGAGACTAACAGGCTAGCATCTAGTAATTTATCCTGGAGTCAAATTTTTGTTTCCTCTCCAAACTGAGATTGGTTCCTTGGTTTGCACATGTTATTGTAGGTTGCAGAACATTTCATGGCAATGAAATGGTCTGTAAACCTTTTCTTAACTCTTCCTGTATTACTGTTAGTGCTATAATATGTAGAGCTTTCAGTACTAATTGTGGTATCTAATCTTCAAGCTTAATCATGAAAGGGATGGTAAAGCTCGTTTTCAAACCCCTTCCTCCCCCTCAGCCCTGAGTGAAATGCTGAAAGCAACCTCCGTCAATCCATTTCAGGAGATTGCTCCCTGCCAGATGGGAAGATGGTTCCAATGGTGAAGTCGAAGAAGTCCTTGGAGAGATGTGGTAACACCAGGGAAAGGTTTTCAGGGGACAATCATCCATAATCAGTCAGGTAAGGAGAAAACTGAAATGTCGTCTGCTATTTTGCTCTTGGATTGTGCACCGTTTACTTCGAATGTGATCTGAGTTGAAATGGAAAACATCTTGCAGTGCTGGATCGGGCCCTGTGGTATCGGTACGCGCAGAACCGATAGCTTGGCTAGAAATGCGTAACATCGTTTTTCAGTGCTTGGAATTTTTTCTCAATCGCCTTTCGCAAGGGATATCATTCAGCTTGTTATTTAGGTCCAGCAGAATATATTCTATACAATATTGACTGTAAAAGTCTTAATTGGGCACTTTTATTATATGACTCGATTATATCACTCGATGCTCCTTGTTGTAGGTTGCTTTCTTTGGAGAGTACTTGTTTCCCCTTAAACACAGTGCCTGTGTTGGTCAATTGGCCGGAGGCTTTCAGCTACAGTTCTGAAGGCTTAAGATCAACGACAGCTTTAACATTAACGCTTCTCCCACTCTAACGACAAAAATCCCGTGTTTGCGGGCGGCTGTTTGCGCGTTATAAGCAAACCCCGTAGTTTGTTCTGTTAGCTGGTTGCTTCTGGCCAGTTTCCTCATTCAGGCTAACTTCACCTCTTCGGCCTCACCCTTTGTCTTCCTCTGGAACACTAGGCACTCGTCGTCCTCTCTACCAAATAGGGATGCTGGGAGTCCTCGGCTAGGTTTTGTTGCCACAGTAAATTCCTGACCAACTCTGTGGTGATGCTTTAATAAAATAAATGAAGAAATTATTATATATATACAAAATATTTTTAAAATAGCCAGAGTATTTAAAATTCCTACAGAACAGGGGAATTGGGCAAACAGGGCCTCTGTACATTGAAGGTCCCCCTGGGGTACACAGTAGCCTGGCAAGTTGGAAGTGCCACCTCATTCATAGAATCATAGAATCACAGAATCGTTCAGGTTGGGAAAGCCCTTTAAGCTCCCCCAGCCCAACCGCCCCCCTACCCCTGCCATCCCACCCCCAAACCCTGGCCCTCAGCACCGCCTCTGCCCCGCTGTTAAATCCCCCCAGGGCTGGGGACTCGACCCCTTCCCTGGGCAGCCCCTTCCAGTGCCTGACAGCCCCAAGGGGAAGAAATTTTCCGAATGTCCAACCTAACCCTGCCCTGGCACAGCTTGAGGCCATTTCCCCTCGTCCCATCGCCCGTTACCAGGGAGAAGAGGCCGACCCCCACCTCGCTACAGCCTCCTCTCAGGCAGTTGTAGAGGGTGATAAGGTGCGTGGTGATTCTGCCTGGTGCCTCATGGTCTGTGGTGCTCCTAGGCTATACGTACTGGATTTCCTTTCTGCAGTGGTCCTGGTAAAGAAGGTTTCAATCCAATATTTGCAATTGTATTTGAGGTGAGTAAGTTCTTTTACTTTAGGCACTTTTGTACTTTCCCAGTACCTGAATAAAATGGCTCAAACCCAGCATTTTCATCCCAACAAACAAAAAACCCAATTGCTAGTGGAATAGATCTTGCACAAAAAAGGCAAAACAAAGAATTGCACATTAAGTCCTTTCTTACTGAAGGGTAATCCTTTTACCTCTGCCCTAGATGTTTGGTACCTCCCTAACTATCCAGCTCTTTCCTTCATGCAGTTTCAGGCTGTAAGCTCCTGACGGTTATTCAGCTTTTCCTACTTTCCTTGGCCAACATTTTAAGGTTTGGGATTTCCTTCCACTGTGGGCTATCAGCCAGAAAAGAATAAACCCGGGTGGTGCCAGACAGCCAGCTCCCACCTGGCAAACAGCTCAAGGCAATGTTATTTTAACTACTTTGAAGCTGTCTGCTATAAGTGTCTTATTTCTTTCATTGTGCACTTTGCTATTGATTTTCACCTTAGCAGCCGTGCTTGGTTTAACTCCTGGGAGCTGGATGAACTGGTATCAGCCTGAGAACCTGAGCAGCACATGCCGTTTATAAAAGCAATGCATACGTACCTAGCTCCCCACAGAAGAATTCTGTGATCCTCTTGTGCAAGAGACATTTTAGAAAGATGAGATGTAAACCTGTTGTTTATATATGAAGGGTGTTCAGTGATGTAAAACAATTGTAATTGTACTGGTTTTACATTAAATGAGTTCTTATGACATGCTGTTATTAAACGAAGCACATTCTCAACAGTATTTTAATACTGTAGCCTAATTAATACTTCCAGAAGGTGCTTCTTATAAGGTAGAAATATTTAAATGCAAATGCAGCTCTTCAGACAAGTGTCCTTTCTTGAGTTTGGACAACGAACCAAAGCAGTGCTTATTACCCGTTCACTGCAAGGCTGTCGTTCTGCACAGTTCAGTCTGCATGACATAAATCGAAAGAGCAAAAGCAAATAAATGACTTAATAATTATGGCAGGGAGCCAAGCTTGGCAGTATAACCTGCAGTGTCTGTCATGCGTAATGGGGCGTAGCTGAGTCACGTGCAGTATTAGACTCACTAGGAACACAGCGCCGGTGGCCATATGGTAATGACACGCATCCGTCTTTGGCTTGAATACATTGGCCCATTTCCACTTCTGTTGCTGGTCACTGGATCTGTCTTTTTTCCTTAACTGATCCCTGGGAACATTCCAGGCCAGGTTGGAAGGGGCTGTGAGCAACCTGATCTGGTTAAAGGTGTCCCTGCTCCTGCAGGGGGGGTGGGCTGGGTCCCTTCCAACCCAAACCATTCTAGGATTCTATGATCCTTATTCTATTACTACATCTTAGTATGTATTCCCACGTAGCCTTCATTGCTGGGATATGGGCTTGATTAAAAATAGAAATTCCTGTGTGTTTCAGTAAACTGTAGTGCAAATTCTGCAGATGTTCTGTTTCTCCATCTTCCAGTGCTTCTCTTCTGCTTCCAGAGAGTCACTCTGATAATATAGGTTTCATGCTTAGTCCTCCATTAAATATAAACTATTAAGGGAATCTTTTAGTGTTTATAAAATTTATCTGGAGCTGAATCATGCATTACTTCTTCAGTGGGGAGCTTGAGCAAGATCTGCAACCTGGGCCATTCATAGCACTTCCAATCTTCATTGTTTTTAGCAGCCCTTGTTCTTCATTTGCTCTCTGCTTTAAAATTCTGTTCAGAGTGAAATGGCAATTTCAGTGCCATCCACCAAGCAGATCTTGCAGTTTTATTTTCCCGTCCCTGGTAGGTGGCCGTTGTAGAACTAGAGCTCTTAAAGGTACACACATATGTGCATGCACTCTGGAGAGGCTTATCTGGACCCCAGGAGGGTGAAGAAAAGAAAACACAAACATATTTGGGGTTTCTTCGTGATAACCAGTAGTTAGGACTGAATTCAAAGCCTGTTGAAAGCAACAAGACTTGATAGGTTTCTGTGAACGTTGGTCAGGTCTCTCTGATGCCAAGTTAATGGACCATTAGAACATGTTGGGTAGAATATAACTGTGAAGTAAAATTAACATATAACTTTTTTTTTTAAAAATTTATGGTATGAGACTTGGGGGTCTTGACAGACAGGAGGCTGAACGTGAACTGGTAGTATGACCTAGTAGCAAAGAAGGCCAATAGCATCCTGGGCCCTGTTAACAGGACTGTAGCTGCTACACCTAGGGAAATGATTATTCCCCTCTACTTGGCACACATCATTAGACTCAGTCTAGAATTCTGCATCCAGTTTTGGGCCTCCCAATACAGCAGAACATCATTCATCATCTCTGGTAACAGATGATAGGACAAGGGGGAATGGTTTGAAGCTGCACCAGGGCAGGTTTAGGCTAGACATTAGGAAAAACTTCTTCACTGAAAGGGTTGTCAGGCTCTGGAATGGGCTGCCCAGAGAGGTGGTAGAGTCCTCATCCCTGGAGGTATTTAAAAGAAGGAGAGATGAGGTGCTTAGGGACATGGTTTAGTGGTGGGATGGCAGGGTTAGGTTAAAGGTTGGACTCGATGATTTCAAAGGTCTTTTCCAACCAAAGTGATTCTATGATTCTATGATAGGAGTGAGTTCAGCAGAGGACCAGCAAGGTGGTTGGAAGCTGCAGCATGTGCCTGTGAGGAGAGGCTGAGGGAACAGCCTGGAGAAGAGGAGGCTTCAGGGGAATGTAAGAGCTGCATTCCAACATGTATGACGAAGTGATCAAGAAGGTGGAGCCAGGCTTTTCATAGGGGTGTATGGCAGGATGAGAAGAGACAGTGGGGATAAGTTGAAGCAATGGAGATTTAGAGTGAATTCAGGGAAAGTTTTTCACCGTGAGGACAGTCAAGCGATGGAGCAGTTTGCCCAGAGAAGTTGTACAGTCTTCATCTCTGGAGGTGTTCAAGACCAGACAGAATAAAGCCCTGAGCAACCTGGTTTAGTCTAACAGCTGGACATGCTTTGATACTGTACATGGTTTCTAGTGTTAATCTGTGCAAATTAACTAAGCATGAGTTAATTAATATTCGCTAAATTACTGGTTGATGACAGCACTAGAAAATTCCAAAGACCTTAACTTTACAAAAAGCCTGGTCCATTAACTGTCCCAGCTGTGCTGTATTGATATCCATTGACTATGATAGCCCATAATTTCTTGTGGCTGTGATAACATTTTAAAGTGGTTGTATAGCCTATGATTACAAAATGGCTTCAGTCATCTGACCGCACAGAGATGAGCAGGGAGTGAGAAATCAACACAAAGTGATTGCAAAATGCTACTTGATCATGTAATAGTTGTGATCCCACAGTAGAGTAACTGTGGCCCAGTGACTACAGACTATGGCAGCGATACACGTGTCTAGAGAGGAGAGCAACTGCTTCAACTGAATGACAAGGGTATGAGAATAAATTATATATGTGGATATCTGTGAGGTATGATTATGGATTATTTGCCTGAGAAGAACAACATACGCTGGTATCATGGTATTTGTACAATATTACAGAATCATAGAACCGTTTAGGTTGGAAAAGCCCTTTAAGCTCCCCCAGCCCAACCGTTCCCCTTAGAGCCCGACCCCCCCCACCCCCAGTTCCCCCCTCCTGTCAGGCAGTTGTAGGGAGTGATAAGGCTTCCCCTCAGCCTCCTCTGCTCCAGGCTGAACACCCCCAGCTCCCCCAGCCGCTCCTGATGTTGGGTGGTGTCTCTGGTGTTCCACAGCCTCCTCCCTGCCAGGGTGCATTCCAGCTGCTGTGACATCTTGCAGTCCAGATCTCTCCGTAATCATTTTCCTTTGCCGTAGGCCAGCAGGACCTTCCCCCTCAGCAATCCTTTGTATCTGTCAAGATAAATCATTAGTTGCTATTCCAGAAGTAAAACCAGAAAAATAAGCACAGGCTGAATAAGTCCTGCCTTTTTAAAAAAAGAGCAGTGTAGGACAGATTTATTCTTAAATCCCCAGAATTTTAGTTTTGTGCGAAGCTCTGCCTCTAAGTTGTGTGGCACACGGGTACCAAAGATTAAAGACCATCAGCCGTTGTCACGTCCGTACTTTTGCCTTGGCTCTTTTTCTCTCCCTGGGGGATTCATGTCAGCCTGCTCTGAGAAGCAAAGTTTGTTCTTTCAGGAAGCTGATGTCCCTTCTCTAGTCAAGCGCCGCCTTTGATAGGAAACCCCCTTTCTTTGTACTTGTCCTTCTTCCACCTAACAAAGCTTTTCTGCTGGCACAGTTTCAAAGCACATTTTTCGTGCATCTTGGAATGCATTCTCTTTTTTTTTTTCCTTGGTGTGTCTACCTGTGCAGAAAACTTGTTCCTTCTGAAAATGGCCTTAAGTCAAATTTAACTAGAATATTAAAATGTGGATCGTGATAAGCTCTTTCTATGATTTGTGTCCACTTTTATCAACTGAATTTCTGTCCAATTGGGAAAGGAAACCTGTTTTTAAGGGATTCCGTTTATTGTTCTTCCTGTCATTGCCCATCTTTTACAATTCCATCTTCCCGAGGAAATGCAATATTACAGTCTTAGTGTTCTGCATTGCTGTGTCCTTTACTCATAATCTGCTCTTCGGTTTCAATAGCACAAGTGCACGACTCAGAGGGGAAACCTGTATTTATTCAAATTTGATTGAATGATGCAAAATAATATGGCTGGACATGGTTTCAGTTTTTTGAAGACTAACCGAGGAAATCTATCTTCCTGGGGTCAGATTTTCAGAAAATTCAGCAGTTTATAGGAACAGATTGCGTATTTCTTCCTTCTTTCTGTCGTTTGGCTGAGGTCAGAATTTGCACATACAATTTTAATGTGTTTACAGATCAGACTGACTGCATCTGTACAGAAATAATAACAACTTGTCATACACGTGGTGTTGAAAATCCTTTCGTTTGCATCCTTTTGCAACCACAGTTGGGCTTTTCCCAGTAGAGCGTGCAGGCTTGAATTTTAGGAGTACGCAGTCTGCTTCCATCTTTACTGAAGATAAACCTTTGGGGAAACTCTGAATCGTTGAAAAGCTTTCTCTTAGCATACACGAGAGCTGTGACCCTAACCTCTCCAGAGGAAAGGTCCTGGCTATCCGTGCCGCTGTACGACTTCTCTGAAACGAGCAGGTTCTGTTCGGTGAAGTATCGTAGTAAATAGCAGGCATATTTGTCAAGTTATGTGCTTGAAAGTATGGAACTGATGACTTGGGTTTTTTCCCCTTTTATGACCAGCAAGTTCTACTTGCATGCATAAAAAGCTTATATTGGTCACTGCGTTGAAAAAAAAAATTCACCTTGAAAAACTGTCTTTCAGAATGACAAAAATGAAGCCTTTGACTTCTGTTATGTGGGACCATATGCCAATGCACTGTGAGGTCTATGCTAGATATGATAGTTTTTCAAGTCCAATTTGTCCTGTCTTCTGTACTGAGTCACTCAAAATCTAAGATTTGTCCTAGTGTGATAATGAGGACGGGCCAGATTGAATTAATCTCTCAGTTGCCACGACAGTTCATTTTTATTTTCTCTTACCCCCCCTCTTATTCTGCCTTTCTTTTAAAACCATCACCCTCTATTCTTTAGTAGGAGCTTTTCACTCGTTAAGCTGGATTGGAGTGAAAGATTGAAAGGACATCGTCTTTTCTCTGTCGCCTGTCATGAAATAGTGGCAAGGGCTTATGTATATATTTTCCAAATCAAGCAAGCTGAAACTTTTAAATGTTAAGTGGGTTGATTTCAAAGCCTTCTAGTGACAGAATAGCAGGCTAATGCTGCTCACTGAATCCGCTTGACTCTTATCAGTGAACAGAGTGCAACAGATTTTCATCAGTTTCATCAAAACCGTTTCCAAAAAATTTCTTCTATATTATTCTCAAGAGTCAGAAGGAATAATACACCTTCAGGTCGGCAGAATGCCAAACTGTACCTGCTTTGCATGCGCACAACCATGTCGTGCCTTATAAAACAGGTAAGTCATGGGAACCCTTAAATAGGTGACCCCCTTTGGAGGTATTCATGAATGTAAAAACCCAATCTGTGTGCATGTATGTGGCTTTCAGATACATTTACTTCATTTCTGATTAAAGGGAATCTTGAAGGTTTGATCAAGTGCTTGCCAGAGAACCAGAGAGTAACGGGCAAACATTCCTTGTGCGTCTCCTAATTGATAGGAACCTGTATTTGTAAATCCGTAGTTTCTGGTATCTCTGTTCCTGCATCTGAACCAATGTTGACTTTATGTAGGGTTTTGTATTTGGGGGGGAAAAAAAAATCTTGAAATATTTCTTGAAACAAAAATATTCAAGAGAATCAGCAAAACTGAAAAGCGTGCATTCCCAAGGTTGAGAGAAAAGTCTGGAGAATTTATTTTTTGCGCTCGCCATTCAAGTCACTTTGTACAGCTCCAGTACTTGTTTTACAAATGTTCTGAAAACCGGTGTTTGAGACTCTTGGGGGAAAGACAGGCTATTTATTTAATTTGTCATTTCTGGCATAAATCATAACCCTGTTGCACTTGATGTTGTACAAACAGAGTTAATAAATGGTCCTTGCCCCAGGTGCTTAGGAATTAAGTCTAAGACATAAGACGGTGGATAGGTATGACAAATAGAAGAGTAGAGAAACCCAATAAATAATGCCGGTTAGAAAGATAGATTACTTCGTGGCGTATCAGCATCAAGGGTTTTGTAGACTTCCCGGAAAGTCAGGGTTTTCATAAAGGGTTTAAAGGGGGACAAAAAGTATCTTTACAGCATTTATAGGGAAATCCTTGCAAACATGAGGGGGAACATAGAAGAAAAGCTGGAGTTGCTTGTATGGAAGATAAACAAATTAGCTTGTTAAACAACTTTAGGGCATAACCTTTCACTTGTGACTGAGGACGGGACATAGGCTGCTTTAGTGGTATTTTAGGACATAGGTAGGACAGGAGTGAGTTGATGGAAGTGTTAACTTAGATGCTCTGGAATTACCGAGGAAGATCCCAAAGACCGTTGCTGTTATTCCCTTCTTACTTTGACTGACAACACTAAAGGCTCGGTGTTAGAACGCTCCTGATTTCACTTCCAGTGTTTCACTTCAAACTGCATGAACAAAGAATGGCGTATTGGGAGTTTCCTAGTTTTGATATCAAGATGAGTTTGATGAATTACTTTAATGAGTAAGCAGCCATATGTGTACATATAGAGAGGGACATGTATAAAGAGTGAGGGGGAGAGAGAGCAGCAGCTGACTATCCCATAACAATGCAATAAATGACTTCCTCATACCAATAACCAAGAGGAAGCTAGTGGAGCATATAAAAATACAGAAGTAAAAATAGCTCTAGTTCATTATTTAGAGGAAATTATCCATTGAGAAGTCTGCGAGACTGCCAGCGCCTCAGCCTTCGTATCCAAATGCATAGGAAGAATAGGGACAACTAATGAAAGGATTTTTTTTTTTTTTTGTGTCAGATACAAAGATTTTTTTAATGGTTCTATTACAACCATAATTATTTAAGAACCGCATTCATGCCAAACGGAAATTTGAATATATGGGAAGTTGGTGCAAACCCCTCACACTTGACTGTAGAACTAACAAAAGAAGATAATAAAACCACATTTATTTACCAAATAACCAAAAATAACACAAGCTTTTAGCTCCAAGGAAGGAAGATTTATGAAAACAATGTAAGGCAACAAGATCAGAAGAACTAACTAAAATCATCCCGATTCAGCAAAGCTAATGAGAGTGCTTATATGCTCTATGTTCAGCAATTTTTCTATCATAATGTCACCAGACTGAACTAGATGGACATAATCCTTCACCAACTTGTAGTCACCGTAAGCTGGAAGGAAGGAAAGAAGACAAATGCTTAGGAGCATCAGTTGGAAAGAACAGAAATTTCATCAATAGGTGGAGATGGCTTGACAGCCCAACAGGTCACGATAGACCCAGATGTCTTAGGTAGGAGGAGAAATTCAGTGTGAAATTTAAGATTCAAAGTGGTGAGAACAGTAAGCTCATTTGGGGCAGGGCAGCTTCTGCTTGAGTTGAACTGATCTTGTACAAACAATTTGTAGCAGAAATCAACGGCATAGACAAGTTACCAGTGTTCTCCTCGTCCTGAACGTAGTGATGATTCAGCAACCCCGTACTTGAATGAATGAAGTACAAACGTTAAGGTAGTACATTCTGTTACACACATGACTTTGCTGTTGGTTAGATCGGGTTAGTTAGGTTATCAGGGCCAAAATTCCGACAATGAGTTTTGAGGATGTTGCATTCGGGTGTCATTGAAGTCAGTGGAAACCAGCTGTGCAGTTAATGCCGCCTGCTGTATTCTGTAATCATTTTAAAGTCCCTGGCAGCTCTATCCTGTAGCATATACTTGATGCTGAAAGATTAATCTAATGCTTTCCTGACTTCCCTTTCCAATATCGTATATGACAGCGAACATTTTCTTTTTTAATGGTAGGCAATACTCATAGCAATAAGTATCATCTTGAGTAGAGTCAACATCTTTCATATATAAAGTCTGATTCTCTTTCTCATTAAAATTGAATTTATTAGAACGGAGTGCCTGATGCAGGTTGCTGCGTATGAAATTTCTTTCTGGTAACCCAGCTAGCTCATTGCTACCAGGACATGGCTGCGTGAGTCATCATTTCTTCCTCCAGGAGAAGCAGCTACTATTTATATGGAATACTGTGGGGATGGGCAGGGGACTAATTTCTCAATTCCATTCTTACTTTTACTTGTCATTTTTACTACCAAATAATCCTAAGAGTAATTTATAGCTAAGTAACCTATAGCAGCATAACCTCCTTCCTCCCTCTTGCTATTCCCTCCCATATACACATCCAAAGCTGCACTGGCTTTTTAAGCCTCAAGACACTATAGCTTTAATTAATTTGAAAATGTTCTGTAGTTATAGCTTGTTATAGCAAGCAGGTTAAGATAAAGATTTGCATGGGAACAGAACAGAAGTGATGAGCCATTTAAACCAGCAAAAAAACAAGCTTAAAGTTTCCTTGGAAATACCAACAGTGAAAAATGTAGAAGTTTGTTTTCTTTCTTATAAAATAGATTTTTTCGGTCCTGTCTTTGATGTGTATTCTTCTCTAGATATGTATCTTCTTTGCTCTATTTCTGTCTTGGAAAACAGCTTTCTGATGAAGTATTAATGTGATACGTTATGAGAAGGCCATCGGCGATGTTTTGAAGAAGTATTACAGTAGTATTAATTACTTCGCTGTTACTGTGATGATGTTTTTCCTAACCTCGAGCTCATGGGGTGAAGTGAATACTTCGCTTGCACCAAAGACCAGAAAACCTTCGGGGGCAGAAGATGAGGGAGAAGGTAGAATTTGGGAAAACTGCAATGGGGAAGTGATATAATAAGGAAGGGACGGTCTGTAGGAATGTGGAAAGGAGGAGAAGGAGGACTTGAAGTCTGATGAGAAAGGAAAAGGGACGATAAAGTTGATAAGAAGCGGTTTGAAGTCATAAAGCAGCAAAGTTCACTCCTGAGAGTGAAGAGGGTGGGAGTTGTCACCATCACACAGAAATGGAAGACAACACAGATATTATATAAAAATTGGGTTTTTCTCCCTTCAACATAAAACAACATCTGTGTGACCTGAAAACACAGATGTTTTTGTGTTCTGTTGGTAATGTTAACCAGCTTGGCGACACTAAAACACGGCGTTTGTGTTGCAGTGCAAATGAACTTCCAGAGATAGTATACAAGACTACCCAGTTTTAGAAAAGGCAGATCAATTTTAGCCAACACAATCCCACTTTTGAGCTTAAAATAAAAACAGGAGTACAGTGTCTCTGAGGAGTTTTGAGAGAATAGAAGATCAGTGACTGAAAGGTAGTAGCTTACTCTTTCTTCAGGTTGTCTTGGCTGAAACGGCACATGACTCCGCAATTATTTTGAGTGTAGGTAAATGAGACAGTGCAGTTTTATGCAAAGATACTTGAGGCAGGGTTTTGTGCTCCTGTGGTTTGCTTTAGAAACAGGGCTCAAACACTGTCATTTATATAAGGAAGGTTTTGGGGTAGATACACTACCAAGTTATCAGAGGTTGGTGCTGTCCCACAGGTTGCACATTCTTTGCATGTTAGCGGGTATTAAATTGCTTTTTCAGAATCATAGCAACGTCTAAGTAAGGATAGTGAGTAACATATAACGATTAACACTGAACTACAGATCTAATCTTGGATCCATAATCCAAACCTGAAAATTATGACACTTCATACCTACGCAAACTGTTTGTTTTCTAGGCAGACTGGGAAACACTGAGTAATACGGCGTGAGAAGAAAACCATCACATTCAATCAGCTATTTGCAATGATTTCTAGAAATGAATCTAAAATTCATTAAGCTCTTATGCTGAACAGATCTTTGTGGAATGACCCTGAAAAGCAAATGTCAGCAAGCCATATTGAAGCCAAAAATTTTCCTTGGGCTGCTCTAAAGCTGAGAAATGCTACTGCTTAATATATTAATTTTTTTTTCATGAAGTTCTATCACCACTAAATTTAAAATTTATCAGAAGACGATAGTACATTTCTTAAATGGGAAAAGCTGTCCTGTCTGATCAACTTTTCTCCTCCTCAACGTCTGTATCTCTTCTTCCCGTTCTGAAAATTTCAGAAAGTACTGGCAAAAATACTGTCAAGGTTAGGTCAGATAAATCCTTGCTCTCCTTCGCCCACTGCCTGCCTGTGACACTGTAGCTTTCAGTCATGCATTTCTTGACAAATTAACTCTGCCAAACCGGGGAATCTAGAGGCTGTGTCCTCAGTTGACTGGAAGAAGAGGAATAAGTCTTGCATCAGGACTTCCCTGGAGACTCTGCTGTCAGAGATTCTGAAAAAGTCAGCCTTCTCAGGGATTACACTATTAAATATGTACTTTTTGATCTGGAAAAAATGTTGCCAGTTAGTCAAATCACTTAGCAAAATTTGTATGAAGGGCCCTCAGTGGTGCGTCAAATCAGAATCAAAGAATAGCGTGTTCTTCCTAACAGCAGCTGTAGGGTTCTGCAAGATTATTTCACCTAGAACAGTAGGACTTGGACTAAATCCCAGATGAAAATTGCAAGTTTTTATTAGAAAGTCTGAATACGTGGCACGATGGATGATGGGCTAGATACGTTTGTAGCAGTCATTATGACAGGCAGCACTAGCATGACCTGCTACTCCAGAAGCTTTGGGTCTGGTTGTTTTATACATCTTCTCTGGGTTCCTTTGGTTTGACTCCTGTGGCAATGGTGGTTACAGCTCTGTACAATTAGTCAAAGGAGAAGCAAAGCCCAAACAGTCATTAAGCACCGCTTTGGCACTGCTTGGGAGCTCAGGTGCCCAAAGACTCTCAAAATTATAGTTCTACAGAGATATATGTGATATTTTTTCATGTTATATTAAAACTGCCTCTTGATTTCTGGTACAAAGCTAATTAATTTATTTGAGAGAAGTAAGCACCCAACATTTTCCCATTCTACATGAGGAAGTGAGCCCTGAGTTGCTATGGCTTTGAAGTAAGTGTACTTGTGGATGAGATGTTCGCAGATGTGTGTTCTGCGGTCCTGGTATTTCAGTTGTCCGAACTGTGGAACTTGCCAAGTACGTATCGTGTCTTCCAGCCTGTAAACCAAGGTTTCCTTCCCATGGAAGCCAAGATCTGGGAAGGAAGAGGCTTTTGTAAGTATCCAGGTCTTTCAATGAATTTAAATGCCTCTAATTCCTCCAGTTTAGACATAGCCTAAATCATTATAATGAAGATTTATAGTTAGGTATAATTTAAAGAGGATGATTAATAATTCATATATGGCATCTGTCTTTTTCTCCTGTAGAGGCTTGACTCTGTGGGCAGGAGGGGTGGTATGCTTCATGTTCCTGGTTACCTAGGTTGTGAACTGAGGATTTAATGTATCCACTTACAAAATCTAAAAATAGAAACTTTATAAAAATTCAGCAATTTTTTCAAATTTATTTCCACTGCTGGAATACTGTTAAAAGAAAATAAAAACTCTCAATTTTTTTTTTTATCATCCCCAAATATTTGACTTTGTGATGCATATATTTATATACGAGAAAAGAAATCCTGAGGGCATTTTTGGAATGATGCTCCATGTTAGAATTTTGTAGGCTGGAGGTATGGCATTTGAACCGGAGTTTCTTGTATGTCCTGAGAATTGCTCTGACCACTGAACTGCCCTTTTCTAAAATCTTCTTCCTTGATTTGATTAATTTTTTTAGTGAAAGTTTAACAGGAATGTTGCCACCAACAGGTGCGATTCCCAGATCTTTGGGTGCATGTGACCAAAACTGGAACAGGTTGCCCAGAGAGGTTGTGGACTCTCCATTCTTGGAGATACCCAATAGCAACCTAGACATGGTCCTGGGCAACTGGCTCTGGGTGGCCCTGCTTGGACCTCCAGATGTCCCTTCCAACCTCAATCATTCTGTGATTCTGGGCGTTCATTCAACCATTTCATTGGGTCCTAGCTGCTGGGATCATTGGGCTGTTGCTTATTTTAGCATCTAGCCAAGTTGCGGTCTTGTATCTAGGGGTCTGAGGGTCATTTGAATAAAAGGAGAGCACAGTGGATGAGACAAAGCAGCTGAGAATTATCGTTTATACCAATTAGCAAATGTATAGTTTGCTTGGTTTTGTTTAATCAGTAAAATTCATGAGATAACAAATGAGCCACCATTATGAAAGTACACACCTGTCTTTTATTATATGTACATTGAATTCCTGGGATGTGATAAAACAAGGTCTGAGCCCAAAACATGGGAACCAAGGAAATTTAGAAGAGTTATCTCTCAAAGAATATGCTTTGTCGGAGAGGAGGTTTATTACTCCTACAGTTCACAGACTTTAAAAGTGGCCGTCTTTTTTATGATGATTATTTTTAGTGTTGATATTACTGGAACTCAACTCACCTTAAGGTTTAGAGAGCGGAAGAGAGCAAAAATCAAATGCCGATTGCCTACTGTGAATTAAATTATCGAATGCCCACTCTCAAAACCCATAATTAACAAATCCCATAATTAACATTGTATGATGCTGACCTCACATTCTGCCAACAATTGGCACAAGCCATTACCTTTGCAATAACAGCAGTAATTAAAAGTATCCAATGATACCGATGACAGGCAGACATTTATAATGTATTTGAATATATATTTTTTTCTTTTAGAAATTACTAGACAATATTTAGTAATGCTAGATTATCTCAAGGAAGGGCTTGAGAAAGAAAACCTTGATTAAAATTGCAAACATCAACAATTACCTACAGTTGTGCATGACAACTCATATATATATATATATAAAAAAATATATATACACACACACAGGGCACACTGCTCTGGAGAGGCTGCATATGAAACTGCACATGTGTATTTGAACAGATATTTGTTGGTTTTTTTCCTTAACCTGTATCTGCTGCAACTCTTGTTTTTAGTGACAGTATCAATGCCATTCTTCAACGACGCTGATGAATTAGAAACCACAGTTTGCCCTGTCCTGCCAAAGAGGGTAATTTTCCTCTGATAGTTGAGTTTCTTCTGATAGGCTTTCTTGAAAGCCCTGAGTGAGTAATTTTATTTTTATTTTTCTTTATATTGAAGTGAATTGAACGTGCTGAAGTAATTACGCTTTCAGTATTGTGGGTCTGTGATGGAACATACAGTGCAATAATCATACCCATTTTTTTGTATAATTATAAGTGACAGATGTCTGAGGCTCACAGTCCTTTTAGCCTAACATTTTCAATTATTGCAGCAGTATTGATGGAAGAGGATTAAGGAGCTCTCAGATGCCAAACCCCATTATTTCAACTTTAAGTAGAACTGTCAAGTCCTAATAATTCCACGGGGATTCAGCATCACAGCGTAAAAAGGCATGCGAAAGGTCTTCATAGCAATCTTCAGACTATTATGGACTGTCAAAATGTAAATGATCATAATTTAACAAATATCTAATTTTATAACTTTCAATTAGCAATTTTCAAATTATGCCCTATTTTTTAAGTGACATAGTGGTCAACAGTTAGTAATATCCCTTAAGTAAGACTTAAAATTATCTAACTATTTATCCTGCCATCTTAGAATTGTGCCTCATGAGAGTGCATAGCCTAGCCCAATGAAAATGTATCCAATGTGCAATAAAATGGCTTGGATATTTTTTCTTTTCATCTGGCATCTTCATGTCAACAATTTGCAGGCTGTTCTTTCAAGTCTTTTCAAAGGGAGGTATTTCATAAAGAGCTTCCCTGCTTTATTGTTAAGACACTTCAGTGAAAAATGAGACATACTCAGTGCATTGCTGACCTCTTTTATATTATTGTAGGGTACTTTAAAATAAAATTATTCCATGAAGAATTGATTTTAGTCTTTGCCCTCTTCTTCTGGAGATTCTGAATATCTACCTGTAAAATTGTCTTTCTTTAATCTTGGTGTGCTCAGGAAGCTAACTCCACGGTTTAAAATCTCAGATGAAAGCAGCAGCTGCTTTGTACTTAGACCTAGCTGTTTTTCTTTAATGACATTTTTTCTTTATGTGGCCTCTATTATTTGTCAACTTCTGCAAAACCAGATACTGGATTGTGCATAGATGACCCTTCATATCTGTCGGCAGACCTCTCAG
>NW_009269998.1:3014324-3017299 GCF_000687185.1 Egretta garzetta
AAGAAGTCTACGTGAAATTTAGTACTTTGATGAGCACAGTTATTTCATCTGTATGGATGAAAGAAGCTGATGTTTTTAAAGATAATGAATGGCCACTGAAAACGTGTCCAGAGACAAAGTAGGCTCTTATGGAATACCAGCGTGATCCATTCAGTTGTATTTATTTGTTAAAAATTGGATTGACTGCATTCTGTTTTTCTAATTAGATTCAGAGGTGTTGCTTTCGTTCATCATTTGTAGCGATCAGTTATAACAGTCTAACAGAGGAGGTGAAAAATATGGCATGGGCAGGGTGAGAGACTGCAATATTTCTGTTTGACTAAAATGGACCAAGGCTTTAACTACGGTGATAATGTGTTTGTTCAAGAACAGCATCAATGGCAATAGGATTTCCAGTCTGCCGAGAACTCTTCTGAAGAGAAAATACCCATAAATGTAAGCAGGCTTTTGTTCAGTTTCTCCAGGTGTTTTTGAGTTCCAGCCACAACTGGTAATGATCACATAGACTGATAAAGTTGCTGAAATAAAGTTTCCAGTCTATCCATTGATTCATTGAAACATATTCATCCTTCTGATGTTTTTGGCTGTGTCAAGATGGAAGATGTGGGTTATTCATGACCTTGCTTTGCTTGGCCTTTTCTCATTGCAATTAAGCATGGATTTGAGACCACAGTAAACCACCTTTTGAGCTCCAGCTTTCTCCACTGCTCTTTTCTAAGGATTATCCAAACCTTCCAAGGCAGGGGCTGGGTTGTATCCCATGAGTTTTGACACTAGGTTACCTTTGAATTAAACCCTTGATCTCAGTGACACGGTAGATGCCCCCTTTGTGATCAAGAGACCTCAACAGGAAACAATAGAATCACAGAATATCTTGAGTAGGAAGGGTCCCATAAGGATCATGGAGTCCAACTCCCTACTCCCTAAAACTAAACCATATGACTAAGAGCGTTGCCCAGATGCTCTTTGAACTCTGACAGGCTCGAGGCTGTGGCTGCTTCCCTGGGGAGCCTGTTCCAGTGACCGACCACCCTCTCAGTGAAGTTATTTTTTATTATAATACATAAAAATTACGTTACATAAAGCAAATGCTTGTTTTGCAAGTATAGCCAGAAGCCCGAGATTGGTGGATTATAACACTTGTAACTCCTACCTATCACTTTCGGATTTTGAGAGAAAAGTAGAGACAGAAATCAACCTTATTCAAAACATAGGTCTGGGCCTTCTTCACTGACTGTGAGAGTAGGGCGTTGCATTAGTAAGTCCAAAAGAATCCTTTGTGAGAGGCAAGACTCAAAAAGAGAAATAAGAATAGCAGAAGCAAAGGAAAATGGATTTATAAGTAAGGCAAAACTGATAGCAAACCCAATGCCTAAATCCTGAGCTCAGTTCATTCTGTTATTCTAACGTATGTGTTGTGTCATTCCACTGAACATTGATCTACAATTGAAATAACAGAACACGAGAGCCACTGAGGTGCAGACATCAAATGGTAAGAGGACAGTTTTGTGCCAATGAAAATGAAGAGCACATATTTCTTTCTACTTACCAGTGATCGCACTCTAAGAAATTATGTGGCTCTAGGGAAACTGTAGAAAAATTCTATTTAATCCTCTTTGGCCAGAAGACTTAGACTCTGCTAAAGTCACAGAAGTGCAGCAGGCATGCTGGAGGGGAGGAGGTCCAGCATCACTGGCATGGAAGTGTTTTTATAGAAATATGTTTTCTAGCTATATGAAGTTTTTCCTTGGCAAGAATTTCAATCAGATCCCTGGCTGCAGTACTTGCCTATTGCATGTATTTTATTCTAATTGTTAATAATAACCACTTTTCCATCCATTAGTCACCGAGATGTACTAGCATTTTGGTATAGTCCTTCTTGACAGCTCAGTGACCATCAAGAATCAGGCTGTTTGTTTGACTTCTGGGTTTGCTGTGAATGATCACTATAGGTCTTGTGCTCACTCTTTTTTCCCCTCTCCAGTTTGTAGCTAGTTTGCCTGGATCCCGATAATTTGTTGCTATGACTGTTGGATGCTATCCCTTGCTTTGTGTGTTCTAATGAGCTCAATAGTTCATTCTGAGCTTCTGCATCTGGTAAAGATAATAAGCATGACATCTCTATTAGTCACAGCCGTGCCTGCAGTGAAGGGCGCACTGGGGTTTGAGTTTAAAATAGATTTTTCTTCTATAGTCTGTGTGCTTGAGCCCACAATAATTACTGAACAAAATGTTCTTAGACATTTGCCTGAATAGCATCAATCAATGGCACTGCTTATGAAGGAGAAAGCTATTTTTGAGACATAAAGAGGCTATGCATATAAGCTGGCATTTACTTCCCTGCAGTACCAAAATCTCGACCTGACATTTTTGTATCTGTTTTCATTTAATCAATAGGTACGCTTTGATCAGACGGCTAAAAGTCTGTCCGTGCTCTTTCCTTACAACACGAGAGAACGGAAGGACCACTCCTGTTTGTCCTGAAAGCGTACACCGGTTAGCTCAAGGAGAGGTCGGCAGCGTTACGTCAATGGCCGTACCAGGGTGGTTTGAAGGGAAACTCACCACATTGTGAGTTGTGGAACAGGAAACCCATAGAAACAGGAATAAAATCTGGGGACACCCTTCCTGTACTGAGTGTAGTGAAGAGGTGTGATTTATTTATCCAGAGAATAGGGATAGTCTTGGCTTATTAGAAAAGGGCTTTACCTCTCATTTTGTAGAAATTCTCTAAAACTAATTTAGCCTGTTGTTCTGCAAGTTGTTCTTTTCAGGAATCTTCCTCTTAACAGGGAAAGCCCTAGACCAGGCAGCTTCTGTGGAGATTCATGTTAGCCTCTTCCATAAAAACTTATGTAGAATCATAGAATTGTTTGGGTTGGAAAAGATCATCAAGCCCAACCGTTCCCCTACCCCTGCCATCCCACCCCCAAACCCTGGCCCTCAGCACCGCCTCTGCCCGGCTGTTAAATCCC
>NW_009269998.1:3017392-3024821 GCF_000687185.1 Egretta garzetta
GCTGCCCTTCTCTGGACACGCTCCAGCCCCCCCAGGTCCTTCTGGGAGGGAGGGGCCCAACCCTGACCCCAGCATTTGAGGTGCCCTCCCCAGACACATCTTAACAATGTGTCTCCTGGGGCCAGCTGATGCCTCTTTTGCACTTTTGGTAGCCGCGGGAGGAATTGGCAGAATATTTCTTTTGAAATAGTATAAAGTGGTCTTAAATGCTGTAGAAGATGTAGTATCTGGGATCTGGCTGTGCTCCATAGATCTAACAAATCATGAAGCCATGTGGTCATCTGAAGAGAAAAGATCAGTGATGAGAGCACCGTCACACAAGCAAGTTGCTTTGGAGTGACAGGTTGGGACTGCCTGCTGCTCTGGAAGAGCTGCCACGAGGCACACGCTTACCCGGCTGCAAATGCAATTAGCATCAGCTGAGTACTGGGAGTTGTCCAGGCGTGTAAGCCGTTACTTAACAAGATATTGTTTCTGATATGCAAGTTACTCAAGAAAGACAAGGGTGTAGCTATATTTTGGCCGTAGGGTACAATTAGATTTTTGGAAAGTGGCAGAGTTTGAAGGAAGCAGCAGGGCTATCCCTGAAACAAGTTCTCCAGTGTAAGTATCCGTTTCCCAAGAAGTCCGGTTTTCTGATAAAACACAGTCAGGAGAGCATAAGAAGTATTTAAAAGTTGGATAGGAATGAAAAATGCAGCAAAGAACGCAATATTTCCAGCCCTTTCCTCCTGACCTGGTGAGCACCCTGGTCCATGAGGGTTTGAAGAGAGGAGAACGTTCCATGATTTCTTCCACCAGGTGAAAGGAGTCACCAAAGCCTCGTGGCTGTGTCGAGTACGTTGGTCACAGTTAATAACTTGCAGACCAGTTAAACTAGATCTTACGCACTGGATTTCTAATTTCCACTTAAAAATCAAAACAAAATAAGCATGCAAGATGATCAACGAGGGGGAGAACATGAGGGTACTGGTTTAGAACCTGTAGCACCTGGATCTCCAAGTGGATTTACAGTGGCTAAGCTTTCCTTTATAAATAACAGTAGGAGCGGTGGTGCGTGTTTTATAGCAGCACTTACTGAAGAGTCCTGCACAATAGACATGGATTGTGCAAAATGATGCAAATAGGAGTCTCAAGAAATCCAGTCATAATATTTAAAGTCAAATGTGTAGCTTTAAAGTACTTTGAAGATGCTGCTGTCATTTTGGAGATATGCATTCATATTTGTTTTGGTTTGCTACTGCTGAGGTAAGACAAATGGCCAGTAAACATTTTATGGTTATAAAAAGCCAAATCAGCGTCGTATTGACAGGTGGACATAAAAGTAATAGTTTGATTGCCTCATTTTAAGGCATGCAATCTTGTCTCGTAACTTGGAAAGCCAATTAATTGAAAAGGAGCTTTTAACATATGAAGAAATACTTTCATCATTCAATATCTTTCTGAATTAGCAGCTAATGATGGAAAAATGATTTCTCAGAAGATCAAAGTGCGGTTTCGGTTTCAGATACTGTAAACTTCTCAATGTAAACCTGCCTATATGTGCCATTGCCACTGGCGTTACTATTAGTACACCTACCCTGCACGTACAGGATCTAGGCCTTGCATGTTCACCTGGTATGTGCTTTTAAATATGGATCGCATACAGATGTATATAGAGACAGAAACATCTGTGAATCTGGCCATGTTTTGCTGCTGAATACCTTGGCAGTACCAGTCTTTTGAGTTGGTGGAGAAAGGGTGGAAGTTATATATGAAAGCCCTGTTATTTCACGGTGCAGAGGTGTGAGATGAAGTATATAAGCTTGAGTGCATCCCCTCTGAAGTCAAACAGAATTTAAATAAGGGAAATAGTGTGAAGTCTTCTGTTGTGTTTTGGGTGAAAAGTCTAAGTTGGTGTGAGAAGCAAGTATAAAAAGGAGCCGCTTGCTCTGTAGCGCTATTTTGTATGACATTTGTATTGACTTAAAATGCAAAAGTGAGCTAAAAGAGGCCACACTTCTCATTTCGCATTTAGTCTAGAATCCTAAAATCTTGGGAGAAGCCTTTAGGTTCCAAACCCAGCTTTTACAAATCTGACTTCTTTATTCCAAGTTGAGTGCATCCATCAAACAGGCGGCTTGGAACCGGCATGCCTTGGTAGCAGTAGGTCTCTTCAGGAGGGAGGGCATGACTGTGGCACGGGTGTGACTGGTGGGACGTTTTGCTCCCAAAGGGCTGCTTTCCTGCTTGGCAGGCTGACTCAAGATGGTTTATGCAACACTCTCCCTGCATAGAGCTCTTCAGGGTTCTACTGTCCTGGAACAGCGAGAGTTTCACCATGGAAGTAGTGTGATAAAAGCATATTATTGAAGAGGAGGGATGTGGTAAGTAAAGCTCTCATGATATTTATTTCCAGTAATACAAAATCCAACCAAAAAAATTGTTTCTCCTAATACGTGTGGCAAGTGCCAGTGCTCAGTCACTTCCCTTTGATCAGCCTCATTCCCTTTCCTCTGTTTGCACGTTGCCTGCCTCTGTTCCCTTGGGAATCCTCAGGAAGGGAACCTTGATTCTTCAACTTTAGATCAAATATCTAATACGGGAACAGAAAATTAGTACCATTAAATTGTTGCTACCCATATTAAACCTATGCAGGAATGGTAACTATCCCAAGTCTTGCATCTAACTCTAAATAGTAAATGCAAGGTTAAACAGATTCTAGAGTTATTTCCTTCAGCTTTTCCTTCCTGGCTCAGTCACGATGTATTAGAAATCAGGTTAATCTGATAAAAAAAAGTAGAGTCCGTCTTTACCGCATGTGGAAGGAGGGGATATTAATAATAAGGGGAAAAAAAGTTAATGGAGTACTAAGAAAGCATAAGGCAGTCGTTCCCTTTGTAACATCTGTACAAGCTTTAAACAACGGAACGAGTCAATGTAATGGGTAGAGGTCGAGTTTCCAGTAGAATTATAGAATCAGAGAATGTTTTGGGTGGGAAGGGACCCCCAGAGGTCACCCAGCCCAACCCCCCTGCAGGAGCAGGGACACCTTGAACCACATCAGGTTGCTCACAGCCCCGGCCAACCTGGCCTGGAATGTTCCCAGGGATGGGGCCTCCACCCCCTCTCTGGGCAACCCCTGCCAGGGTTTCACCACCCTCATTGTAAAGAATTTCTTCCTTATATATATATGTGTGTGTATATATATTTATATAGTACTGGGAAACTTTTTAGTTACCAGTTCTGCTCAAACAACAAGCTAGGTACTGCAAACCTCCCCTTTGTCAGTGGCCTTGCTGCTCCAGGGACTACCATACTCGCCAGTTTTTGAAGACCTCTCTAAGTGATTTTACCAAGAAATTTAAAAAAAAATATTTTAAACAGTTATTGTATATATAGATTGTTGCATTTATGTCTGAACGTGAAACTGCGACTGCTTTAACGTTTGTGTGTGACACTTCTGCAAGAGTGGAGTTTTATCACTGAATAAATTCATTACTGTAGCAAGACATAAGAATGTATTTTGTAGAGGTTTATACTCATATTTTGCTTAGCTACACAACAATGTTAGGAAGTTATAGAGCAAAAAAAATGTATGTACAGCTTATCAGGGTGAAGAACCACTAATTTATATGCCATAAAGCTAATTTTAAAACTTTATAAGTTACAAACTAAATATAAATGCAGTTCCTCTTCCCCCATCTGCTCCTTGCTTTGGACGTATGCAGGTTTTATCAGGGACACAGGCTATTTAGAAACACCAGAAAATCTGGGCCTTGGTGAGCTCTGATTTCCAGGGAACATGAACTGAGATTCCCGTCTATATAGCAATGTTCACAGAACATGAGTGAAAAGGCTTCTGCTGTTGTCTTGGTTTGTGTGTTGAACTGAAGAGGTCTGCTGCTTTGTGATATTTGATTTGAACTGCTCCAAACCCACCTCCTTCGGCTGGCCGAGTCACTGCCTTTTCATTGATCAAACTGAGCAGGAGCCGGGGCCGCATCCTGCACAGGGCACGGTGTCAGGTCTGAGGTAAGTGGGAAACTTCTGCTGACTTCCATGGTGGTTGGATCGAGTGCTCTGTAGGATCAGGCTTCCGGAGAGCTGCTGAATTGGGAGGATTTAGGGCCAGGGTTTAGTGGTGGGGTGGCAGGGTTAGGGTAACAGTTGGGCTTGGTGATCTTAAAGGTCTTTTTCCAACCTAAACAATTCTGTGATTCTGTGGTTTCAGTCTAAGTCTGGACATGACCATATACTGATGCCATCGAAATAAAATGGAAGATATTTGGGGGTTGGACTAGATGACCTCCAAAGGTCCCTTCCAACCCCAAACATTCTATGATTCTATGATATTACAGCTCATGTTATGTTTGACAGTACTAGTAGGAAATAAAGGAAGAGGAACAGTAATTGCAATAGAAATCACGTAATGCTACGTTACAGCTACCTGGGACTCAGGCACGGGCGGCAGGCAATTAGAGTGCCAAGCACTGTAAGGGAAAAAGTAATTTAAAGCTGGTGTTTTCAAGAGCTTCAAATTATCGCCCAAGTCTTTTGTGCTGCTTTCAAGTCTTTGTGTGATGTCCAGTTGGTTTCCAAAATATTTAGGCTTTGGCTTTTTGAAATTGGCTGGCAAAGTACGGTTGTCTCGGGTCTTTCCCTGTATGCAAAGTCCTTGGTAAGGTCTTCAGAACAGAGTGGTTGTGTGCTTATGCTTTTATTTGATGTAGACTTTTGGGAAAGAGGGCTCTTCAGAACGTAGTCACTACATAATAATGTTGTATTGCCACTGCAAATGTTGCGGGAAAAATCTTGTGCAACGAAAAATCTGTTCTAGATTGGAATCTGATAGCTTTTTGAGAATCCCACTTTGGGATTTGCACCACGGAGGCAGTAACTTGTATGGATTGGCCAAAAAAAGGAAAAAAAAAATCCATTTGGCCAGTTCCATAATTGCCAGCTTTGCTACTTCAGGCATTAAGCTGGGAGTACGCAGACCTGGGGGATTTAATACCGTCAGTGTACCTTTTTCCAAGATCCTATTTTCCAAGAATTTTAAAGATTTCAGGGCAGTCTTCAGGAACACACTCCTTTCTCTGGTGTTCTTTTAACCCATGCACAAAAGTTTACGCATATAATTTCAATCTGTGTATGTGATTGCTACAATATCGGGTAGGGATGCATCCACGAAGGAAAGCATCTGGAGGATTTAGGGCCAGGGTTTAGTGGTGGGGTGGCAGGGTTAGGGTAACAGTTGGGCTTGGTGATCTTAAAGGTCTTTTTCCAACCTAAACAGTTCTGTGATTCTGTGGTTTCAGTCTAAGTCTGGACATGACCATATACTGATGCCATCGAAATAAAATGGAAGATATTTGGGGGTTGGACTAGATGACCTCCAAAGGTCCCTTCCAACCCCAAACATTCTATGATTCTATGATATTACAGCTCATGTTATGTTTGACAGTACTAGTAGGAAATAAAGGAAGAGGAACAGTAATTGCAATAGAAATCACGTAATGATACGTTACAGCTACCTGGGACTCAGGCACGGGCGGCAGGCAATTAGAGTGCCAAGCACTGTAAGGGAAAAAGTAATTTAAAGCTGGTGTTTTCAAGAGCTTCAAATTATCGCCCAAGTCTTTTGTGCTGCTTTCAAGTCTTTGTGTGATGTCCAGTTGGTTTCCAAAATATTTAGGCTTTGGCTTTTTGAAATTGGCTGGCAAAGTACGGTTGTCTCGGGTCTTTCCCTGTATGCAAAGTACTTGGTAAGGTCTTCAGAACAGAGTGGTTGTGTGCTTATGCTTTTATTTGATGTAGACTTTTGGGAAAGAGGGCTCTTCAGAACGTAGTCACTACATAATAATGTTGTATTGCCACTGCAAATGTTGCGGGAAAAATCTTGTGCAACGAAAAATCTGTTCTAGATTGGAATCTGATAGCTTTTTGAGAATCCCACTTTGGGATTTGCACCACGGAGGCAGTAACTTGTATGGATTGGCCAAAAAAAGGAAAAAAAAAATCCATTTGGCCAGTTCCATAATTGCCAGCTTTGCTACTTCAGGCATTAAGCTGGGAGTACGCAGACCTGGGGGATTTAATACCGTCAGTGTACCTTTTTCCAAGATCCTATTTTCCAAGAATTTTAAAGATTTCAGGGCAGTCTTCAGGAACACACTCCTTTCTCTGGTGTTCTTTTAACCCATGCACAAAAGTTTACGCATATAATTTCAATCTGTGTATGTGATTGCTACAATATCGGGTAGGGATGCATCCACGAAGGAAAGCATCTGTACAGTTCTCAGCAACTTGTACATATTTTCCTTTCCTAAACCCAAGGTTTGTAGGGGTTGAAAGGGTAAGTTGAAGTTTGGTAAGTACTGAAGTAAATCTGCGGTGGGAGACGACCTGTTAGTCTGTGCAGAGACTTATATTTACTTAATTCTGGAGAACAATGATACCAGAGAACATGGAGATTTCTCCATGTTTCCTTACTTATTTGAGCTAGAAGACGTAGGATATATAATCAATATGTTTTTCTTATCCCATAAATTCTGCTTAGAGCAATTTCAGGGACATTTCCATTAAAACGTAGAGGTAAATCTCCAAGAATAGAAGAATGTTAGTGCTCTAGAAGACACCTCTTTACAGATGAATACATTACATTAAACGATATAATTAATATGTCAAGATAGGAAGGTCTTATAATTCTAAAAAAATATTGCTATTTCAAAGTAAAACCTGGGAACTTCTCTCGTGTTCCCATAGAAACCATTGTGGTGGCATAGGAGCAGCAATTGGAGTTTTGTACCGGTGTGTACTTTCTTCCAAGAGATATTTATTTTTTAAAGCGGCTGCATACTTCAATCAAAATTCTGGCATGAAGTCCCACTATCAGCCATGGCTGAATTTATAGAAGTTCTAAAGCCAACATGTCAGGAGAAAGCTGGAGAGACAATGCATGGATTTAATATCCTTTGCCAGTGGGAATTCCTGGAGCACCGAGTAATAATGTCTTCTACATTAATGTGCAGTGAAGTGAGTGTAGCATTAATCTTCATAGAAAGTTCAGTCCTCCTGAGGATGTGGAAGGATCATATAAACCACATTAATAGAAGGAAGGAGCGAGTAACATGGTGGTGTGGTTTAACCCCGGCTGGCAACTAAGCACCGCCCAGCTGCTCGCTCGCTCCCCACCGCCCCTGGTGGGATGGGGGAAAGAATCGGAAAAAAAGGTAAAACCAGTGGGTCGAGATAAAGACAGTTTAATAAAACAGCAGAGGAAGAGAAAATAGTAGTAGTAATAATAATGATGGGGAAAGAATGTACAAAGCAAGTGATGCACAATGCAATGGCTCACCACCCGCTGACCGATGCCCAGCCCGTCCCCGAGCAGCGGTCCCTGCCCCCCGGCCACCTCCCCCAGATTCCATACTGGGCCGGAGGCCCC
>NW_009269998.1:3024843-3041083 GCF_000687185.1 Egretta garzetta
TCCTGGCCGTGCCCCCTCCCAGCTCCTTGTGCCCCTGGCAGAGCAGGGGAAGCTGAAAAGTCCTTGCCTGGTGTAAGCCCTGCTCAGCACCAACAGAGCCATCCGGGTGTTACCAACGTTCTTCCCATCCGAAACCCCAACCCCAGCACTGGGCCCGCTGCCAGGGAGAAAATTAACTCCATCCTAGCTGAAACCAGGACACGTGGATTATTTTATATAATTTAAATCTGATTAAAGAAAGTCTTAATATTTTCTCTCTCTGCAATTTGTCAGAATCAAGTGTTCAACATGACAGAGAACAAGTGTCTAAAAGCCGGGCAGACGCGGTGCTTAGGGCCAGGGTTTAGTGGTGGGATGGCAGGGTTAGGGTAATGGTTGGGCTTGATGATCTTAAGGGGTTTTCCAACCTAAATGATTCTGTGATTCTGTGAACATGTGTATATGTGACTCATACATTTTGGTTTAGTTTGAAATTTTAAGGCCCACTTCATAGAAAGAATTACTTCTGAAATTCCTATAGCATCACCATTTATGCTGTATTGTACCTGAGAACCTCTCTATCATAAATGCCCTGTTTTCTAGAGGCCATGTTTCTGCTGTAAAAAGTGTGCCTTAGGCTGAATCTTAATTCATAAAGTTGCCACCTGAGAACAAAGTTACAGAAATCGGTTTGATTGTGTATGGGGAAAGGGATGGGAAGTTGGGTGCCTTCAAACTGGGGCTTATTTGGTAGCGCAAAAGTGTGCAAATGGGAATGTACCACTGTTTTGGTTTTTCCTTTGCAGGCAGAAAATATCTGTATTTGCAAAAGTAGTTCCGTGTTGAAATTTGACTTTGACTTTAACTGTCTCGTGCTATCGGTGTGACCAGAATGTCATCAACTTGATTTTAAGCCTGACTTTGCTTTGGGGTCAGAGGGATGTGGGACAAGAAGGAACAGAGACCCTGACAGACATTGAGCTTGATCTTGCGATGGGAGGTGCGGGTGTGGGAGAGGGCAGCTGGCCGGCAGGGAGGGGATTTGATGGAGAGGTCGAAGGAAGCAGGAGGAATAGGCTGGTGATCTGGTAGGAGAGCTGTGCCCTGCGTTCGCTACCACGTTTTGTGCGGGAGCAGCAAGAGGGGGTTTTTCCGATCTGCCAGAAAACAGTTTCCATCTCTGTGGCTAACGCGTGTGCCAGCCTCAGCTCACACTTTTCATTACGGTCAGCTCTCCAAACGCTTGGACGAAGCAATAGTGCAGGGAGGCGGGAGGAGCTGGATGCCAAGGGGGGACCCTCAACCTCATGTGTATTCACGGGGTTGAACCTCAGCCAGCACGACCTCACCGGGCGCGTCCCTGCCCTGCGGCGTAACTGCTGTCTCCGTGCGGATCTGGCGTGCAGGGTTCACACAGAATCACAGAATCGCAAGGGTTGGAAGGGACCTCGGGAGCTCACCCAGTGCCACCCCCCTGCCCAAGCAGGCTCACCCAGAGCACAAGGCACAGGACAGCGTCCAGGCGGGGGTTGAAGATCTCCAGAGAAGGAGACTCCACAGCCCGCCTGGGCAGCCTGGGACATGGCTCGGGCACCCTCACAGTCAACAAGTTCTTCCTCCCGTTCAACTGGAACCTCTTGTGCTTCAGTTTATGCCCATGGCCCCTTGTCCTGGCACTGGGCACCACTGGGAAGAGTCTGGCTCCGTCCTCGTGACACCCACCCTTGAGATATTTGTAGGTGTTGATGAGGTCCCCTCTCAGCCTTCTCTTCTTCACTGCAGAATGCCAGGCACGGATTTCCACACCCAAGTCTTCTGACATGTCCTTCATCATTTCCCAGCTGCTTGCTGGATCAATTCCATTATTTTTTTTGTAGCTGAGGCGACAGGACTCAAGTCGTGGTTCTTTGTACTGCAGAAATCTCAATGACAACGGGGGAACGGGGCTATTTAGCGTCTCGGTTTACAAATGAGAAGACATCGGAATCCTGACTACACTGACCGAGTGAGGCTTAATTTCTGGAAGTGTGTGCAGCACTTGGAAATCCCTGGGCATACCTATCGCTCTGCCAGAAATAGGGTGCAGTCTCCTTGCGGGGGCCGTTATTGCGTGCAGGAGCACCCCAGGCTCTGCCCAACTGTTCCTGAAATCAGACGAAGGCGGTTTTTGGGGGTGAGTATCTTAATTATCCTGGATGACAATGAGCAATTACAGAATCACTTTGCCACTCAAATCCTACTGAACTTTCAGTAGGAGCAGATAAAGTTTTGAGTTAAAACCCCTTTATCCTGAAAAATACACATATGATTATGATTTTTGCATAAAATTGACTGAAAAGCTTTGGCTAAAATAAAGCTTGAGTGACAAGGGAAAAGTTTTAAAATGTTTTATTTTTTTTTCCCCGAAGTCCCTTTCCGAACAAAGTCATTTACTTTGAATAAAATAGGATATTTTGTTCAGCCTGAAATATTTTAATATTTTTAATTTTCTAATTTTTCTTTTTCCTTCATAATTTGCAAGAAAATTTGTGGATTCTTTTTTTTTTCCATCCATATTATCATTCCCCAGAAAAAGAAATTACTCACTGAAGTGCAACTTTTAGTTATGTGTATTTGAAAAGGTATTGGTATGGGTTTCTGTAGGCACATAGATGCACAAATATTCTTGGACCTGTTACTACCGTGTTGATTTTCCCATGGCGTTATTCTGCAGCAATTATTGGGTATTTGTCTTTACTCATTTTATTCTTGCCTCAGTGTTTTGGGAAGTGTTGTTGCTCTGTTTCAGTGATGAGCAGATCCCTGGGTACTGTTTGGGTATTAACAGTCACACGGATACCTGATTACAGCCGTTCAGTACCTAAAGGGGGCCCATAGGAAAGGGGAGGACAAGCTTTTTAGTAGGGCCAGCTGTGACGGGACAAGGGGTGATCGTTTTAAACTCAACCAGAGTAGGTTTAGACTGGATCTAAGGAAGAAATTCTTTCCAGTGAGGGTGGTGAAACCCTGTCAGGGGTTGCCCAGAGAGGGGGTGGAGGCCCCATCCCTGGGACCATTCCAGGCCAGGTTGGCTGGGGCTGTGAGCAACCTGATGTGGTTCAAGGTGTCCCTGCTCCTGCAGGGGGGTTGGGCTGGGTGACCTCGAGGGGTCCGTTCCCACGCAAAACATTCTATGATTCTATAACTGTCATTTTGTTGAGCTTGAGTTTGTGGGCCAAAGACACTCAGACACCATGGATGTTTAAAATTTAGTGGGGAAAAAAGTAACAGGGTTGTAGAGTAAGTTTTGTCTTCCAGATGCATTCAGAAAGTAAGGGAGGCTTTACTTCGCTTTACAAAGAGTTTTTTCACCTTCCCAATTATTGGAAATAAATATCACAAATCTTGGCCTACTGCCGTTTTCATATATCGGCGCTGAAGTGAAGCGGTCAGCAGAAATTCACTGAGTTCTCCACGCTGCCCATGGCCCCTTCTGTCAGCTGAACCTTGGACAAATGTGGCAGTGTCTGTGGCTGTGTTTCACGCAAGGCTTTCCTGTTGGTCCCTTCTGAGGTAGCTAGGGAGCAAGAGCTTTGATGAGCTTGGTGAGTGTGATATCCGAATTTCCCCTTTATGTAGGGATGGGGGTGTTCTGAGATTCAAAGACAAAACACCACCTTTATCGTGACTCAGGACAGCGTTGAGCAAGGCTGTTGTGGGCCCAAAGCGTTACGCTGGCAGTGCCAGCAGTGGGAAGCATATTCAGGGAAAAAATGAAACAGAAGCCTCAATACCTTGGTCAGTTGTCGGGGGTAGATTGAAACATCTTTTTCCAAGTTTCCCTTTAGAGTTGTGACTACTTTTTCATGTTGAATTGCTGAATTGTGGGGCTGCTGCTGTACTCTTGTCAAATGTCATTCTTCTGGTCTTCCTGCAGGAGGCTGGAAGCTCAGCAAATGGACCATGGTAAGCTTTCTTTGATGCAACGTAACCTCTATTCAAGTAGCATTTTGGTCAGATTGCTCCAAATTCCGGCCGGGTTGATCCCCAACAGACGATGCTGGCAATAAATTTTCTCTCCTTTTCCTCACTTCTTAAGCAAGGGATGATGGCCTGAGGACATTCCTGTTCAGTCACCCTCATTCCTTTCTCTAATGAGGTATTTTGTTTTGCCTTAACTTGAGGATAAGATATGACAAAATGTTGTACAATTAAGACTCCCCTGTCGCCTGCTTAAATTAGGTGAGCAAGGATTACTTTTACTACAGGTACTACAACTCCTCCTTATGCAGTACCACTGACAAAAAAGATCATTTTGAGATGTTCCCTGTGATAGAGATAGATACGCTCAAAGGGAGGGAGGGGAAAGGGGAAAGGGGAAAAAAAACGGTCTTTGAAAGGAAAAGATATAAGCTATTGTAGCCTCAGGCAGCAGTGATTTATATTCAGCAATTAATGAGTGCTTTACTGGCTTCTTCATTATTCAGTAGGAAAAAAAATCCATACTTATTTTTGCAAGTGCTATATCGACATGTTCTGTAGGTTTTTCTAGGACGTGTCAATGCAGTATTTCACGTTAAATGTGCACTATTTTCCATACGTATTGCTACAAAAAAAAAATCCAAACGAGGCTCCCTCTATGGTATATATACAATATGCATCTCTTCAATCTGTTTCTCTAATCAAGCTTTGAACTCAGAGGGTGTGTGTCAAGGTTAGTGGAAGAACAAAGTAGTAGGGCACCACCGCTATAGTGCTCTGAAGTCATTCTGCTGAAAGAAAAGCAAGCGTAGATCTGTTAAAACTGTGTTCCCAGTCCAAGAAGAACCAACTCGCATATTCAGATCCATGTCAGCTTGCTGGCTTAAGTTAAGTTAAGTCTGTCATTCACATAAACTTGAATGAGAACTTTGTCTCTGGCCACGATGGAAGGTGCCAGGGGATAAACTTGTCCGTTGTGCTTTATCCAGAATCTGGTGTTTTGTATGTTATCCATCACCAGAAGCTTCGGATGCTTTCTAAGTGGACTTTCAGCAGTTCCTCATGGAAAACACAATTCTTTCCTGTTTTCAACTTGTAAATGGCTTTGATTTCCCATTCTTAGACCTCTTGCTCTTTAAAGGGGTATATGACCAGGCTGCTGGAGTTTAGTTAAAACCATGGCTTAATGCACGACATTCTCATTGCTACAAGTCTAAAATTTCACTGTAGGTTTTACATGCCAGTCAGATGGGCCAAATGAATATCTACTGTTATCCCATAGTCATTTAAAAAAATGCACTACGAACTAATTTGGCCCATGGTGTAACTTGGAAACTTTTATTTTTGGCTGGTTTGGTTGGTCTTGACTAAGAAGAGCTAAAGTTTCTGTTTTGGAGTCAAGCAATGTTTAGAAGAGATATTGAATATCTTTGGTTTGGTTCCAATGGAAGTTAATCATAGGTTTGGAGCTAAGCCTCCTTTAAATTTTTTGCTGAACAGCAAAAGATGGACTCAGTTCCAGTAAGCCTTGTCATAGAGACATTGCCAGGGAAAGGTATTTTGAATGAATCTCCCCTTTGTTGTTATCTTGTTGTTACCCAAAACATTCTATGAAAGAAATCACTTGGGATTTCATATGGAATGTTTGAATGAGATAATGCTGTGCCATACGTTTTGGCCACAGTTCCTGTTCGTCTTCGAAAAGACTTTGCAAAGTCAAACCTTGTGCATTTGAGTCTGATGGGAACCCATGAAATACCTTTGGGTTTGCTGCTTGTCTGCGATTGCCCTGATGTTCCTCTGCATTGGTCCATAGGAATTAGCAGTAGCAGAAATATTCCTTGTCACTTGATCATGCTACTCTCCATTGCAGTTTTTTGAGAACTGGGAAAGGAGTAGAAACAGGTCTTAGGATTAAAGTGCTACAGAAAGGATTGTAACATATAAGGAAGTTTATGTTCTAAGAACTCTTTCTACATTTCCAAATATACAGTCACCACCTTTGCTAAACAGTAAAAAATAGCACCTCGGGAAATGCAAGTCCCTGGAACGTACCCTTCACAAAAAATCCCACAAACCTGGCTGGTTTAGTGGGGTATATATACTATATATTTTATATATATATATATATATACACACACACACATATAAGCAGCTCAATAGCTAAGAGCTACAATAACTAGAGAAGCATACTCAAAACCGAAATTATATTTCCCACCTCTTCCCCCAGCCCCTTCATCTGCTTTTGGGAGAAGATTGCCTTACACAGAAAGACTGGTTTGGAAATACCTGCAGAGCCTTCCAAGTCCAGTGTGGTCAGCTGAGGTTTAATTAGTTAGAGCTAACAGGTTCACGAGATAACGAAGGGTTGAGTTCATGCTTAACTGTTGTGGGTGTTTAAAGGGAGCTTGGCAAAGGGGTCAGCTGGACTGCAAGTTAGTTATGGAATGAATTCAACTCAAAACTTGCTGTGAAGTTCATGTCATTTAGGGCAACATCATTCTGTAAGAATGAGTTTTCTATTAAAGTCTGAAGCTTTTATAACTTCTGCCTTCAATTTCCTAGATTTTTTTTTTAATGTACAATAGTCTTTAATAAAAAATTGCTTTTTGAATTATTATTATTTCAAGGAAATTCTCATTAAAGTAAATTCTGAGAATACCGGTGTTTTACAAGGGAACCCATAGTAAATTAAAAAAGGCTTCTCTTGTATTACCTCTCATGGGCTTTTAATTGTTTAATAATTTATAGCTGATATAGTAGTGATAAATTGACTTTAATCTTTCAGTGATTCATATGTGATAAAGTATAGAAACCAAGTTAATAGGAAAGTATAAGGAGCTATGAATTCCACCTTTCTGAAGGGAGTGGGTGTGCAGGACTCAGCCTGGCATCTGCTCTTGGGACAGGTAACTAAATGATATCTTGTGGAGTAAGGGTGTTCTCTTCCAGTCTGAGCGCTCTCTCTGGGTTTGGTCTGATCTACATGGTAATGGCAATGCGACTTTCTAAAGAACAGTGTGGGATTTGGTTTTTTTTTTTCAATAATACAATTTTTTCTTAAAGATGAAGTACTAAGGAACCCATTTTTTTACTGCTATTTTTTTCTCTATTAAAGCCTTTTATTTAATTTTTAGATTGATTTTCCCCCCCCATTTTTCTTGATCTGCCTCTGAGAGCACTGTTTTATTTACATTCCCTTTGTACGTATTTAAGAATAAGGGGTGATGAAGTGATTTTTTACCTTTCCCAAGATAAACTGGTGAAACCCCAGCAAACTATGCCATAAAATGCTAATACAGGATAGATAACAAGTGTTTTCATCCTAGAATCTGGCTCTAGTTCTTTCCAGTTTATCACTGTATAAGTTATTATTTGTTAAACTGTGGACTTCAGATCATTATCGCAGGCAAGCTTAGGCTAAATGCCAAGCAAATGTTGAAATGGAGGTGCTAATTTTTTCTGAAGCGTGGAAAACATCCAAAGATGACTCCAGAATGGTTTATCTGGGCTGGCACACACACCACCTGTTTTTACGGCGATAGTGAATCTTTATAACTTGTCAGAGACAACAGTTTAAAGATTCTGGAGGAGTTGGACAACGCTCAGGACTGTCAAATGTAATCTGAAAAGTGTAAATGAAGAAGTCTGGAATAGCCACTCAACTTGAGGCCAGTAGATGCTCTGGCATGCTGGCTTGATCCAGTGGGAGACTGTACAGTTAGGGTTGGGCTGGTCTCATCTCAGAGGTTTGACTCTGTCAATTCCTCCTTAGTATGTCAGTAAATGCCATTTTGTTTAACCCTAGGAATCTGATTTAAAAGCGAAGACTTTATGCATGAGGGTGCTTGGCAGCATGCAAGACCCCTTCTGCAAAGCTGGCTCCATCAGCAGTTGCACTAGATGATCGTTGTAGGTCTCTTCCAACGGAATTCTTCTATTCTATTCTAAAACCAGTGACGGCAGAGATGAAAAATACATCTGTTCTAAAAGGGAAAAAAAAATAATTTGTAGTTCTGCTATACAATGCATAAAATATATTAGTTTTTACAGGTTCAAACTGGCTGTGTTCAACCTGTTCTTGTTGATGCAACCTTTTGCAACCATCCTTAGTAAACTCATTTTTCAACAGTCCACTTCTTTGACAAACTCCCGCCTAATGTGAAATGAGTTTCTGCAGCTAGGAAGAGTTACTGGAATAACATTGCATGAAGCTTGCAATTCTGGGTAAAAAAGGGCCAAAATAAAGACCATCTCAAAAAACCTGGCAATGTTACAGTCAGGTTCTTATTTCTAAGAGCATGATATAGGGCTCTGGACAGAAGCAGAACTTTGGGTTGAAAAGTGATAGTTATATTAAATCAGACTCAAATACCTTGTAGCTATTGGGAAAGCTTTCAAAGAATGTGGAGTGAATCTGCCTTAGCCATGGGTGTTTTCTGAGCTTACATGGGATTACACTTTCTTCACATTTTATGTGGTGTTTTAATGTAAATATAATAACAAAATTAAGTCTGTAAATCAGAACATGCATATCAAAAATGTCAGATTTTAATGCTCATATCTCCTAATAAAGATCAAAAGAAGGTTTGATTTGGGAAGTCTACAGCAATTCAATAATTTGTAGTCATGTTAATTCTCCTATCACAATGATATTTAAACATTTTAGAGTCTCGTTCTGAATATTTTATACAGATAAAAAGAAAAAATTGTGAGATTTGTAGATAGGAAAATATATTTAACGGCAATCCTCTACCTTTCTATTGTAAATATGTATGAATCTTTTTGAAAGAGTGCTGTTGTTGCCTTTTACTTTGCTGAGATTTCCTTGCAGGTCAGAGGAATTTTCAAGCCGCGTGTATGTGGCCATATGCCTGAGAGGCTGCAAAGATGTTTTTCTCTCTGAAGGTGGTAGGATATTGTAGCTTTTACATCAGGAATGTAGGAGGCTTTATTTTCTCTTTTCTCTCCAGTTTACACATAGGAGTGCTGGTGTTGACTCTGTACCCCGTGTATGTTTTCCTAAATTTTACAGCTTGTTGGTGTGACTGGGTACAATTTTAGCTGGCCTTGCAACCCAATCAGAATAAATAATTTGAAGAGAGTGGGAAAACCTTATCAGGAGATTTCTACAACATTTGGAGACTCAATTAATCTGTTTTTAATCATCGGTGTTTGTTTTTGCAGCGGAACATGACCGGGTGTAAGCTGTCTGTGGTTCTGTGTACTGGGACGTGTTTTGTGGGGAAATAACAAATTAAAGTTAGTGGATTGATTGCTTCTGTCATAAAATGCAGTTCCTTGGTTCAATAGACCCAGAGCTCTCAGGAGAGAATGAAAGAAAAGGATTTGTCCTCTTAACGGAGGGCTGGAGATTAATATGGACTTTGGCAAAGCTAGTTATGTACTTATCTGCATCTAAAAAGGAAAAGCTAAAGTAAAAATGAAGTTAAAATTTTTGTAAAATCACATTTTGACCCACAGCATGAAGTTCTACACATACCAGTAAACGATTAATCTCTTTTTCCCAAATACCAGCTGGAAAGAGTAAAAATTCCAGTCGAGTCCTTGGAATTACAACTGTAAACCTGTATAATTGCTTGTTCAAATCCCAGCTTATCATAATGATAAGAAAATGATTGTGCCTGCTTGATTCTAATGCTCTTCATTGACAATCTGCTGTACGGAGAACCTGAATGTAGTAGAAAGAGGGGGCATCAGTCAGTCCCGGAATGCGTTAGCAATACTCTGGGGGCGGTTGGATGAATCTTTGGACGGATGAGTTCAGCTTGCACAAGTAGTAATGGAAGCTGAATTCCAAAGAAATGGGTGCAATTATTTGTAAACAATGAAAGTTAAATGGGAATTTGTAAGTTTTGTTGATAGATGTATTTGCATATTGCTTATGGAATTCCAGAATTTATGGAATTCTGTAAAGTTTCTCTGACCAGTTCAGGCTAAAGTAATATACCATGGATTTTTTTAATCACAGAATCCCAGCATGGCCGGGGCTGGCAGGGCCCTCGGGAGCTCACCCAGTGCCACCCCCCTGCCCAAGCAGGCTCACCCAGAGCAGGGGGCACAGGACAGCGGCCAGGCGGGGGTTGAAGATCTCCAGAGACGGAGACTCCACAGCCCCCCTGGGCAGCCTGGGCCAAGGCTCGGGCACCCTCAAAGACAAGTTCTTCCTCCTGTTCAACTGGAACCTCTTGTGCTTCAGTTTGTGCCCATGGCCCCTTATCCTGGCGCTGGGCACCGCTGGGAAGAGTCTGGCTCCATCCTCGTGACCCCCATCCTTGAGATATTTGTAGGTGTTGATGAGATCCCCTCTCAGCCTTCTCTTCTTCAGGCTAAAATGCTTCAGAACAATTCAGAATTACAACTATTACATGAAGTTTTCTAAATATTTTGAGGAATAATCTCAGAGATTACTAAAATCAGTCAGTGATCAGTTCACTGAGGGTTTTTAAAAGCTGAAAACTAGATTAGATTCATTTTTCTTTGCAGATTATTTACTTAGCTGTAATTTAGGCCATCCATAATGCTTTCTCTTAAGATACCTTAAAAAGTAGAATGTTATTTGTTTTTGTAATGACTTGTTCCTTTATTGTTTGGTGCTCTGTTGTTTAGGAAAGATTGTCGTGATTCTTTAAGCCTCAGACACTGAAATGGGGCTTTTTAATGTTGTTATTGACTACTGTGTTCTCAGTCTTTCTTGTGTTAGGCAGTTACTAATGTCTTGCAGTTTACCAAAGTCTTTTAAAATTACTGGTTTGGAGTTTTGGGAAGAAGAGAACAAAATTGGGAGAAGAGAACCTTATGGAAATGAAATTTTTAAAGAAGATGTGGTTGCTGATCTGGCATACGTTTGATGTCTCTTGGTGTCTTTTGCTTGAAAAAACAACCTGTAAAATCACCGAGTATTTGCAGCAACTTTTTTCCACACCTGCAAGTCATTTCTGTAGAGCAGGCACACACTGCAGCATAGATTTCAGCTGGTTTATATATAACTGATTTTGGGGTTTGGACTACATGATCTCTAGGGGTCCCTTCCAACCTAAAACATTCTATGATTCTATGACTGTGAGACACCGGTAACAAGAGGTCATTCAATTTTTCCACTCTCTTCGTTGCAGATTGCGTTTTTTTTAATTCATGAATATGTAAAGTTATCCTACTGAAGTTATCCTAGAATAGGCCCAGTGAGACTTACTGAGTAATTAATTTTTCCTGCTAGGTTTTATTGTAGCTTTAGCTTGTGCAGCTAGTTCTTTGGTACCTTACTACTTTGGGTCCATGTATTTACTATGTTTTCATATTCTGTGATAAAAGCCATAAAAAATGACTGCATATATCGGCAGCTATCAGCATGAGGGAGCTCCTTGGTCAGCCTCCTGCCCTCAGGCAAGTGTGAAAGGGAACTTGTAACTGGTAGTGACTGTGAAGAGGAAGGTTCAGGGTACTTCGGTTGTCCTTAAGAGAGCGCTAGCTTGGAAGATGCCACAGGGATGCTCATTAACTGACTTTTCCCGAATCCAGTTAATCCAACCAAGGACAAGATCAGCCTGAATAGTCTCTTCTTACTCCTGTTGGTTACCGTTTCAAGAGAGTGATGAGAGAGGTCAGGAGATCTCTGGAGAAATGTCAGCACTGAGGGGGATAAATTGGAGAATAAGAGTTTAATGTAATATGGAATTATTTATACAGTTCCTTTAGGGTGATCTGTCAATTTATATTTTTCTATTTACATTTTTCTTCTTTGAAATTTTTGATCAGTTGGAGATATTGACTAGGACTAAATGTCTAGGAATTTCATGTTTCTTGTTTCTTTTATTTTTTTTTTTTTTATGAGGAAATCTGTACCAGAAATCTTCAGTTGGAGATATTGACTAGGACTAAGTGTCTAGGAATTTCATGTTTCTTCTTTCTTTTATTTTTTTTTTATGAGGAAATCTGTACCAGAAATCTTTGCAAAAGCTGCCATGTTGTTCTTCTGTAGAAGTGGTGGAGGGATTACTATGCCACAAAACTTCAGGTACCAGTCTTTATGCCCCAAAACACAACCAGGGCAACCCATAAGGTGCTTTTCATGAGAACTGATTGAGACAAACACTTCACCAGCGTACGAGTCACAACATTTTAAGTGAGGCTCCTGCTCACGGTCTTTTGGGGGAGATCGTTTTTCCCTTTGAGAAAATGATGGCGCCAAGGCAGGTCATCCTTTTATCTCGAGAACCTAACCTGCTTTCTGGAACTGTGTGTTACAAATTCCCCTGGCAGTCAAGGTTGGCCTCAGGAAAGGGAAGCAGCCACCAGTTCCCTTTGCGAGTGACAAAACTGGGAAGATTATTCAAAGCTAGGCTCTTCTGTGACATCAGAAGATGGCCATGCCCTAAAGACCTGAAAATATGTGGAATACCCCCTGTACGTGCGGTATCAGACTTAAAAAGCTTCAGTTTTGACTGTTAGAAGCTTAGTTTTGGCAAAAATAATTCTAGCATCGATACACACTTTTCTTCATATTCGAGCTCAAACATTTCATAGAGAGTCATTTTCCTCGCTTTAATCTTTTCTGAATGAAATAAATTGAGAATTATTTAAAGCTCACTCACTACAGAATGGAAAATGAGTGTGACGTTGTGGCAATAGAGGTGATAGTGTTGTATCCCCCTGCCTTGCATCTTATCAAGTTATATTTGTTAATTTTAAAGTCTGCAATGGAGTAGAAATATGTACATCATATAATACTAAAAAGCAAATCATTATATCGTTCTATTTAGGACCAAAATTAAATCATATCTTTAACGAATCAGTTATAATTGATTGCTAGAAGCAAACGGTAATACAGAAATATTAATTGCTTGAATTAATAACATTGTTTTCCACAAAGCTGTGATTTAAGGCTAAAGGAATGGGAAAACATTCAAAGAAAGACACTCAAGGAAATTTTCTATGTCAACTTGACAATAGTCTTGCCTAAAGGTTATAATGCACAGACATTAGAAAGAGTTTTGGGGTTGGTTTTTTTTTTTTTCTTTTCAAAAAGGGCTGGAAAGAGAAAATATTACCTGACTAACTGCAGGCTAGAGCCTGGAGTCATAGTTATGGGGAGAAAAGAATCCTGCATTAAAATGGAGGCAAAAGGAGAAATTTTAAGGACAGAGAGCAGTCAGTAAGGTCATTGATGATAATTTAATTAAATATAAGTTATAGAATGGTTGAGCCTACCAAAAGAGAATGTACATCTGAATAGAATTGAATTTGATTTTGCCAAATCCTAGGGTTTCACTGAATTTCCTTCCAAACGTCAGAGCCATTTCCTGAAATAGGAGAACACTTTTGGGAAACGTCGATTAAGTATATCCAAGTGCTTCTGGTAATTCAGATAGCATTCATAGTTCATGTGTCACTCTGAGCTGCGAGAGAGAACTCGTACTGGCCAATGGCTACCAGAGAAAACAGTGGCATTTTATTCATTTATTATTGTTGAGCTTGCAATATTTTTGGCCATCTTTGAAGGGAACATGTTTAAAACCTCTTCAACATAACACACCAGATCTAAAGTTTGGAAAAACGTTAGTACTGGGTACCTGGTGAGCAAAACCACTATTTACCATCCAGAATCCCTTTGGTGAGTGGAGAATAAATAGGGGGAGCTTGAGATGATGCTGGAGGAATGAGGAAAAGCTTTAGTAGGCTGAGTCACACTTTCAGGGTGTGAATTGTAACTAAAAGTGGTAAAATGCTGATGTGAGTCACTCTGAAGTCAGCATGGTTGCGTACGGTGTGAAGCATTGATTCCGAAAGGCATTAAACACACTTTAGTACTTTCTTGAGTTGTGGCCTGACTATGTGGCTTCATTGGGTGAGTATAGCTAGCGGTGATCAAAAGGGGCGAGGGAACAGTTTTCCATTGGCAAACTTAACCTTGTAAATCTGAAAGCTCTCATGTCAGGTATGCAATTACTTTTTTTTTTTTAATTTTGTTGCAATGAAATTAAACTGTCCAAGCATTTTAAACTATAATCTGAATTTTAGGGAGTTGTTGTGGTTTAGGTTTTCAGTATATTTTATTTTCTCCGGCATTCAGAATGCAAAGAAAGTTCCAAATGACCAAAATCCACATTTTCAAACTTGCTGAATTTGGTGCAACATAGGATGGAGAAAGAGTGGGTTTGCTTTCCTCATATGGATTGACACAAGCAATAGAATATGGAAAGCCAGGGTGTGTTACTGTAGCTGTAAAATCTTTATGCCTTCAGATAGAAGTTGTTAAACTAATAGGATCGTAGAAAATTCAGGTTGGAAAGTACTCCAGGAATTAATCTAGCCCAAGTAAAACTTGCTCCAGTTGGTCAAAGGCTGCTTGATGCTGATGCAGTGTTCTCAGTGGGGTCGTATCCTGGGTTTATCTACCCCGACCGTTCCCAGGGAGCTTTTCCTTGGAGCACTCCAAAATACGATCCGAGAGGCCATGCACCGTGACTTGCGAAGGGACTGAAGTTGGTTCCCAGGTTGTCTTTTGGCATTGTGTTTTTTCATAAAAGGCTTTATTGCAAGTCCCCGTTCAAGCATCATTTTTCTGATAGGCCTTAAGTGCTTCACAATAACAGGTAAGTTCTCATGCTCTGTACCCTAAATAGCTGGAATGGAGTTGTACCGGAGAGTGAGTACTGGCAAATGGAAAGGAAATGCTGGATCGTAGCAAAGTATTTAGTAAATGCAGTGGTGTTTCTATCAGACTGGAAGGGTTAAGATTTCCTGTTCTTCATCCTCAAAGTACCGATATCAAACTGCCTTTTTCATGTATTTGATGCTAGAATGCTGGCAAGTAAAATTATACCTTGAATAATAATGAAAGATATTAGCCACTTGGCAAATCCACCAAGTAGATCTACTTGAAAGTTTAACAAAGTTAAAACCAGGTCACATCTATAACATGATTCTGCTTAAAGAAAAGGGCAAGGCTTGTCCTGGGAAGGACGTATAGCCATATCAAAGCTTTTACAGCTTCTCCAGGTAAGCTATGTGAACCAACTCAACTAGATGCTAAACTGTTGTCACACCTCGATCGCCTTTGGGAGTAGAGGATCCAGTGGCATCCCTTTGAGTAAAAAGCAAAAGAAAGATTGATACTTAAAAAATAAGAATGGAAACTAAATCCAGGAATGTACAGTAGTGCAAATATTAAGGAGGAACATTTTATAAAATAGTAGCATAAAACCACAGCCCCTTTCTTATGTGCACACGCCAGTATTTTTTTCAAATAACAGATTTTTTCCGATGATGGGGCCTCTATGCCGTTGTTTGCTAGGATTAGCATTTGGTGCAGTGCAGTTCTGAAGTGTCATGTTTCCAATACATGCATAGGTTCCTTCCCATCCATTTCCCTGACAGAATGTGTCTGGCGGTTGTCTTGTTCTGTTAGGCAGATCCATGGTTTACGTACGTCTTCATATCTGGTGCAAAGACCTTGTCTGTAAACTTGGCTTTAACACCATCAGTAATTTTATTTGTGAAACTCTCTTCTTTTTTTTTTTTTTTTCCAATTATCTGTTCTTCCCCCCCCAAGCCTTCGCTTGCCCCTGCGCATACCCTTCCTTATGGTTGGAGTGGTACCGTGAGTAAGGGAGGTGATTTCTGCCCTAAGGTGTGCAAAGAAGTACTCTTTGGTACTTTGCAAGTGCGTGTGGACCAGGTGTTCCAGGAGCCCTTCCCCATGTGGGTCTGCTCCCATCAGCAAGGGGCGCGTAGCCATGGTACGGGGCAAAATCCAATCCTCCAATCATGACTAGTAACTTTACCAATTAACTGGGAAAAGACCTACTTGAGAATTCTCTCAACTAAGAAAAATGAAAGGAGAATGCAAACACACATTGCATCTTGCAGGGTAAGCTCCTCAAATAGAGAAGTGATGTACTTAAAAATAAAAACAGTTCAGTAATGAGCTACTCAGTTATTTTCCTCACTGGAGAAATGTAAAGCGTGGCTCCTTGGAGGATACCCCTGTGTGGTGGTTTGACCTTGGCTGGATGCCAGGTGCCACCAAGCCACTCTATCACTCCCCTCTTCAGCAGGACAGGCGGGGGGAGAATGAGATGGAAAGGAAAAAAAAAACAAACTCAACTCGTGGGTCAAGATAAAGGCAGTTTAATAAAGAAAAGCAAAAGCCGTGCGTGGTAGCAAAAGGAAGGAAAACAAAATTTCATTCTCTACTTCCCATTAGCAGGCGATGTCCAGCCACTTCCCTGGAAGTAGGGCTTCAGTATCCACAGTTGTTCCTTCCCGAAGACAAAACGTC
>NW_009269998.1:3041190-3058469 GCF_000687185.1 Egretta garzetta
TGGCTACATCCCCTCCCAAGATCTTGCCCCCTTCCAGCCCACTGGTGGGGGGGGGGAAACATTGGAGGCACAGCCTTGATGCTGTTGGAGCACTGCTCAGCAGTAGCCAAAACATTGGGGTGTTATCAACCCCTTTCTACACCCCAATAGAAAGCACAGCCCTGTGCAGCTTGCCCCAATACACCCTGCTGACAGGGCACAGTGCTGAAATCCGTTGTCCCGCTTGTACAGCTCAGGTAAGAAGCAGCGGGAAGAGATTTAGGATTTCTTTTGAAAAATCCATCGTTGGGGCTTCAGGGTTTTGCTGTTGAGTCATTGCTTTCCATGAGGTCAGACTGCACGCATGGGAGCAGGGAGGCTGGAAATCATTTGGGGATTAGGAGAGAACATTTCTTTTTACATATTTCATAGACAGCTTCTTCTTATGTATCTTTCTGCAGCTGTAATTAAGGGAAAGCCATATTGCGGAGGCTTCTTCATTACACGCTGCTGAATGACGAATGCTCTTTGTCTTCTGCTGAATTTGGTTTTAAGCACAACAAGCTGCTGGAGGAAGAGTGTCGTAACCATGGAGCAGAAGAGTGGGTCTGCAAACGGGGAGGTTATTGTCAAACGGAGAAGTGGAAATGGAAGAAAATGATGTTGATTACTGTTTTCCTGCCTTGTAACTAGGTCTGACAGCACCTTCGTGCTGTGTTTAATTAACGTCATTCAGCCATTAGCAACTCTGTGGTTTGTTATTGGATAGAAATTTTTCTCATGCATGCTAATGCAAACAAAACACTGCAGCATCTGCAGATGAAGGCTCCTGGCTTTTTACTGCGGTGATAGGAAGAGGGTCTCACGCTAACTATTTTTTTCAGGGCAATGATAACTCTTTGTTGCAAAGTTTTACCGACTTCCCCTGTGAAATGCACATTCACCTCTGTGTTTCTGATCTCTTTCTAAGCGAGGTAGGCCCTGCGTGTGCGAAAATAAGTTGTTCAGAAAACTCGATTCATTTGCCATTAAAAGGGGAGTGACCCTGTGATTTGTATCTTAGTCTCGCTTGGCAGCTCCTGTGCGATTTTTCTGGGAAATGGTTGGTTTCGTTATCTGTGAAGGCCACCCAGTGTTCTGTGGGATGTCGCATGGTTCAAACCAGGAGTGGGTTTATCACTAAGGGTGAGGGCGGTGTGATAAGATGGGCAGACGCGGTGCTTAGGGCCAGGGTTTAGTGGTGGGATGGCAGGGTTGGGTTAACGGTTGGACTCGATGATCTTAAAGGGCTTTTCCAACCTAAATGATTCTGTGATTCTCTGAGAAAGTGGCCGTGTGCGTGCGCAGCCCTGCAGCCAGATGACAGCTGGTTCCTCTTCTCAAAGTATTTGCTGATTTCTTAACTGCTTAATTTTCTTCAGCGAAATCTAGACCAGCCTACGATTTATGGAGACATTCAGCTCCATTTCCGATTCCAACTCTGTGCTTGCCCTGCAGACCCATTACAAGTTAAACATTCAAACTTTGAGTGGCGCTGAGTCCTGATTAGATGAATCTTCATTTTGCAATTATTTCTTTGCCCCAGCGTGTGAGTAACAATAACAAATCTTGATCCCTTTAATGGTAGCAGATTTTTGTTTATGGAAAGTTATTCACTACTTACTGTTTCTATATTCAGTCTAATTGAGATGAAAGACTTTATATCTGTAATTACCATTCCCCTGCGATTATTCAGGCTAATGGTTTATAGGTAATTTAAGCATTAGATTTGTAGCTTAAACAAGAAACTGTTTAATGTGATCTGCATAGTGTGGCAGTCTTGGTGGGGGGGTCCCTACAAGCTGTTTGTACAGACGCACGCTGGTGATCAACACCTACAAAGGTTTTCCAGGGCTGGATGGTCCAGTGGATTTGCGAGTATTTTGGCCTCTGTGGTGAGTTTGAGTTGCTGTTAAAAGAACGGGACCTATTGCATAAACAAATACTATCACCGAAGGTTTTAGTCTTTTAAATGATGAAATGTATTCATAGGAGCACCTCTCCTATGAAGACAGGCTGAAAGAGTTGAGGTTGTTCAGCCTGGAGAAGAGAAGGCTCCAGGGAGACCTTGTAGCAGCCTTCCAGTACCTGAAGTGGGTCTACAAGAAAGCTGGAAAGGGACTTTTTACAAGGGCATGTAATGATAGGGCAAGAGATAATGGCTCTAAACTGAAAGAGGGCAGATTTAAATTAGGCATAAGAAAGAAATTCTTCAGTAAGAGGGTGGTGAGGCACTGGAACAAGTTGCCCAGATAAATTGTGGATGGCCCATCCCTGGAAGTATTCCAGGCCAGGGTGGATGGAGCTTTGAGCAACATGGTCTAGTGCAAGGTGTCCCTGCCTGTGACAGGGGGTTGGAACTAGGTGATCTTTAAGGTCCCTTCCAACCCAAACCGTTGTGTGATTCTGTGGTTGCAAACTATAACATTTCAGTCGGTAAGGTCCCAGCAGGCTGCTCTCACCTGGACGACTTCAGAGAGCTGTTTCAGGCCATTGCAGAAAGGTCTCGCATTCTGCTTTACTCGGGACGCTGCATTTTTCACATGTGATGGTTGATTTTTCTGCTAGGCACTGGATAAAGCGTTATTAAAATAATACTTGTGATGGAATTGTCCCAAACTGTGTCTAATTTTTTCCTGTTCTTGAGTTAATTTTTCCTCCCTCTGCATGTGTCAATGTAGTTTGAAAAAATAGTGATTTAGACAAATACAGTATTTCAGATTCTTTGCATGAATTATTTTGCTTTTTTTTTTTGCCTTTTTTACTTTAATGCTAATCCTATTTATGGATGCTTTTCTCTTTTCCACAACGCATACTAGTATATTTAAATATTTTATGGGTGCTATTATTATCCTGCCATGAAATGATCAGCATTCTACATGTCTTCTTCCAGTCTTTGGTGTTTCTTTGTATAATTCTAACTCACAAAATATTTAGAAATTTAGTTACAGTGGCTGTAAGACAGTCTTGGTTGTGATTGTTACTTTGTTCTCAGTTCATTTTTTTTCTTGTTAATAATGCTGAGCTTAAACTTTCTATGCCATTGACCTAAGCAGGTGAAATAAATAGGTATGTTTAAGAATTAAGGTGTTCTTGAAATACAAATGCGATATGTAAAGTATATTAACTTTTAGCAGCAGCCCCCAAAATCCTAGCTGGAAGTCCAATGAAGAGCAAGAGTTTCTAATGAAGAGTTCCCTAGGCAAATATAAGATAGTCGTTGGTTAGGTCTTTAATTTGGGTGGAGATGGTAATGTTTTACTTGGTAAACGTAGATGGTAACTGGGACAGGGCTGTGAGCAACCTGATCTAGTTAGCGGTGTCCCTGCTCCTGCAGGGGGGTTGGACTGGGTGACCTCTGGGGGTCCCTTCCAACCCAAAATATTCTATGATTCTACTGTAGACCTCTCAGTCTCAGTCATCTCTTAAATTGGCCCTTTCTGGACAGCGGGTTTTTTCCAAGGTGAAATAGGTTGTGTTTGATATCACAAGTGACATTTTATGTCTCTGTAATACTTTCAGAAAGAATCATCTTTAATCTATAAGATTGCTACGATAAAATTGCAGCAAAGCTTGTTTTAGTAACCCCGTTGCCTAACACTTGTTGGAACACGTAGAAGAGTGCACTATGACAGCTCTGATTAAAAATATTGATTTTTAATTTTTAATTTATTTTAAATTATAATATAATTATATGTATGTTTATAAATATATTATAATTAAAAATTTAATTCCCATTTCTCACTTCCAGTGCTGTGGACGGTCATGGGAATTTACTGACACCCCTCGCAGTTCTTATTTGTGATTTTTCTAGAGGGGAACTGTGCCACGAAAACATCGGTCAGTGTAACTGTATTTACAAAACTGGCTGTGAAATGCATTGGAATAGATGGATTAACCAAAGATAAACCTAAAGCCTTTTTTAGGTCACTTTTGCATATCTACACAAGTGCTTAGAAAAAAAAAATCTTTTTGGTTGCATTGACCTGAGGACGTACTTGCTGTGTGCCAGCCGCAACTGGCTTTGGTGCTGCAGGAACATTGCACGTGTAGAAGAGGAATAGCAGATTTTTTTCTTTATCAATAACCAACACGAGGGGTTGTGCTTTATATCAGAAGCCATGTTAACAGGACAGGCATGCAGAAACAAAAATAGTCTCTAGGTTTTACTGTCAGAGACTTCTTAAGCTTGCTTTTGGGAATTTTTTGGGGGGTGGAGGAAATAAAAAATAGCTGGAAATTGAACGATGCAGCTGTTTTAATCTTCTGCTTGTTTGGGTTCTTTTTCCTGTAATTAAGAGAGTAAGGGCAATGCATGGTATTCTTTGGGCAGAACACTTGCTATTTTGAGTTGTACTAATATTCATTAAAGCCAGCCCTCTGCATATCACCCGTTATTTGTAGAAATATTTTGAGAAATGAGAGAGAGAAAAATGAGAAATCTGCAGGATTAAATTTATATCCTGAATCCTTGTACTGGTTCTAGGGATGGAGGGGGGAGAGTATGGAGGAGCAGTTTCAAGGGAGTGTTACGGTCTTGGTTGGAAAAATGAATCCTTGGAAGCGTGGCCATTCTGATTTCAGAATGACTTTGAATGAGAGTAACATTTCATTTTCTTCCCATTTCCTCTGTCTAACGTTACTTTTGGTAATCAGATGGCAGGAAAAAGAGAATTCTTTACCATTAACCCCTGCTAAATTTTCCACTTTAGACGTTTGTGAGAACAGAAGCAGCGAGTCCATTCTGATTGCATTCAGTGTTAAAATAATGTAGAATTCCCAATGAATTCCTTCAGCTCCGGTCACGTTCTACTTTCTACAGTTTAAAAAGGGAAACTGTGACAATTACTTCAAACTAGCTCTGGGGGAACAGCGTTGCCCTTAGGTGCCATCCAAGTAGCAGCTGCAATGATAGGGCTCACAGGGCATATGTTCACTTTCTGTTGAGCTTTGTTTCACTTGGGAAAGGGTTTTGTCTGTATGAAATTGCATCGGCGTCAAAACCCATGGCAAGTATGATTGCAAATTTTATTTGAATATGTGCTATCATACAAAATTTAAAGAGAAACGTAATGAAAACTTGACTTTTTTATGTCATAAACCACCAAAGAGGAAATACAAATAAATTAGGGTCACCATCACATTCTGTATATTCAATATATTATATATAGTATATTAGATAAAAATTCTTGAAATTACAAGGAAATGCACTTCCATAGGTTAAAATTTTGCACACAAACCACATTTTAACTGCAGTCTTAATCTAATTGCAACAAACGTAGACTTTTTTAAATGTGAAAAACCTTCACAATAAAACGGTGTCCTTTAGATGTTTAGGAGGCAAATATGTAACTTCCGTTACAAGTATTCCCAAAAGAAACTATCAGTACAGAATACTTTTTTTTTTTTTTTTTGGATCATGTGGATGTCACACAAACTGCACAGAAATTAATTTTAGCGCTGAAAGTCTCAGTCATTTGCGCCCAGAGTGTTCCAGCCTGTTGTTTCTCAGCTTTCTCGCTATCGACAGGACTTGAGCTCTTCTGCATGGAGTCCATAACGGAGTAACGCATAATTGCTATTGGCAAAAAAACCCAAAACATTGGTGGTGGTAGGAATCCTTGCAGCTTTATAATACTACAGCCATCCTTATTGGTATTAAAATTCAATGGATACTGATTTGGTTTGCTGTAATGTGAGTCTTAGGCGAGATGATGTTCCAGCTCCTGTGCTGCATTTGTGTTCTTTTTGTAAAATTACAATTTTTTTTCTTCTTAAAAAAAATTAAAAGGAAAGAAAATTTACAGTCAACGGTTCCAAGTTTTATTTCCCGCAGATGCACAGCATCTCTATTCTAGTAAGTGATGTGCCTTGTTTAATTTAAGCAGACCAGAAGAGATCAGAATAACCAGAAAAAGGAAATCTTCAGAGGCTCTATTCCTGAAAAAGAACAGCCAGAATATTCAGGGCAGAATGTAATTTTCTTGGACCGTAACAACTGTGACATGGCAGCGGATTTTGTTATTAGTGTAGGGCCAAAGGGACCAAGCGTTGCTTCATTTCTGACCGCATGAGGCTACGGATAGCCAACCCCTACTGGGGCTTAATCCAGTTCCCGCTGAAATCGATGTCGCTCTCTCTCATGACTTCAACAGAAACCAAATAAAGACTTTTGCCAAGGCCCGTGATGCTAAAAGGCCATAAAGTGAACGGTAATTAAAAACTCACGTAACTGAAAATACTCCTCGTGAGTTCGTTGATTGTTCTTTTTTAACCTTGCAGTTATTACCTAAATGATTTTCCTAAGAGGCTGGTTTTGCTTTTGTAAATAGAGAATGCTTCAAAGAACTGAAGTAAATCACAAGTTAGGGGTTAGATAATCGGGACTATCCACTTTAATCAAAATAAGCTTCAGTATCTGATTTTAAAAAGTGCACTGTGTTCTCCCTAAGAGAATTGCATTTAGGAAATCTTTAACCCCTGAAAGCTTATTTAATGATTTTATTGATGGGAACGAGAGGCTGCCACAATGTTTCCAGTCATTAGGGCTTTATAGCCTTCTTGATTGAATATCATGTAATTGGTAGTATTTAGATCAAAGAAGTGTATGTTATGTAAATCTTTTACTAAGGAAATTACTCACTAAGTGTGCTTACCCAAAAGAATATTAAAGTAGAGATTTGAGGAAATAATTGCTGCTTTATGGAATGGCAGCTGGTGGTAATTCTCTAAAAGGATCCTACTATGTAGGTTTGGTCTGCTTGGAAAAGCAATTCAATCTTTCTTTTAGTAACTACTTTTTTCCTCTCAGTGGTGGATACTGAATTCTGAAGTTGGCCAAACTCGTCCCTTAATTAGATCCTTTTTGTTTTCACATGGAAGAGAATTTTCACATCATATCTACTTTGCCCAGAAAATTTTGACTTTCTATCTGTTGACTTTCTATTAAAAATAGAATTAATAATTAAAGTGCGAAGTGTGGTGCTTACAGCAATATTTGGAGTTGCATCGCCTGGCTGAGAGGATTTCTTTTTGGATGATTTGCATTGAACTATTTGTCTTGTGTTTTGACAAAATGAAAACTTAGTTCCTCTTTGCTCAACGTCTCCCGGGTAGATTAGCACAGAAGGATCCGAGGGTTTATGTAAACAGATTGGGGGAAAAAAATCCTCAAAATACTTTAAATTCTTTGACACCATTTTTTTTTTTTTTCCTAGCCCAAGACCATTATCTTTCCTGTTAGGAAAAATAACATATAGATGGATAAAATGACTTAACATTTACCCAAGATACTGTGTGTGTTACACAAAAGCTCCTCTTTTCTATTGATTGCACTTTTTGCTTTTTCTGTCTGCTCCCTCCTGCCCCCCAAAGAGGGATTCATTCCAGTCCCCATTTCTACGCGTGAATCAGACTGGGCCCTGCTTCCCTGCGGAGCCTGTCCTGCGGAGTGATGGGCGGATAAGTCTAAATAATTAAATGAAATATTTTAACAATTTACAGTGCAGTAATTAATTTTTAGAGAGCCACGTACTAAATACTGCCGGGTAGTTGCTGTCGCTGCAATATTCTGAGAGCAAATTGGTTTGTTTACTGCTGCCCCTTTCCTCTCGACATCGCTCTTTTTTTCTGCCTTCCTCTTTTGCCAGTGTTTGTGTAAACAGTCCCAGTTCAAGCGCCTGCATTCTTTCTGACGCCAAAAAAAGTTGAGGGAAATTAAGTGACTTGGATTGGAACTGAAGGCTCCTGAGCCCTACCCACCACCTATCGTGCTTTCTTTTTAATACCCTAAAACATTTCAGACAGGGTGGGGAACAAAAATAATTTTAAAAACCTAGATCTTACAAACATTTAATACGTTTTCTGGAGTGTCTTTATTTTTTAAGATTGCCCTCTGCATTTCTTTATCTCCCAGCCCAGGGTATGTGCACAGAGTGGTTTTGCGTTGAGATAGAATCCCAGCACGGTGGGGGCTGGCAGGGCCCTCTGGAGCTCACCCAGTGCCACCCCCCTGCCCAAGCAGGCTCACCCAGAGCAGGGGGCACAGGACAGCGTCCAGGCGGGGGTTGAAGATCTCCAGAGGAGACTCCACAGCCCCCCTGGGCAGCCTGGGACAGGGCTCAGTCAGAAGAAGGTTGGTGAAAAGTCTCAGTGCTTGCTGGATGTAGGGGGGCAAGTGATGCTCTGGCCTGATGGATGCCTGCTTTCTATATAGGAAAAAAGGTGGTGCAGATGGAGCCGCCTGGGGAGAGCATATGGGGTCCTCAGGGCTGATCCAATAACTCTCTCACTCATCGAAATGAGTCGAGCAGCGCCCGGGCTCCTAACGAGCCATTCGGATATCCTGGCTCTGGGCGTTCTCTCTCTGCAGAGCAACTTTTTAGCCCCTGTACGGCGGGGGCGTATTTCACCCTTAGAGGTGGGGGAGCACCTGCCCAGGTGCTTTCCTGTACTTTGGGGTTTGAATTGGCCACGGGCGTTGTTGCTTGAGAAATCACGCGTTGTTATTTCAGTGAAATACTTGATAAAAGGTTGGCTCAAGGTTGGCTGTCTACATGGCTGCTGCTTTCTTGTTAAGCCGTAGAAACCGTGCCACTGAGAAAAAAGACCCTCTTGGTCATGTTATATTTCTTATTAATAATAAATTGGTTCTTCATGAGGCCCAAATGACAAATAAATGACTGCTGAGGACAAGGAGTGAAAATGCGGTTATATGAATTGAAAATAAACAAAGAAAAGAATCCATTGGTTTCTCGTGGTCGTTCTCGAAAAACCCCTTTTTACTAACATTTTATGGGCTTCAAAAAAGAAATATTCCTATGGATGAAAACCTGATCTTTTTTTGGCTTGATTTTCATACAGCAAAGTCCTGGGTTTGCAACCCTATCCACCTCCTGATTAAAAACCTGCTGCTTTTCAGAGACTGATGACAAGCAAAAAGTAATTTTTTTGTTTGCATCTAGGAGGAATAGGAAAACCTGTAACACGATATGGGCATCCAACTGGGAAACCATCATCCAAGAACACTGAAGCTGAGTCATGTGTGCTCTCCGTGTTCATTCAGTGTTAGATTTGGGAAGAACTACGCTATTCTGCTGAAGTTCTTGTTTCCATGGAGCTTTTCTTGAGTGAGGTTTGACACCCAAGCTTGGGGATAGCACTAGGGGAGACTGAAATGAATTTCTATTTATTGTCTTAATGCCATTTCTGGAAACAGAGCCTGACTGCAGCCCCTTCCCCCAGCACTCCGCACGTGCCGGCCGCTGCCTCTGCCACCTTCCAGGGCGGGTGCTGCATCCCTCGCTTCCTTCTTTTTTTGGTACAAATTGGTTTAAAAGTAGATTAAATATTTCTCAAAAAACTTGCAATCCTTTCAGGGATTTTTGTGGGCGTGTTTACACTTTTATTTTGAAAAAAAAACCAAAACCAAACCCCAAACCAAAACAACCCCAAACCCCCAGCACTTTGCCTTCAGGTTTAAGAGAGAATTGGGCTTTAAGAGTAAAATGCTACTTATACCCACATAAAATACTTCATTGTCTTTTTAAAAATTTCCTTTATTTATTATAACTTCTTCTTTTTGCCAAATTATAAAAAGAATAAGATTTAAAGAATTTCCATAACTGTTTTTGTTTGCTATTAATCGGTAAATATTGTCTTGAACAAAATATGTATTTAGCGAAGTAAATTTTGAAAAATTATTTCTGAAGGAAAAGTTGTAAAGGAATTCTGTGTATTTTACATCAGATGGGTTTGCTATGTGAAAACTTTTGGGGAACTGTTGCAAAAGATGTGGTAATTGTGAAAGGGAGTAAAACTTGATGATACCATTTTTTATTTCTAATACAGAACTCAAAGCAACTCTGGGATGACTGAAAACTTGAACTTTTGCACTGTGTCACCTGAAGCTTCAGTTCAGAGCTGCATTTGTGACATTAATCCGGATAGGAAGGGGCCCCGATTCTCCTCTGAATAAATCAGTCGTCTGCCCCAAAGCTCTGCCCAGGCCCCGCTGCAAGAACAGCTGGAATTTCTGGAATTGATCCGTTTGTTGTGAAGGTAACACCCATCCCTCTTGCTCTTACGGAGATCAAAGCTTGTGCTGTCTTGTGTTTTGTCCTTATTTAGTATCACTTCATTTAGCATTATTGGCTTTGTTGCTGTCTTAATTAGGTTTAAAGAAGAAAATCAGCAAATCAGCTGACTAACAGAAAGGAGGATTTTGCACCCGTATGAATGATATTAAAAGTGATGCTGTGACCATAAAAAAAACCCCAAACCACCAAATCCACTTTTCTTCAAAAAGCTTTTTCTGCCTATTGGTAAAATGAGACTTGGGAATACTAATCCTAAAACTGGTTAGAAGATTAAAAAAAATAACTACGCACCCTCAAACAGAACCAAGCACAGATGTGGGCTCCACAGCTTTTACTTCTCAATGTCCCCCACCTATGGACGCGTCTTTAAAAGCCGGGATGTCTGAGGCAGCAAGGGGCTTGTGTTTAGATTTGAAAAGAGCCCACTGCGCTGTGCAATGCAGACCTTGCTTTTCTTTCGCCTGTTTTTACTGCAAAAATTTCTTGTGGTCCTCCAGCTTTTCACTTACTTTCATTCTGTGATTGTGCTGGGACATAGAAGTTTTGGGTTTGTTTTTTTTTTTTTTCTCTCCGTGTGGCTTTATTTTCCTTTTTTACATTGACATAGTTGCTAGTATTACAAGTAGGCTTGGAAAAGGAAGGCAGATTGCTTATGACAGTACCTAAATACACTGAAGTTTAGGCGACTACCTCAGCACATGCCTAGCGTAATCTTTTTACGATGTTATAACACATTGGGATTGAGATGTATCATTGTCATTGCTTGTTCCGACTGTTGTCTTGAAGTCGGAATAACAATGACATTTTCGATTCTTCATAGCTATCCCGTATGTTGTAAGCGTAGGTTCATAGAATATTCATATATTATTATTTTAGGATATAGTCATAGGATAGCTTGAGGTTGGAAGAAACCTCAAGAGGTGTCTTGCACAGCCTTGTGCTCAAAGCAGGGTGAGTTGTGACTTTGGACCAGATTGCTCGGGGCTCTGGTTGGTTGGGTCTTGAAAACCCCCAGGGGTGGCGATTGCGCCACCTCCTTGGGCAGCCCGCTCCACTGCCTGACTGCCCTCGCCGTTAGAGCTTCTCCTGATACCCAGCCTGACCATTCGCTGTTCCACGTTATCCCTGGTGTCACGCATCGTCACACCCTAACGCCAGACACCACTTTGAAGAGCCTGGCTCTGTCTTTTCTGTAACCTCCTAATGGGCATTGAAAGGTTGCTGTTTGCTTCCCCCTGAAACTTTCCCTTCTTCAGTCCGAATAAGACCATTTTAAGAAAAAAACAGTTTGCTTTGGGTTTTTGCTATTTTCTATCTTCTCAACGCTTTTTTTTTTTTCCCCCTCCTCCCCAGTTGTTTAGAAAGATTTGCTGACAAAGTCATTCTGGTAATTTAGTAGGTCTCTGAAAACTTGTGCACGGGAATGGTAACTTAAAATTATTCATGAAGTATTCTTAGAATCTGGGTTGATTGCAGTTCCAATGTGATATTGATAACTTTTGGAACTGCTCTCCTGGGATATATCAACGTGTGTCTTTGTTGTAATTTTCCAAAATATATTTCTGTATACAGATTGCAGAATAATTCCTTTTCGGCAGCGCCTTTTAGAAATTTCAAGGCACGTTGCAATTAAGCCACAGTGCATTCCCTTAATGCAGTTGGTATTATATATATTTTAGAGATAAGTGTCACAAGAAGTGCATGGGAGGGTGAGGAATCAAGACACAGGTTTCTCCTGTGCTTCAGCTCTTTTGGGCATGGGAGAGGTTTGGGGAGGCCAGGAGGAGGTCGCAGACTGTATGCTGGTTCCTGGGGAGGTTTGAGACTGTCATGCCGTGAAGCCCAGCAATTTCTGAGGCTTCTGTATAAACTGCATGGTAATGAACAGTTCAGAACAGTTAGTGATTTAGGCTGCTCTTCCACTTCTCTTCTGTAGTTGAAGGAGAGAGATACAAACTTCCTGAAGCCTCATCCCTTCCTCTCCTTCTCCTGTAGACAGAACCTAGACAAGTGGCCCATAAGAGATGCCTGGAATTTTGAATGTCTGAAGTCAGCTGAGATGAATTGGATGCCCAGCTGCTTCTCCTTCTGCTGTAGGCAAGAGCAAGCACAGGTAAAGGTGAAGGCACTGAACCATGACCAGGCTTAGGAAGACTAAGGCTGAGTATTTTGTGTTGCATCCAAATTAGGACAAACTCCAAAACTTTACAATAAGAAAAACAAATACCTTAAGGCAGACCCTTGGTTTCTCTAGTGCATATTCTCATCTTGCAAACTGTCTATAGAACTGGACTAAGGACTTTAATAAGGGCTTTGTATGCTTATGACATTGAAGCCCTCCTGGAGCTGTGCCAGCCCTGTTGTTTGGCCTAAGCTAGCTGCCTCCTATAGGACTTCCAGCGGTATGAAAAGTAGAGAAGGTAGAGAACTACAAGAACCTCCAGACCAAGCCAGAGTTTGGCAGAAGTTATTCCAAAAGTCATGGTGTGACAGAATACAAACAAGTTCCGCTTCTCGTCTGGCAGAGGACCAGCTCCCAGATCTCAAGGTGACCCAAGCCTGGACAATTTCTTGCCATCGTACTAATTTTAGACTTTATAGGCAGATCACTTGGCTGTAGATTGTCTTTTAATACCTTCCTGAATATAGTCTAACAGCTTATTTTGCAATTAAAATACTGGCTCCTTAAACTTCCTCTGTAGCCTAAATATACCTACTGAAATCTCGTTATAATCTTTCTGGTTTACTGTTGAACGCTTGAGGAGTTTCATGTGTGGAATTTGCACCAGTGTGTGCAGCTCCATGTGCAGGAGAGTCAAGGGTCCAGGCATAACCTCGCATGCCTTGTCCCCGTGGGTACTCCCCCAAGGAGATCACTGCAACTATTTGCGTGAGAAGGAGCAAAGTGTAAGTACGGGGTTGCAAAGCCGGGACTTCAGGTCAGATAATCTTCAGGTTTCCATAAATGTGGACTGGCAGCTAATGGGAATTTCCAGAGAACTTTGGTGACTAAAATCACCCTTGAAACTCTAAGCGCCCAAATGCCTTTGTAAATCGACCTTTTTTGGTCCGTATGTGATGTGCTATACTGGATGCTGCATATATTCTACTTTCCGTATTTTAAAAAGGAGCAACCTGTGTATTTAAAGCTATATACATTGGTTCAATTTTTGTCTTGAAATTCTTCCAGCATTGTCCAAAAAATTGGGTAATGTTTTTACCACAACAGTAGCAATAGCCTTTTGTCTCAGTCTCTCAATTAAGGAGGCTCAGGTTAAATTTCACATGCGCCGTACATTATTAATTAAAAATAAAAGTCCGCTCATTAGAATGAAAGGTCACTAATGTAATTGTTCTGGGTCCTGATTAAACAAATGCAAATGGCTGGATCAGTCGAACTACAGATGCCCAAAGAATTAATACCAAAGAAAATACTCACCAAATTGCTTGATATTCCCCTATACAATTAAATTACGTGAAAGAGGTCACCGAGCTCTTTCAAAAGAGACGAGCAATCTATGACAGAAAAAGCATGGAAAAATTGCAAGAGCTAGAAGGCTCAACATTTTTCCAGTGGATTCTGGAAAATAAACTTAAAAGTTCTCTTTGTGTTTAGAGACCACAAGAGATGAGGAGTGCATAAGGTACAGTAATTTGGTGTGCATCAGGGAGAAGAATATCTCCCCAAGGAAGAGTCAAAGGTCACTGCTAGGAGCAATGGATGCTAAGATGCAAAGAGCGCCTTTTTCATGTATGAAATGCATGGCCAATTCATTTTCCTGGGTCTGCTAAGTTTACGGGATATTGTGCTGAACTTAGATGGGTAATGATAAGAGTTTAACCGCTTGATGCCAGGATAGATGAGATTTTCATGCAAATTCATATTAAATCTGTACGAGGCATAGATATAGGACAGGAGCTGCTATTTACTTCAGGTATTTGTACCAGGAATGCTATGGCCTCATTCTGCTGCTGCTGTTACCCAGAAGTTGGTATCTTAAGCCATTTTCAATGTTAAGGGTGCTGAATTTCTTCAAATCGGTGGCCGTGAACACCTGGAGTAATGCTACAGAAGTTGGTCTCTACTTCCTGATGGAAGAGGAGAGTCTGGATGTGATTTTGAACAGTTTTGCTTTGTAGTGAAGCTTGCAATCTGTCTTCTGAGTTGTTACCATCCGACCGAAGTGCTACTTTGATGTCTCGTGTTAGTTGTCATCACACAGCGTGGGAAATGAGCGGTATGTGCTGATAAGAGAGGGACACACGGAGGGAACCTGTGCAGCTCCTGCAATTCTCAAATATTCTACGCTGAAACGTGTCATTGCTTCTCTGCTTCATAACCGTCACTTTTGCCCTTGCTGCTCACTTCATGTGGGTTCCTACACCGCCGTTCATGAAAGAAGAGAATAGCAGAGAACTGTGAGATAGAAGCGCAAAAATCCTCAAGTAGTTCTGTTCTCCTTTTCAGTCTGAAATAACAAGTGATAGAAGAGGAGGGAATTCAACTCAACTGCTTTGCTAATTCTCCTTTTAGTGTCATTAACCCAGGGACATCACATTAATTAAATGTAAGGGTTTTATTGCCTGACTTCCCATTCCCCCCAGCTGGGCCTCCCGTCAGAACCAGGTGCCTGGGAGAGCCTCTGAGGCTATGGGTGGTTTCAGGGGGTGCTCCCCCAACCCGAGGTGCCGTCGGGAGGAATGGATCGCTGCCTGGAGGTAGTTCTCACCCCTGGTTGTGATGGGGACCTTCAAAGCTGGGGTGGGCTAGCTTGATCGCTTGGGGGCTAATATTAGATGTGATTAATTTTACCTGTGGTGCTAAAGTGAGTCTTTATAGTCAACCTGATATTTATAACTGCTCTTTATACCTGAAAACACTATTCAGCAAGCTGCTTAAGTAGACGCTTCACTTCAGATCTATACATATGCCTTATTTATTTTACTGGTGGACTTGGAAATGCCAGAAATTCCTCAGGGATTTCTTTATTGGGACCAATTGTATATCCTAACATGCTGTTAGGAATTAATTTGTGAATCATACTATCAGGGGATACATTTCGGGCAAATGAGGTCCTTAGGGACAGGGTTTCGTGGTGGGACGGTAGGGTTAGGGGAGCGGTTGGGCTTGGTGATCTTAAAGATCCTTCCAACCTAGGAGCTTCTGGTATGGACAATGCTGCCCAGTCGTCCCACTCCTGACACCAAGACCAAGGTCTGACGGGAGTTTCTGAAATCGTAAAGCGGTCCAGCAGAAAAGAGCAGGGGGGATGCAGCACGCATGGTAATCAGTATTCCCTTTGGAGTCACAGGACCATGCTGTCCCGAATATCAGTGTATAGCTGTTCCTCCCACCCAACAATTCTCATGGTTCATGGTTTTCCACTTCTCTGTGTAACGTAGAAGACTCCATGTGTCTTTACCTTATTGGGGCGGGAAGAAAAAAGCTACTGGTTTCTAAGTTATTTAAAACATAGTTTACGATAGTGGAAGTCTCCCTACAGTGTGGAGTACACCTAATTTACTCTTTCTAATGCAAAGTATTTCATTATAAAGTTGAAGTTTCTTGAAATTGAAAGTTTTGCATAAAAGGATCAATTTAAATGAAACCGATGCAATAATCAACTTGCTGGACCTTTTGGTCTCAGTTTATGTTTTTCCATAGAATTTTGTAATTTACTTTCTTATCATCCCCAACACCAGGTTAGATAATGTCTTGGGCCAATGCATGTTAGGTATTTTCTCTTTTAAGCCGTGGCATTAAAAAAAAAAAAAATCTCCTAAACCATGTCCTGTTTCAGAACTGGGTGGGGTTTGGTTTCCTTTTGTTCTTTTTTTTTCCACTGGGAAAACTGGGTTGTTGTGAACATTTTTTATTTTCTCTCTTAAAGGGGTTGAAAAAAAAAATCAGTAAAGTCAGCCTTAAATGTTTTTGTCAACGTTAAAATCCTAAGTATTTCCCAGGACATAAAAGAAAAATAAAAAAAGGAGTTTCTAGAGTTTGTGAAATCTTTTCACGGCTGTAAGGATGTTGAACTAACAACGGGAAAGGACTGCGACCTGTATGGTCCCAACCGTAAAGCGAGGCAAGCTTATTAGCGGTAATACGTAATACGGATTTTCCCGCTTTTCTAAGGGCAGGGAAGAATGGCTTTTCAAAACATTGGAAAAGAAATCCTTATTGTTTGGGCATAGTTTTGGAGGGGTAAAGGGAGAGGTTAATGGTTCGATATGCTTGGTGCTTGAGAAATAACCTCCACCCATCTTGGATTACTGGATTATGTGGAAGGTGGTACATTTTGTGCTTTAGGAGGTGGGAGATTCACTTTAAACTCTTATTTTTTATTGATTGTCATTTTTACCGTTTTTAGTACAAGTCTGAATTTTATTAAAAGCAGGAGAAAAAAACTCCCACCTGCTATGTATTTTTTTACTGAAGAATTAGAGGTGGGGTTTGAACTTTTTTGGCTCGCATAAAACTGCAGTAGCTGCCCAACGATGGTGGGCTGCGTAATAGCCAGCCTGCAATTTTCTGATGAAAATATTTTACATCATAGCTTTTCAGACTGCAAGATGAGAGCTGATGCATATTCTATGCACGTACCTACACACAGACACGCGCATCTACGTGTAGGTATTTATCGAAGTTCAGTTGAAAAAGGGTCATTTAAAAGTATTCAGAAATACTTTAATAAGACGGAATTCTGTACGCTTTGTATGAGCATCGCCATCCTGCCTGAAACAGCAAAATGAAACGATCTCACAGGCTTTTAGAGGGGACCCCTCCTTTCTGGCTTTCCCAGGGATGCCCCAGCAGTCTCGCCTGGACAAGCCGGAGCAGCTCCCTCTGCACCTTCCCAACAACGACAGCATCCCTGACCGCTTCATGGCCTCAGGCTGACACTTCCTAAACCCAGTTTTGGCTTGAATGAATTTCCCAAGCCTTCGTTCAGATAATCGTCTGACATGTAATGACCTTCACATCGTCCTACGAGTGTGGTGGGGCTGTTAAGATGATTCTTCCTGTTGTCATATTTTGTTATTATTTATATTATATATGCTTGTTGCTGAAACAGCTCTACGTTCTGTTTGGAGAAATTACTGTTCTCCAGATGCCTTTGCGTCTATACTTTTAGATTAATTCCAGGACACGGTGAGACGGAG
>NW_009269998.1:3058520-3075346 GCF_000687185.1 Egretta garzetta
CACAGAAATCTGGTGCTACCGGAGAAATCCTGTGCGTGGGAATTAGCGGAGCTCAAGCGTTCAATGGAGTAAATAGAGCAATTCAAATCTCGAGGCCTTCTGAAATGCAGATCATGCGAGCGAGAATTTGGAAATGCACGTTACGTTGCTTCCTTCTGCCACGCCACCCGCCATACCTCTCTTTCCTCCCCTCCGCTTCCAAAAATCAGTTTGATGAGACCACCTCTAGTTCGAACCTAGCGTGGTCTCATGAAGAACAGAACTTGGTCTGTGATGCGGGAAGGATGGAAAGGCCTTAGTGGGAAATCTAATGATAGCACGTTCCCCCGGGAAAGCTGCCACCTCAGACCGTGTCCCTGCCGGAGACAGTCTCAACAACTGCGATATTCCTTGTACAGAACGCGGGCGTGCATGCGTGTGGTGGCGTGACGCAATGCGTTGTGACAGCTCGTTTCGTTCTGGGTCCTTCACATGACAGACAAAATGATTTCTGTAATTATTCTTAGGTACAAGACCCACAGTCAGCTCTGTTAATGCACGTACTCGGACTGTTCGGCATAGAATACATTTAGATATCTCGTTTAAACACCCTCTGGAAAAAAACCTCTGCAAATCAGAAGGGATTGAGTGGATGAGCTGCAACTGTGTTGCTTCTAGGCCCAGGGAAAAGGCAACTAGAACGGGCTGATTTTCATGTCAAATGTTTCATTTGCGGTGAAATTTCATCCCAAGGCTTACATGACCAGGCTTGCTTCTCTCGTAGCTAAATTAGCTCTTGTTTTACTTCTAAGTTAAATTAAGATCATTGCCGTTTTATGCTAAGGAGGAGGAGGAGAAAATTTAAATATATACTTGCTCTAGAGCAGAAATGTACATTAACCATACCACTGATAAAATACTACTTGTCATTACAGGTCTTTAGCACCGCTTGTGATTAGAAACAGATGAATTATATAATTAGACACTCTGCCGAGGAAATTATTGTATATATAGCTATGCCTTATTTGAAAATAATTGTTAGGTTTATAATTTGATGGGAATGTAGAATATTTTAAAAAAATATATATAAGTAAATTAAGTAAGAAAAATATATGTAGTCTAAAGCTCGAAGAGGCTTTGTTGTCTCTGTACCCGTTGTGTAGCAATAATGCAGTTTTTATTATCCATTTAGAGAAAATTCTGCTCAAGTTTGGTGAAGTTTCTCTCTCTGAACATTCAGTGTGACTTTTGTCATGCGTTTTTAGGCTTCCAGCTGGGCTGGTGTGCTTTCGTTCCAGGGCAGAAGTCAGCCGGTGTGTTTGCAGGACTACTGGATGGTTGAACCTACCTCAGTGATATACAGGGTCTACAGAAAATCGCGTTTGCAGCTTATATGCTTCAGAGAGAGGGAATATGTCCAAAAAAATTCACTAAGTCATCTATCAAAGGTGCCAGCGCAACCAGTGGCTTTATTTTTCAGGAAAGCAGAGGGAGATGGAAGTGCATGAGGGGAGATTTTTTTGAATTGCTTTCTGGGTGAATTATTCTACGAGTTACTTTTGCAAAGAACGTAATTTGCCTGAGATACAGCCAGACTAGTGTGAAAAGCACTGGGAGAGATGCATTCCTGATTTCAGTTGGTCTAAAATGATGCTCCATGGGTATCACTAGAGATGGATGTGACTTTATATATTTGATGATGCTACAGGTAACACGAAGGATTTACTGGAAGGAAAAACTGGAGATGGGGAGGGAGAGAGACTTTTACTTCTCAATGAACTGTTCATATAATCACAAAGAAGTTATCAGTTTTGCTCTGGCCTGCCTTTGCTCAGGCATGCCCTGTGCTACCCTGCTGGAACGATGGGCTGCGTTAGACATAATCCATGGCCTTGAGACTAAAAGAGCACAGAGGCTTGGAGTCAGCACAGGTCTTGCAGAAATCTGGACCCTTCAGAAGTTCTAGCTCTATTTCATCATCAGGAACTCCTGAGCGCCTTAAAAAAATGCCAAGCTTTGGTAGTTGTATTTGCCCGGTGTGCGCCATGTCATACGCCCGACTCCCGGGTTGTCTGTCCACCTCAACGCTAGTGAGTACACAGAGTTTTCGAGAAATTCAAAGAAGCTTAAAGCTGACAAGCAAAGATAAGATCAAATCCAGAAGAGGCTGAGCACTTGGGGAGAGTTATGAAGGTATCGGTCAATAGTACACTTAATTTCTGTACCTGTAACTTACTTTGGGAAGGGTAGGGCAGGCTTTCTTATAGAAAGACCGAGTTAAATCTGTCATTGTTAAGGTAAGTGCTGTAACGCGAGTTACATAATTTTAATGCAAATTAATAATGGAAACGTGGCTGTTGATGCTCCCTTTGATCTCCTACTGCTTTGTATCAATGCGGTCACATTCAAACACTCCCCACAGATACGCCGGGCTTTGGAAAATTCAGGTAAAATGGAGCTTAAATTCTTAGAATCCCACTTTGGTTTGAAAATCGACAGCTTGATAGATGAAATATTGCAAAAGCATATCTTTGCAAAACTTCCCTCCTCTGCAGTATTTGGTTAATATTAGGGTATTTTGCTATTTAAAAGCTCCAGATTAGGCGAGGACCTTTAAGATGTGCCAGTTTCCAGCCTGGACGTTGGCAGCCCTAGGGCTGTGCCCACAACAGGGATGTGGTAGCAAAGAAAATACGGTGTTCTTTCCCCTATGTAATGCTGTGGAGGCTCTCTGATTCCGAAAGATCGTGATTTACTGCGGCTCTTGGACAGGTATGGGTTCTTTATTAGTGAACATGACAGATAGGACAGCTAGGATCAACTATGAAAACATACTTGAGATGTGAAAACACTCTTCATAACTGGACTAAGAATATTAATTCATTACACACATAGAACCAGACAGCCATGGATTAAATAGTATGGTTGGTTTGTTTCTTATTGTGTGGGCCAAATTACAAATGATGACTGAAGGAAACTGTGCTGGGTCTTAATTCTGCGTAAGGCACATTTTAACTGTGTAGGGATATTAGCAACTCTTATTTCTTAGCATTATTTCAGTCTTGTTCTGTGGGGTTTCTCCAGCGTTCAGTATTCATCAGTAGTTTGCTATCAGTCGTGATTATAAAGTATCAAGAATTTTATTTTTATAAAATATATATTATTGACAGGCTGGGAGAGTTGGGGGTGTTCAGCCTGGAGAAGAGAAGGCTGCAGGCAGAGCTGAGTGCGGCCGGTCAGGGCTTCAAGGGGGCCCAGAGGAAAGGGGGGGACAAGCTTTTTAGTAGGGCCAGCTGGGACAGGACAAGGGGGGATGGCTTTAAACTGAAGCAGGGGAGGTTTAGACTGGATCTAAGGAAGAAATTCCTTACAGTGAGTGTGGTGAAACCCTGTCAGGGGTTGCCCAGAGAGGGGGTGGAGGCCCCATCCCTGGGACCATTCCAGGCCAGGTTGGCCGGGGCTGTGAGCAACCTGATGTGGTTCAAGGTGTCCCTGCTCCTGCAGGGGGTTGGGCTGGGTGACCTCTGGGGGTCCCTTCCCACCCAAACCATTCTATGATTCTATGATAAGTCCCTTGTCTCTCTTATTCTATTTTCACTTACAGCTTCAAAGAGCGTCTCACTGTGTTTCACACAAATAATAGACCGGGTGTCAGAGTATAAACTTCTATAGGATCTGAAAAGAATTTCCTATGGTATGGAAGGAGAGGCCAGCTGAGCAAAACCATGGCTAGGCATCATGGATGAGAACCATGCCTGAGGCATCATCAATGGGCTGAGAAATGGAGGAGGACAGACAGTTTGAAGCTGGTAATGAGAAGCAGCAAGCCATCCTTCTTGTTATCCACTTGCTGTATTCTCCACCTAATGAAAGATTTTAAAAGTGGATGAATAAGGACGTTTAGTCTCGTTTGCTATAGGCAACGTTTCCTCTAAGGCAACAGGCTCTCAGAAGGTTTAGCTTTTTAAGAATCCTTTGACTGAGTTGCTGAGTGCTGGCTGAGTTTTTCAGGGGGAAGTGATGCTGTCTAAACTTCTTCCTGAGTCACTTCAGGCTTTAAAACATCTCGATGATCAGTCAGCACAAACTGAGGCATTACCAAGGGAGCCGAGCAGATAGAGTGCAGAAGAGAATCAGGCCCTGGAGTGATTTAATCTTTTTCTGAGGGTAAGTGCATTTACAAGTCTGTCCTGTATGGTAAATGCTGACTTTGTCGCTGTTAAAAGAGAAAAATTTGTGTCATCGGTAAAAGACCCCAGGAGGTCATAAAGGTATCGATGCTTTTATTCTGTCCAGCTAATTTAGATTAAATTTTACAAGTGTAAATAATTAATTGCGGGATGTTATGCACCGCTTTTCTTACAAGACTGTTTTCTTTCCCATCTCTGTGATGAACGTCTCAAAAATCCACTAGTGCACATCTTACGATACCTTTAACCTGTACCAGAGTGTTGCCTAATCTAAGATCTGATGCCAAAAGCACTATCTTCCTTAAGCTTGAAACTGGGAGTTGATCAACATTTCTTCTGCATCAAATTCACTGGATAGAGGCCCCTGTTCCTTCTGCCTGTGATTCAGATATAGGCTCATCCCTTGCAAGTTAACGCAGCTGTAAAGAATAATCTCAGTTTAGACATTGCTATATTGTTTCCTATGGATCTTTCTAATAATTATCATCGTTCATTATTATAACAAATCTGACCAGTGAATTGAATTTGATAATTGAAATGTATATAAATGCTTTGTGGAGAACTCATCTTTTATATTTAGGGAGGAAGAAACAGCTCGCTGTTCCTGCATGCCCCACGTGGAAGGTCTAAAATCTGCTGAAATGAGATGTCGCGCTCGGTTACGATCAATCTTCGTTGCTGGCTGTCACACTGCGGAAGAACGCGGTGAAGTTTTCTGCATGACAGGGTCTTGCAGTATAGCCGTACACCGGCATTAAGTACAATGTTTGTAAAACAGTCTCATTGCTGGAAAATCCTGCTTCGGTAGTCAAGGTGATGGAGTCACGTTCTGAGCTTCATTTTGATGCACTGTACGCTTTATTAAAGTAATTGCAGACTGTGTACATATTTTTGTGTTCAGAATTCAGGAATGTATTTACAAAAGGTGAATTATTTTCTCTTCCTCCAGCCTGGGAAGGGGGCCGTGCCATTTGAAGCTCACACAGAGGGCAATCAGCAGCCAGCTGAATTACAGATCAAGAGCTCTTCTGCGGTGAGTAGACGGAGGCTTTCCTGCGTTGCGCCGCTTGGGTGAAGTGAGGATCCTGCGGCACATCCCTCCAAATGAGTGGAAATTACAAACTTGCAGTAACTGAATGGAACCTCGAAGAATTAATCTTACGAAAACAGTATTAAAAATGAAATATTTATTACTCTTTTGCTACTTTTGAGTATTCTATTCTAGTGCAGACCATTTTTTTTTTTTCTGGTTTGATCAGCTTTCTGGCATTTTACTGTCACTTCGGGACATCTAATGCTGTATATCGTATTGTATCATCAAGCGATATCCGTAGCTGATAGCGTGCAGCACTTTTGCTTGCTAAGAAATCTCATTCCTTGACGAGCTTGTATCCCACTATTCCGTTGCTGCAGTTACATGCTATTGAGTGGCACTTTAGGCATTGGCTGTGCAGGGACCTGACTGTCATCGGCTCCAGTCACATTCGGCGGAGGGGTAAAGCCCATTCTGGATGAAATGAGATCAGTTCTCGCCAGAGACTGAAGTGGGGCTGGCAGTGAGGATGTTCCTTGACGCAGCCCATGGCCAAAGAGCTGGGAGGGGGGTGCTGAGGGCAGACCAGGGTTCTCCCCGCAGGGCTCAGTCGCTCCGAGAGCTGGTGATGCAAGGGGCTGCCAAACCGGCACGCAGGCGTTCTGATCCCTGCTCCTCTGGGATGCCTGTTCCCTAGGACTGTTCTAGAAAAGCAAAAGCTGAGCATCTCCAAGTGAATGTGAAAGTACCGGGCTTTGTTCCTATGAATTTAGACTTTTTTTTCGGGCAGACTGTGCAGGGTAAAAAAGAAAAAGGAAACTAATACTTAGGAACTTTTTTGCAAAATTGTCTGTCGTAGGCTGCTTTACTGAGGCCTCGTGCCTGTGTCCACCCAGCACGATTAGCTGAAGCTCTAAGAAACTGATTTTTAGGGGCATGATTCAGCCTGTATTCAAGGAAAAGGGGAATTTTCACCTGACATGGAAGATACTCAGCTGTGTCATGGAATGAGGTCCTACATCTTCCATGGGCATCTTGAAAACTTTGGCCTTCTCTACTTTCCAAAATCATGATCCTAAAATAATTTGAAAGCAAGCAAATTTTAGTGGAAAGCGAGCAAAAATAAATGTTTTAGGGAACAGGTTTTATGGAATACAAGGAAAACTTCCTAGCTGAAAAAGGTAGTGCTGTAAATCTGTTCAGCTTATTGAGATGTGTATTTGGAGGAACGTACATTCGGCAAGCTTGGAGAGAAACAAGAATTGTATGAATGGGCAACGTCTTTTTTTCCCTGGGCACTTCCTAAAACATTACCTGTGTCTACATTTCTATGCATAAAATTAGGCCTCCATTGCCGTAAATTAACATATCTGAAGCACAAATGAGGATGCTCTGTCAATAAAGAGCACAAAGGAGGAACGATATTTAGGGCAAGCTATAAATACCACAGGGGATAATCCCCTTAAGAGGAAGGCCCATTTCCATTCTCTGGTGAGCATTTTCAAGCTGTGGGTGATGATGGCTGGAAAAATTGTTGCCTAGGTGAAGACCTTTTCCTAATTCTCCTTGAAGAAAAGACTCAAGGTTGGAGCTGTAATACGGTTTTCTAGAACATACAGGACTGGTCTTAAAGGATTTGCTCTTAAGACGAGCTGTACGGCTTTGTGTGGCTTTTGTGCTTTGTGCAGGAAAATGTGTTTTGTTATGCAGAAGCATTGAGCAACCTCCCCCCCACCCCAGCCCTGTGCAAAAAAAGAAAAAAAAAAAAAAAAAAGGACTTTATAGCATAGTAGGTTTTGCTCCTCAGTAGTTGTAGTGGGCCACCGAGGGCTTGTCAGTAACAATGATATATATGTGTATTCTATACATGTCTTGTTATTACGTGGGTGTATAATATGTCTATGCTTAGTACATGCATGTGTATTTATATTATATGTATGTAGAGTTATACAGCTATAAGGTTGGACTAGATGATCCTTGAGGTCCCTTCCAACCTAGGATTCTCTGGTTCTATGTTCCTATGTATGCACACGTGTGAGAGAGAAGTCAGGAGATGGGTATTAAGCTCCGTGGAAGAAATCTAAGGTAGTGCTGTTATTTCCAATACGTGTCCCTTGGGAAGTGGCGTTAAGCATTATTGTTGCCTGGTAATGACCCTCTTCAGTGTTTGCTCACTTCCTCAAGCAGTGGCATGACATCTCTTACAGTTATTAAATTCCTTCCTCTGGTCTTTATTTTCTCCTCAATGCTGTGCTGTCCCATCCAGGTAGCTTTTAACTGGTACTTTCTGAATGCATTCGCACTGTCAGTTCAAATTACTTTTTTGATATTTCTCTGGCAATGGTGCCTAAAATGAAAAGATCCAAGCACCTTGTGATTGAGTGTGCTGCCAGCATAACAGATGGATGTGATCGCTGGCAACCAAGAAGCCTTATGAAACATTGGTGTCAAGCGGTTAGAGGCAGCATGTTTAATTCAAAAATATACGTTAGATGCTCTGGGTTGATGCGCATGACGGAGCATCATCTAATCGGGTTGATTGAGTTATTTTAAATTTTAAGCTATACTTCTGAGTGTATAGTTTGAGTGTTACTTGCGTAACCTTTAGCTGTTATATCCCTGTGTCTTCAAGATTTGTGGTTAATTTGCCCTGAAAAAAAATGCATCTTAGGGAATAAGGTCGAAGAACTAATATGTGTGCTGGCGGCTTAGATGGTGTTGTATATGATACGATATCAGTATCATGTCATATGTCCTGATCCTTTTCACCTGCCTAGATTGTTGTGGAATTCTTTGCAGGGATCAATTTACTCTTGCATTTATAATGTCACACATATTGCTGTGTTTCACGTTGTATTCTTTTATTGTAGTTAATTTAATTATGCTGAGATAGGGTGAGGTGCTGGAGATATAACTGACCTACTGTTCTTTTCCCCTCCTTTTCTGGAGGGAAAATATTTACATGTAGGAAACAGTGACAGGTATCTAGAAGGTGCCACTGGATGCTTATCTGTATCTCTTCGTTCGTAATCACCTTTGAAAACAAGGCACTAAGGAGCTCATGTTAAACCATGCTGATTTTCATTAGCGTTTTGTGATCCTAAATGGGATAAGTGCTTTAAAATATTTGCCCTCAGGACTGAACAGTTGCCTTCCTTTTTTTTTGTTTTTTGAAAACGGTTGTTTGGCTATCTTGTGGAATACAGAATACATGATAGAATGGGTCGGATCCTCTGGGTCGTTACACCTGCTTGGCATAATTCTGGAAAACCGAGTTCCTGCCCTTTTTTGCTAACATGTTATGCTCTTTCTGTTAATTTGGTTCTAAGAGAGCTCGCTGTATCAGAAGCGGGGGGTGTGATGGTATGTGGAAACTTGTGGTGTGTAATTTGTCTTCACACGGTGTTCACATCCAGAGAAATGAAAGAGGGAATGTTTTCTTCGAGAAATAGAAGCAAAGATGTTCTGGAAAGAAAATTTACAGCTTATAAAATCACTGCGATGTGTTAAATTAGCACATTAAATCCAATCCCATTAATCATTTTTAAGCTGAAACCAAATAATTCTGATAATGTCTGAGAATATTTCTTTTTTTTTAATCCTGAGATGGTTTCCTTTCAGACTGTATTATCCTCTGAAATCTGATCACTATTAATAGAGGCAGGCAAGCCGGTAGATAGGAGGTAGAAGCGTCATTCAAAGCAGGCAGCTGCACATTCTTATCATAAATGTGATGAAATGACAATAGCGAATGTGCCGGAGGAATTTAATGGAATTTCCTAGTGAATTCTTAGTGACCTTGGTCTTAAGGTTCAAGAAGGCTCCTGAGTTTGCATTTATGCGAGTTCTCAAGCGTACTTAAGGATGCCTGGAGATGAAAAATCACAAATCCTTAAGACTACAGGAATACAAAGTAAGAAGAGAGAGGGGGGGGATAATTTATAATGCAGTGTCAGTGTTTCTGATTTTAAAACACCATCATGTCAAAATCCTTTTTTTCCCCCCATCATATTAATAAGAAAAGACCTATATTACTCCATGGAGAGTTTGACTTTAATTCAGGTTTCATATTATGCTTTGTTTATTCTGAAGCTACCTAGATATCTTCACACCAGATACGATAATTAACTTGTAGTCTGGATGACTAGTGGGGAGAGAATCCCCGCTGACCGATCCCCAGCCTGTCCCCCAGCAGCGGTCCCTGCCCCCCGGCCAGCTCCCCCAGTTTCCATACTGGGCAGGAGGCCCCATGGGCTGGAATAGCCCCGTGGGCAGTTGGGGTCGGCTGTCCTGGCCGTGCCCCCTCCCAGCTCCTTGTGCCCCTGGCAGAGCAGGGGAAGCTGAAAAGTCCTTGCCTGGTGTAAGCCCTGCTCAGCACCGACTGAGCCATCCGGGTGTTAGCAACGTTCTTCCCATCCGAAACCCCAACCCCTGCGCTGGGCCCGCTGCCAGGGAGAAAATTAACTCCATCCCAGCCCAAACCAGGACAACTAGATTTACTCCTTTCAATTTGAAACTGTTTGCTTTTTAAGGCTCCAATTTTGTAAATCACATTAGCATCTGCTTAACCTTACTCACAGTAACGGTCCCTTTGATTTCAGCATATTTACATGAGTAGAGTTAAGGATGTGCAAAAGAGTGCAAACATAAAATAAAGGTAGGATCGGTGCTAATGTCTTTATACTCTCTCACCCAGTTATATCCTAATGCTGCCTGTCCAAATCCAAATGAAACACCACACAGGAACAGCAGGTTAGTGATAACTGCTTCTAATTCTTACTTTCCCACTAGGATTTGGATTAGAATCTGTTTTGCTGATAGCCAGGCTGCATTCTGAAGGCAAGTCTAGTCTTGCTGTAATTGCACTGGCTCCCATTTGTTTCCTAACCCACAAGTCTCTAGTTGTGCTTATTTTAGGAAATAAAGCTTATTTTGGAGAGGAAATAATCTGAGATTTTATGAATTATCCTCAATCTCTGTAAGCGTTTATGACAAAGACAAATTAACTATTTTGAAAAAACCACAAGTACAGCAGGAGGAGAAGCGTAACATTTACATTGGACAGGACCCCTGCATTGGAAAATCTGTCACGTGTTTTGTAGTTTTTCTGTGACTTACCAACTACTTTTACATACTACGATTTTAATTATTACAACACAATTTTTTCAACAAAGGCTGTTTCTTCCCTTCTGGTCATGCCTGCGCTTCCAGCCACCCTCGGTGGAAGGTCTGCCCTGTAGTACAGATCTCCTCGGCCGTAGGGCTTACCAAAGGCTTGATGGCCATAGCGGTTCCGCAGGGGATCGCGGCTTGGCACGCTCTCTGGTCTTATCTCACCGCTTTTGCGTGTGCCTGCATCTGCTGCTCTCGGCAAAACCGAGAGTCACTGGAACGCGGGGCGTTGCAACACCTCACTTTTAGGTATAGCGAGAGGCACATCAGCTCCTTGAATAGACCACAGGTGAGCGAATGCCTAAAGGGGGGTACCAGATTGCCAGTAGGAGACCTCTACCTGAGAGCTGTTGGGAGACACTGCTTGTGCTGGGAAACTTCACAGTGCTTCCTGGCTTCTGGGGCCCTGAACTCCTCATGGCCCCCCAGCTGGTAATGCAGTCTGTAGCACTAGATCCTCACGTGTCCACGGGTCCTCCCTCTCCTCTCCTCTTACACCTGCATTCTGGTGTCCAGAGAAAAGAAGCCCATCTGTCAGGGTCAGATGGAAGTCATGGTACCCTCACGCCAGGAGCAGCCCCTCGGCGTGCATCCGCAGGGCCCTTTCTAAGTGTTCACATCTTCATTGGTAGGGGTTACATCTCACTTTTATCCTCTTGGGATTGATAGATAGGCTGAACTTTGTCCAAAGGAAACCAAGCAGGGCTTTCCTTTCTTGAAGTGGTCACTATGATATTATAGTAATTAATTGTGATATTTTTCAGTTTTGCACCAAAGATGTTTGTCTTCCTGGTATGTGGTCCTTGAGGATGCCCTAACCATCATGGTGGGATAGAGGGACAAGAGCAAGGAGGAGAGAGTGAGGAACCTCGTGCTGTTGAAATTGTTCCCCAAATAGTGGTACGTACCTAGTAGTGGTACAACAAAAAAGTAAAGGTCCAATTTTCAGTAAAGGGGAAACCCCCCCTTTTTTAACCTGGGAAATTAACATTTTTAGAAATGCTTCTAAGCATGTATAATCCTTTTATATCCCTTGGAACAGCATTATGAAAATGAATTCAAACTAGGAACAGCATATGAAAATTAATTCAAGCTAGGCATAGATGTGAAAAGCTGTTGAGCAATGCTACCGAAACTGAGTTACGTTTAGGTATTGAAATCTTCGGAGACCTGCACAGTGAAAAACTGATGTTTCTTTCCAGTATGAGCACCTCCAGCGTTGAATAGAACTTCAGTAGAGATTTCAGGATAATTTGGGAGCTGGGCTCCCAGCTTTCACCTAAATATTTCTGCAGATGTTTTTTTTGAGCCCCACCCAAGTTTTATCGAGTATTTTCTGCTCAAACAGTGTATTATGCACTTTTATAGCTTCCTGTGACTGAAGTTCTGAAGGCTACTCCAAATAAAATATTAATAAACAAACAATCATAGCAACAGCAATGCTGTAAGGACTCTGGGATCCATGCTGTTCTGGATAGTGTTGTTGAGCAATTTTCACCAGTTTCATTCATAATACTGTGAAATCGTGGAGAGTTCTGCTTTTAGCTTCATTGGGAGGTAAAACACAGCCCATGACTCTCTACCTCAGCTACGGTAAAGATCTCCGAATCCCAATAATTCCTGCAGCTGCGGTTATGCATAAGTCATTTTTGTGTTGTTTCTGGGTTATTGCATCTTTATTTGAAAGAGAGAGAAAAAGAGCTTTTGGAAATCATACTATTAAGCTAATTAAAAATAATGCAAGTAGAGTTGTCCCACCAGCTTGGTTTTGAACCAGAAAACAAAGTATGCTGATTATTATTGAATAACTGACAAAAGAGAGAATTTCACACACATGTCCACACACATTTTTTAATGCTTAAGATTCAACCTTAAATTTTAGGTTTCTTGTGAAGGTTTTCCTGTACATGTGCTGAGAAAATGAAGTTCTCACCTTCTTCTAAGGGCTTCTCTCTTCTATCAGGACGGAAAAGAGCTTTGGGACCCTCTCATGCCTGCATCCTTCTCTTGTGAAATGTATCACAACTGGGCTGGTCTGAATGTGATGCCCAGGTTAAGTTTAGTTAAAGCAACTAAAAGCAAAAGACATATCTGCCACGTTATACTTTTCTTTGACTTGTGTCATTTCATTGTGTGGGATTAACGCTGATTAATCTCTTATGTAGCGTTTCTCATTTACAGTAAGATGTGATTTTTATAAATTTGTCTTAAAGGAATGCCTGGATGTTCTGGTTTAATTAAAAAAAAAAAAAAAATTCTCCTAAGTAGGCAATACTCCTGTTGAAAGATCATACTGTTTTACTGCTTTTTACGAGAGCTTCTCTGAAAGATATTGAATTTAGTGTATTCTTCTCAGGGTAACACCACACTTAAGTGTGCAGATTCTTATTACTCTTGACTGTCTCTATTCAAATGTTCGGAAGCCTGGCAAGAACTTGTGGCTCAGGGAGTATCTACTTGAAACCTCTGAAGCTTCAGTATGATTCACAATATGTCATACGTGTCATAGGTTGGTAATATGGTAATATTTCTCTTATGGATGTTTAGACACTTCCGTTAAGTGAATTGATGTCCAACTCCTGATAACATCGTTCACTCATGATTTAGTGCCGCAAGATGTGGAGAACAAGCTGATTTATGCAAGGAGAGCCCTGGGGGATAAAGTATGTCTTAAACAGAGCATAGGCCTTGTGCTGGACCTCAGCGTGTGAGCAGATGTCGTAGTGAACTAACATGATAGCCACAAAAATAAGAACCTTTTTCAGCTTAGAAAGTCTTTAATCAAATCACTAGCTCTTAATTTATTATGACTTCATCTGTAAGAAAAGTTACAAAGGCTCTGGAGGTTAGGGAAGTTTTCCACAAGATTAAAAGTTGGTAGATGAACAAATGTTTTATAATATATGTATTGAAAACTCTTGTAGTTTGGAGACCTGCAATAATTATAGCCAGTGTCTGGTGCTATACAGTTCAGGAGAGTTGGGCTTTGAGGTTTTGTTGGTCTGTAGCAATTGTTTGACAACTTCTGTAGTTGTAAGTTTAATGCTGTTGTTGGAAAGTAAATTCTGTTATTCCTTGTGGAAGTGTGGCACCATGAGTGACATGTAAAAGAGAAGTCATATCCGTGTGATCACGTGGGAACGAACAGGGGGTGATCAGACCATGGAACGCCGTGTATGAGAGAGGTAGTAGCAAGCTTTATAGGTGCCTGCTGGCCCCAGCCAGGTGAGTAGAGCACAGCTATAGCGCACGGGTTACGTACCCTTCTCTTACCGCTTCCTTTGGGCTTCTCCTCTTCCAAGGTGCCTGTGCTTCAGACGAAGACTTCTGCCAGTGTGTTTGCCTCTTGCCATGCTGATGTAGGGCCCTTACCGTCAATTGTTTACTGCTCATTAGGATGAATTGTCATCATGGTGGTAACTGGCAGCTAGGTAAAGGCCGGGAGCCTGACAGGAGAAGCTGACATTTTCTTAAGTTCACTTGATTATTTTTTTTTTTTAACATGCCAAACTGCACGCCGGATAATGCAAGTCTTTAGAGGGCTATTACCCCCCGCCATTTTCATCTCCGTGACCTTATTAGACCCATAGAGTCTCTGACCATAGCCAGTGACCTGTCAGCGCGTGCCCGGGGGTGCGGCGTTGGTGTTCCTCACCGTTAGTCCTTCAGCCCATCAGAAGCCCGTTGGGAATGAGGTTGAGAAAGTCGCAGCTTCATTTCTCGCTAGTTTAATGAGGTTAGTGATAGACTTGGAAAGAGAGATCACTTGATTGATTCCTTGGCAAGCAGCCATTGCAGAATTCCTCATTAGGATGTCTCTTTCAATCTCTCCTAAATTACGGTGATCAAACAGCCAAAGCCTGTCCAGGACTGAAAAGAAAAGAAATCAACTTTTAAATTTGTTTAGGGCAGAAAAAAATAAGCAATTTAGCAAAGGGCTGGAATACATGCTTGATTTATCTCTAGATACTGGTAGTTCTTATTCGTATATTGTTTAGGTCCATGATTTTTGTTGCTGCATGAACAGTACAGAAAACTTAAAGAAGATTTGGTTTGTTTTTTTTTTTTAAAAGGGGGGAAGGAATTTGATAAAGTTACACAGGGCAGGATAAAATAAGACCCAGACAAAATCTTTGCTTGCGTTAGGTCTTTCTCTCTTTCTCCTCATTTTACACTAAAATAGATATGTATTATAATAAATAAAGTTTACATGGGCAATTTCACAGAATCCCAGACTGGCAGAGGTTGGCAGGGCCCTCGGGAGCTCAGCCAGTGCCACCCCCCTGCCCAAGCAGGCTCACCCAGAGCAGGGGGCACAGGACAGCATCCGGGCGGGGGTTGAAGATCTCCAGAGAAGGAGACTCCACAGCCCCCCTGGGCAGCCTGGGCCAGGGCTCAGGCACCCTCCAAGTCAAGGAGTTTTTCCTCACGTTCAACTGGAACCTCTTGTGCTTCAGTTTGTGCCCATGGCCCCTTGTCCTGTCGCTGGGCATCACTGAGAAGAGTCTGGCTCCGTCCTCGTGACCCCCACCCTTGAGATATTTGTAGGTGTTGATGAGATCCCCTCTCAGCCTTCTCTTATTTGCATTCTCCTGAATACTTCATGTCTCACCACAGCCCTGAAACCTAAGAGATGAAACTGCTGTCCATGGTATAAGAAGTCACCTACTGGCCAGTTAAGACCATCTTATCTGTGAAAATCGGGACCTCTCAGCTATTTGAAAGCTTGCAACGTGGGCAAATATTCTTTGAGCTCTCATTGCTTGCTTGCGAGCAGTTTGCTGAAGTTGCATGGGGTTGATATCCCAGACAGTTCAGAGGGGATGTTTCTCTGGGGATGCAAAATTGCCAGCACTAGACTTACAGTGTGAATGCTCCCCAAAAAATTGTAAAGTCTTTGCCATAGCCTCTTACTTTTCAACTGCATTTATCCAGCACTGGAGAAGGGAAATCCCGGGGTAAAGTAATTCTAAACCACTTTTGCAAATAATTTCTAATGTTAATTTCAAATTTATTGGACTGCTTTTGTCCGCAGGCTGAGGGGCTACCAAAATCTAGAAAGGTCGTACAAGAAGGACTCATCATCAGTGCATCCCTGTCTTACGCTCTTACCCAAGGGTGCCTACCCTCCGCATCTGCCCATTGCTAAATACAAACTGCTGGGCTGAATGTAGCCGTAGCTCTTAATGGTATTGCCTTCTAAAAGTAAATGGCAAATGCCTCTTGGCTTCGTTACAACTGCGGGTCCACACACTTCGTGGCTGTTCATTGAAAGAGCAAGAATAAACACAGAAAAGAGATCAATGATATAAAAATCAAAACATGGAGGTATCATTTCAATGCCATCACCAACAAAAATACCATGGAAACTCTCTTACTGCATTTTTATTTTCTTTAAGCAACTATTCTCGTAATTGTTTCCTTTTTCAGTTAAAATTGTTCTGTTTTCTCAAGGCAGATATTTTAGGAGATATAAAGCATTTGTCTGGAAGACCTGTTGGGGCCAAGAGAGAATTGAAGATTGTGTATGGTGACCTTTTAGACTGCTTTTCCACTACAAACAATTCCCACTGAAGTAAAGACATTTAGGTAGGGTGATTTTTATCTTTTTTTTTTTTTTTAATTCTCGTGGTGCTTCTTTCTCAGAAGGTACCATTTCACTGATCTGTTTGATTTCATATAAAGAGTAGCAAAAAAAAAATCAAAAGGCGAATGTCATCATGTGGGTCTCTAAATAGGACACAGTAGAAGAAAGGCAGCGGTATCTTGTATTAAAAGCAGTAGTGTGCGGGCTGCTTTTCTGGTGTATCTTCTAAACCTGTTACACCTCCAGCTGTTGATTCACCCGAAGTTGGGAGAATTTGGCAGTTGCCCTGTAACCCCTCTCAGGAAAGCAGATCTCTGGGTTGGAGATAATTGTTTTCTGACTTACGATTCATGGCTTACACTAACTGGCTCTTCAAATACCAGTTTAAATACCCAGCAGGGGAATGAGCTTTGCTGTATGAGGTAAATGTACTTTATGGAAAAGTGCAGTTTTTTATACTTTTGAACTTTTTGTTGTTTTCTTCCTTGAGCTCCTCGCCGTTCTATTATGCCTATTTAAAATAGTGATAAAATATGGCAGTTACTATTAGTATAAATTGGTCAGGCTAATAGTGTTTTTGCAAATGCATAATATACTGTATTTGAAATTAATCCCGTAAATAATGTACACTGAAGCATTGCTTAAATGTTTTCTGCTTTGTTTCCCTTTCTTTATCAAACCGGCCTCTTCTGTTCAAGGAGACCAGCCCTGCTGGAGTCCTAGGTATGGTCTCTCTCCCTCTCTTTTCTTTTTTTTATTAAAAAAAGTAGAAAATTGAGCTCATTTACCTACGTATCCAGTATGTCCTGTAACCCGACGTAGTTTTCAGCATCTTAGGAGAATGATTTCTAATGCAAGCAAGGGT
>NW_009269998.1:3075386-3077588 GCF_000687185.1 Egretta garzetta
ACGGCCGCCCCAGCTGGAGATGCGCGACGCGTTGCTGTTCCTGGGGGTATTTTGAGATTTTATGGCAACTTCGTAGGATCTTTATGTGTAGATATTCTGTTAATTTTTAAGCTAATACATTATCCAAAGCGTAGCAGAGCATATACATTCCTACAAGTTACAGCGATGCAAGCATCATGTGATAAAAATCCATCTTAATGGATTTGTGTGGGCTGGGGTGACAGAGGAAGCCTGGTGATCATTAGTAGGCTTCCAGGAGCATCCAGCCGTGCTCCTTGCAACCGTGGTGTTCCTTAATCAAATTTGTAAAGAATAAATATCCCTCCTATTTTTTTCTTTTAATGAAGCACTGCCTAATTGCTACAGATAGACTGTTTTAGGCACTGTACAAATACGCAATATGTAAAAGTTTTAAACCACAGATTTTTAAATTCTCCCCCCCCCCCCCCCCATTTTATATTATTACAGCAGTGACCAAACATCTGTCAAAATTAATGACAAAGCTACACTTCTGTTGAATTTGAAGCTCAGTATTTGGTCCAAACCATGCCTAAAGAGATTTTCCTTGCATAATCTGTATTGTCATTCCATCTACTTTGAAATTCTGATTACGCGTCCTGTTTGTATGGGGCTACTTTTGTCTGCACAGGTGCCAATAGGAAACTTCATTTTTTATGTTCTTTACATATTACTTTGTGTGAGTCTGAAATAACAAGTGCTATTATTAACTTCATGTGAAGGGAAAAATATTCCGATACCATACTCCAGATGTATTTTCTTGGCAGAAGGATTTTACTGAAAATGCCGCTTCTGGAAAGATGCACCTTCTCTCATGCTGTTGTGCATCTTGTCTGGTCTCTGAAGTTTGTTTAAGAGAGGAGGGCCTATAGGAAGGGCGATGCTTGACACTCTTCCATGCTTGCCGTACTCCTTTAGTGCAGCTGTTGAAAGCCAGCTAAAGCAACCCAGCACAGTGTTACACTTATCGTAAAAGGTCCTTCTTTCATGCCATGATGAGATGAGAGAAGGTCAGTTGTTATAAGTGATGCATTTTATAACTTCTGCATGTGGTTGTTATTGATTTCTGAAATGGCAATGCCCATGGACTGAACTGTTTCAAACCTTTTTATTCTGAGAAAAATACCGTACTTTTTTTTTTTTTTTCCATTTACACTCAGGGGAAAAAACAAACCAAGGAAATTCACATTTCAGATGAGAATGTTAGTCATCTTTTTGTATCTGAATCCTGTTTCATAACACAGTACTCAAAAGCATTGCCCTAAGATGAGATGGTCCACAGGCACCTGGTCTCAGCAGAGCCACTTCTGGTCCTATCAGAGCTGATTTTCATTTACAAAATAGGCTCAATGATTTTGACTGATGTTTCCAATCTGTCAGTGCATAATAAGTTGAAGTGGAGCACCACCTGTAAGTAACCTCACTTCTAGAAAGATCAGGATCATCAACAAACCCAAACCCTCTCTCCTGCCCTCCATTACTTGGTAGCTCAATGGAAGAGTATCAGGTTAGGTGGTTGAGGGCTAAAGGGGCTTGGCACTGAGCGCAGCACTGTGCTGAGCTGGAGCAATTACAACAGCCTGTTGAATCGTTAGCAAGACTATCATCCTGCAGTAGCATGAATTACTTGAGCTGTTTGCATTTGCTTGACACTAATTCTACAGCAAGAATATGCACTGTATTAGCTGTGCCTTTGTCCGTCGTTGCTTTTACGCTCCATTTGGCGTACTGTGTGTGGGCCGATGGTGAGAGATTTTGTAACTCTTGCAACCCGAGAAATAGTTTTCTGCAGGATGCCTCTCACTGCCAAATTTTTAACTAAGGCTTGCATTGATAAAGCTGTAGTGTCAGATGTAAAAATGAACCTAATAACACCTTTACTCAGCATTTTCCTTTTTTTTTTAATTCCTTAAGGACTTTGGTCATGCCTTGTGTGAAGCAGCTCAAACCTATCTAGGACAGACATGAATTTGAACCTTGTATAGTAAAGAAAATCTGGCAAAATGCGTCTCCCTGGGAAAGCCTCTTTTAGCTGGTCTCTCTTTCTTGGATGGTAAGAAGGCCAATGGCATCCTGGGGTGCATTAAGAGGAGCGTGGCCACCAGGGCAAGGGAGGTTCTCCTCCCCCTCTGCTCTGCCCTGGTGAGACCCCACCTGGAGCACTGGGTCCAGTTCTGGGCTCCC
>NW_009269998.1:3077865-3101447 GCF_000687185.1 Egretta garzetta
CTGTGCCCCCTGCTCTGGGTGAGCCTGCTTGGGCAGGGGGGTGGCACTGGGTGAGCTCCCGAGGGCCCTGCCAGCCCCTGCCATGCTGGGATTCTGTGATTCTGTAAATTACTAGAAATACCATAATTACTTCTGTTATTCTTCAGTTTCACAAGTCACTTAACTGCACCTCATCTTATAGTAAATCAGAATGTTTGCTTAAAGGTTTGGTATTAGCTCCACTTATATCCCATTACAAGTTTATTGTTCTTAGACTTTTGATCGTACATTTTTATCCTTGCACAACCTCTTTCTGAAGGTCCAACACTTAGTGGGATAACATGGAAATGAAGGTTAAGGGGCAGTGCGTTTTTCAGCATGATGTTCCGCTCATATCAGTTTCTGAATTCAGTAATAATTTTCAGACAATTTATTCCCCAGCCAAGCTGTCTTCACATCACTCCGAGTTTGCAAGTGAGTACAGATGAAACTGTCAGACTGCCCATCTAATGAGGTATTTATTGTCAACCTGGTGGTCTTGAAAGCAACTCATCGATACACTCGACAGAAGCAAAGCTACTATATTTCCATTCCTTTTAGCGGTATAATAGTGGAGGATCCTTTTATATCAAAGAGATTTTTAATTGTGTCATTCTAGACAGTGCTCTCTTATTTCCACAGGATCTCACACAAAACCCCACAAACCCCCAACGCTTAAAATTAAATCATTCAGCAGAACTTTATTCGCTTTTCTTTGGGAATTATTTTCAAACTGAGAAATAACATTCACCAGAAGATTGGAGACGGAGCCATATGCTCTTGTCTGCTTGTGGAGCACAGAGGCAAACTGAAACCAGCTCTTACTGTATGTGCAAGAGTAGGGGATTGCTATTTGAGGGGAAACCCCAGCTACCTTCTTGTTATTTGATTGCCTCTTCAACTTGTGGTTCTGTGGATGAGCTGTCCTCTAAGGAAGACGGTAAATACTCTGGAACGTGGCAGAATTCACATTGTAGTCATTTGATAGGTGTACTTTAGAAAAGAAAGGGTCTATATATTGGATTGGTATTTTTTCATAATGCCAGTAAGAATAAAGATTAGGGTTTGGTCACTGGGAGGAACCGCCTGGATAGACTGTTCTTTACAAGAATTTCCACCTATTGCTAACACTTTAATTATAAACTAAAAATCCAGTCCTCTCCAGGAGTATAATTTGAGATTCCTCTTTTTTAGAGGCAGAGGAAGGAAGAAATAGCTTGGCTCCTCAGCACAGAATGTGAAGAGAGGTTCAAGGCCACTTTTCTCCAAGAATTTAGGCAGTACAGAACAGCTCTTTTCTACTTGTTACTTTTCCCCTCCCTTATGTTGTTGCTTTCATTGCCCTGAAGGTACGCTTTAGCAGTAGACAGATATTAGGAGACCAGAATTACTTGGTCAAAATCTGCAAATTGTTCGTTTTGTTATGATGACAGAAAAAATGGGGTTTGTGCTGCTTAGAGGGCATAGTATGTGGTTCTGAAGAATCGGAGGGATCAATCTCAGATGTCATTTTCTCCCTAAGGTATCTCTTGGCTCACCTTTCCAAATTGCTAAAGGGCCATGCCTTTCAGCAGGTAACGCGGCTGCTACCTCAACAGCTGAAGATATACCCACCTCTGAAGGTGGTTTGAAAGCCACACTGAAATGCAATTAATGCTGCAGAGCTCTGTCGTATTTTTGTCACCATAGATTAAAGCCAGAGAGAAAAAAACGACTAGGAAAAAGAGAACTTGAAACGCTGCAGAGGGAGAGAGCACAGCTCTCCTCTGGCATTGACACTGTTTGGACAACGTGTGGCCCACCAGACCTCGGGGAGGCTGAAGTGGTCCAACCGCTCTGTTTTGTAGGCTTGAGCACTGATGTGCTTTGTAGCATGTAATGCCCTTTACTGCTAATAAGAGAAAGTGCCCTGCGTTGGAAGTGATGGTTATGGTCTGTAGGTTGGAGATGTTCAGAATGAGAAAGTCGGTTGAGTGGGACTTTATATGAATTATTTAGGTTTGGAGGATGTAGAGCATTTCAGTAACAACTGAATTTAGCGTAAACCCATCTCTTTTCCCTCTCCAAAGTTGTAAGCTTTGAGGACATAAGCCATCTTTTTATTCTGTTTTACTAACAGAAGGGTGCTGATCCATGGCTTATGCCCCTCATCTCCAGCCTAGTACACTTCAGTGGAGAAGTGCCAAGTGGTTTCTTGATAATAAGCTAAAGATTACTTTATCTGACAGGGCTTGTTGGTGGTTTTTTGTTGGGTCTCTTGTTTGTTTTTTAAACAGGCTCAAAGACAAGCTTTTTCTCATGAATCCCTCCCACGATCCATTTCAAATGGAACTGTTTGAGGTGTTACTGCAGTGGGACTTTACACCTAAAACAAATCAGTGTTGGACATATTTTGAAGCCAGCATTGTTTTTTCTTATCTATATAAGCTTTGTTCGTCCACCACCTGCTAATATGGGACAGGCTTCTGCTAAATGAATCGTCCTATCTCCTCCCAGTAGCACAAACGAGGCAATCCAACTTCGGTATTGTCACCCTCTTGCATAACCTCAACCATTTGTTCTACTGGTTTCAAGTACTTATTTTCCTCTGTGACATTCAAGACAAAAAGATTGGTCTTTCCATCCTTCACTGCACAGCTTTTAGGTTTATCTTCATATCTTTGATGGACAGTTACCATATCTTATTGATCCATACTTCATGTCTGTCTTTAAGTGTACAGCAAATACGGAACTGGAATACTTTGTCCTCTCAGATAGAAAGTTTAATTTTAGAAGGGTTTTTTTCCCAGTCCATTTACAGAAGTGGAATTATTTAACATAAGGATATTCTTTATATTTCTAGTGAGAATGAAACAAGTGGGTGCTACACTATTGGTTTTATTCAGTAGGGAAACAAGCTGTCACCAGGGAGCTGTTAAACAGTGGTTTTCTGGATGACAATGATGCAAGAAAAAATGAGATAACCAGCCCAGCTTGCAGGGGTGGTCACTTATATGTTGATTCTGATCAAAACCTCTAAATACTGCCATTATTAATACTCAAAAGTATGAAAGTTTCGTCCTACCCCCTGTAAGGGGGCATACACCGCATGTCCTGCCTGTGAGTGACCGCGCCAGAATCTGGTTACAGCGAGCGGGCAGCAGGACTGCTGGGGTTTCTCTTTCAAGTGGGGAGCAGGGCAGTTTCTGTTTGCTTTTGGAAAATAGAAACGAGCTTTTGAAGGGATTCCATTCCATTAGTCATTTTGCTGCAAGCTGCAGCATTTAAGGAGTTTCCTTCATTTGCTACTGTGTCACCACTGGTCTGTCCTACAAAAAGACCTCATGAACGTGCTTTCAAATGACTGAGTGCAAAATCCATCCCTTTTACTTCTCTGTATATTCACCTCTGCATATTCCTGGGGTTTTTCGTTGTTGTTGTTGTTCAGAGTATTTGCAAGAAGAGATCATCTAAGCACATCTTGCTTCCTTTCCAAAATCTGAGCCTTAATGATTCTAATTTATTCACACTTGCAAGCCATAAACCAAAGACATCTCGGTGGTTTGAGCAGAAGTCTATGACAATGGAGGTTGTTCCCTCTGCAGAAATCTCTCTTTGCCCTGATCTTCTGTAACAAGATGAGGCAGAGCAATCTATCCTCCTTCGTGTCAATAACCCCTTTTCTACTCTTGAAATAAATCACTCCTCCTTACCTTAGGTTTGTTTCCTTCTCTTGCTGGTTCATTCTCAAGTGTAGCTAAAAAAATAAAGGAAACAAAGGAGTGAGATACTGTAACTGTGATGATTCCTAACTGCAGTCTTCATTATGCTAATAGTAATTATTCACGTCAAATCACATGGCACACAGATAACTTCATCCTCCCGATTAATACAGGGAGCTTGCTGGTTTTGCGGGTCATTCGGAACAATTAACAATACTTATTTTTGTTAAAATGAAATTTGGAAAAATGAATAATTCTTCTGTGCTTCTCTGCAGATAATTAATTCCACTGAAACAATGTCACTGGGTACAAGTTTGTTGTTTGCTTTTTTTTAATGGAATTAAACGCAAAATTAATATTAATCTCTATTAAACTCACAGACAGACAAAGTGCTATAGAGCTACTGCTTTTTTAAAATGGAAGTAAGTGTACATCTCTCTTTATAAAAGTTTAGTAGTCTCTTTAACATAAAAATACTCTAATTCAGTGGGAAATCTCACTCTAATGTTGTTATAACAGCGCTATGAGTCTGTCCTATGCAACAACCATTTCTTGATACGGTTCTGAATAGCACAGATATTTCTATTCTGTATCATGACAGCGGTTTAAAGAAACACATTAGGATTGATGCTTCTCCATCTGAAATAACAGAGCCAATCAATACGCAGTCTAGCAAGCTGGCTGTCTCTGTGGCTGGTTCAAATGCTAAAGAGCATCCCACCAACAAACTTTTTTTTTTCTTTCCCATAGATACACAGAAATAGTAGCAAGGGTTTTTTTTCAGAGGCTTCATCTGGATGTCTTTGCTATGGTTTATAAAAATAAACACACAATAAACCTCTTCTCATTATGAAATAATTTTCCCTATATTTCTGCTTTTTCTCAAAATATCACTTCCACGCCGTCTTGCATAAATGCACGCGCTTTGGTGAGTTCTCTGGAAGGGTACAGCCGATTGGTTTGGATATGGGGAAGGTTGTGAAGCGTTGTATCGGCACTCTTGCTTTAAGAGCAGGAAGACCCATACTGGTCAAGAGAACTCCAAGAGGAGGGGAGGGAAGTGTTTCTTCCTCACCCCTGGTGTTTCGTGGTTACCTACCTGTCTCAAGGAAGGGCAGCTAATTCTCGGTACGAGTGGCAGGGGAGGGCAGTAGGAAGGTCTGCCTCTCTAAGCAGCTCAGTGCGGGGTTAATATTGTTGGTACTGAAGTTGGTAGGCTGCAGCTTTCTTTGGGGGTAGAATTCCTCTGTCGTTGAAAGCTTGGGGTAAATGCATCAAAATGCCTTTGCGGCTATCGAGTGTGATACAGCTCTTAACCGGACGCTACTTCCCGGACAGACTCTTCGATGGGGGGGTAAGTGCGCGTTGAGCAGCTAGCGTGGGGGCATCCTGCGGGGTTGGCTGACTGTCGCCCTGGGGAGACCAGAAGGTTGCTTAGTCCCACTTCTAAGTCCGGTCTGGGGCCTCGTTCTATGCCTAGCCCCGTATGTGTGCAAAATAAATAAGAAATCACCGGATAATATCGATACTCATCACAGCCTTCTCATTTGTCTGCCTGTCTTTTCATTTTCTCTGGATCACCTGTATTCTCCTCCCACCCCTGCCCCCGCCAGGCGTTATTGCTTATATTGTGCAATCAGTACATCAAATATTAAAGGTATAGGCTGAGATAAGTAAAAATAATCCATGCTATTTTTGTTGGCTCAGCATCAATAGCCAGCTAAAGAATACTGTTCTGAAAACTTTGCTAACGTCGGCTGATGAAGCTTATGTGCGCGCTTGGGCCTTGACGTGTTAGATTGCTGTATGTGAGGCGATAGGTTTTTGATTTGGGCAGCCAGAAGGAGTCACACCAATTTCAACTCCAGTTAAAACAAGGAGAAACCTCTATTTTTGAGCAATAGAAAAGGGCGAGATCAGAAAGAAAAGGGGGGAATGCTCAGGAGTTGATCCCAGGATATTGCAAGCTTTTTAAACACTAGGTGTTTATTACAGACATTGTGCTAACGCTTCACATCATCTGATTCGACACTTTAGGTTTGTTCAGATCACAGTGAACAAACTGAGAAATTAAGAGGACAAATTAAAACGGGTGGATTGTTCTTTAATGGAAGTAGTATGCTTGGATCAAAGTCAAAACTAAAAATGCAAGTTCGAAAGCTGAGCCATACATTAAAAAAATCCAAAATTTTTCGAGATTACTTTCATCACGGTAATTAAAAAAGAGCCTTAGCCTGTGGATCCATGTTCATCGGTGAATCTGTGTGCAGGCATTAAGTGGCAGTGCAGATTTGCGTCTAGGTACAAAGTAGGAGCATTTATGGGTCAGTTTGGCCCTTTTGCTGGCTGCAGGAGGCAGTTTGTCAAAAATCACAGGGCTTCTGAAAGAGCTCCAGGGCTTCCAGGGCAGACTGTTAGCTGGAAAAGTTTAGGTTGAGAGGTTCAGGTAAGTAAGATGCTGGTAGTCGTCTGCCTAAAAGCCATCCCTGGGAAGGAGAATTAGGTGAGGGGGGCAGCAGAAAAGCTTATAAACAGAGAGCAGCCTCCAGGATGACCTAGAATTTCTCTTTTTCTAATTCTTCCATTACACTGGTGGTACGATGCGTACAACAAAATAAATCAGCGGTGTCCGTATGATAATAAAGACGACTGTATCCCAGAAAACAAACTGGACCTTGCTTTCAGTGATTTCTGGGGAAGGTTGCATATTTTCTCATGCCAGTGGCTCTGTGTGTCTGAGTACACAGTGCATGGTGTAATGTATAGACACATTTAATATATAAATATTAAGCAATACTTTAAATGTGTTCGTATTATGAAATATGGTGCATTTTTCTGCCTGCACCTAAGGGTTATTACATGTTCAGTGCTGTACTCTTACTTTCACCAGTTCAGTTCATAAACCAAGGATTTTCCCACAAGCACTTGGCTTTCTGAACTCCGCATCATTCATTTTCATTTACTGTTTCTGAACTGTCAGAGCATGAAGTGAGCATAACTTTTCGTTTGAAGAAGTTTGACCAACTGAAAAAAAATACAAGAAGAAATCTATGAAAATAGTCAGAGTATGTACCCATGCTTGTGTGCTCAAATGTCCCTATTTTGGTTCAATAAGGACTTGTGAATATTTTAGGCAGCTGGCCATAGCATTCATAGCAGTCCCATCTTTAAACTGTGAACACGTAGGCAAGACTGAAGTTGGGTTTCTTGTGAGTTTGTTGTTGGGTTTGGGGTTTTTTGGCACAAGGTAGCATGGGTTTTTCAGGCAGTTGTTACATGGGAAATTTTCCAGCTCTGAAATTGAAACGGCAATAGTGAAGAGCCAGAGAGAAAACGTTTACAAATATCTAGCCAGGGCAAAACCATTTCACATCCAGCTTTGAGAAAATTCAACCAAATCTTTGCTTGTTCACAAACATGGATTAAACCACAGCCAGGATTGGTTGTGTGCTCGCGTTGCCTTCTGTCAGTTGTGGATGGGCATCAAGTGTTTCCTTGGGGTTGGTTTGAACGCTCCTGTTTGAAGGTTCTACTTTTTTAGGCAAGGTAACCGATCTGACTGCTGTGTTCTCCGCAGGTGTGTTGTACTTCTGACGTACAACTACAGATACTGCAACCTCCAGACTTGTAAGAAAATTCCAGAGAGAATGAAAATGCAAAATGCAGAAATGCTTAAAGCTTGAAGTGTTATTAAATGAGATGCCAGTGGTATTTGTGCAGGGCTAAAAGAGAGCTCTTGAACAACGGTGTATGGATTATTAGGTCGTTATCATTGCCGTGGATTCTTTGTTCCCTCTATTCAGTGCAGCTTTTTTATTTATTTCATCCCACCTAAGATTCTTCCTCTGAACATGGTTTGGTGGGTCATCGTATATTTTGTTCCAAACAGGGCATGCTAAGAAAAAAAAGTAATTCAAAGAAAGAAAATCAAAGGATTTGAAAAACAAATGCTTTTAATTAATTTTTTTCCACTTTTGCAATAAGAAAGAACAGTAGTCTCGAAAGAAAAGCTCTGCTTATGGTTGTGTTTGAAGATTGTAATAATCAATATTAATTTTGGACCATATAGTTGGTGATCAGAAATAATCAACAAGATGACTTGGTTTTAATTGTCTGGTTTGGATTGTCTGTAAAATAAGGTGTTGCAGAGAGCTGATCCCAGAGAGCTCCTCTAGTCTGGAGAAGAGGAGGCTGAGGGGAGCCCTCATCGCCCTCTACGACTGCCTAACAGGAGGCTGTAGCGAGGAGGGGTTGGCCTCTTCTGCCTGGTAACGGGTGATGGGATGAGGGGCAATGGTCTCAAGTTGTGCCAGGGCAGGGTGAGGTTGGCCATGGGGAACAATTCCTTCCCCTTGGGGCTGTGATTCTAAGTCCAGGTAGACAGGCTTGTATTAGGTTCTTCCTTTCTGCTAGGGTAGATATTTTTGTGCTAGTTTTATATGGGTATTCTGCTTGGAACTGTGGGAGAATTCAATGTTAAGGATGGGCCAAAGAAAAGTCCATGACCAGTTTTATTTACTAGTAGAGGTGTACCCTTTATCTCTTGCCCTTCTTAGCTGGTGGTGTATAATACCTTGATTGCCCTTCCTGGTTATTTAACATTTTTTATGCTACTATCCCAACCCTCCTAACAGGGATGACTTGGTTGGTATTGTACTTGGAACCACTTAGTTCCTATAATCTTAACAGCGCTTCTGCACGCGAGTCCTGCCCTCGGCACCTCTACTCCAAACGAGCAGCAGGCGGCAGACGCATCCCTGGCTGCACCAGGGAGCTTCTGCTTTCCAGTAACCCCTGGGGGCACCCAGATCTCTGCTTCCCCAGTAACTGCTGGGAGACAGAGCTGAGGTGTGGATGGTTTCTTTGTTCTACCTTGGGTTCATGCTGTGATGAATTTCTAGTGGCTTTTAATCTTTTCATTAGCGCCCCTGTATATGTATACACCTACTTGTATTTTCTTCTCAAGTGGATTGCTTTCGGCGTGCTAGGGGTTTTTTCCTTCAGGTTTGTCCCTATACAACGTACCTTGGTTGTCTTAAATATTCTAAAACAGTTAATACATAATCTGTTCCAGTAATTTTAATAAATCCTATCCTAATTACAGTTACATAGAATCACAGAATCATAGAATCCTAGAATTTTTGGGTGGGAAGGGACCCCTCGAGGCCACCCAGCCCAACCCCCCTGCAGGAGCAGGGACACCTTGAACCACATCAGGTTGCTCACAGCCCCGGCCAACCTGGCCTGGAATGTTCCCAGGGATGGGGCCTCCACCCCCTCTCTGGGCAACCCCTGCCAGGGTTTCACTGCGCATGTTTCAGTACGTGCTTTTGTCACTTCCAGTTGGGTTTGTGAGAAATCTTTCAAGGACTCCATAAACAATTCAGAAGATGTTGGTTTATCCTTTTTTTTTTAATTGTGTAATCCCCCTTTCCATTTAATCTGTAAGTAGCCTTTTTTTTTTTTAATAGCTAATACTTTCCAGTTACTCTCTATTTGAGGGCCCTAATGTATTTCTTTTTCAGCATTGGCTGAAATTTTGCCAATGGGTTGCAATTTTTTGCAGTGAACACTGTGCAGAGTCATTACAGAAGTGCTGCAGTGTGCTTGAATATGCAATATATACAGGCTCCTAGTGGGATTTGTAAATTATTGCTATATAAAAACTGTGAGATGCAGGACAAACGGTAGAAAAAGAAAAGCAAAGCTCAGGGCAATTGGAAGAAAAGGGTGCTGTGGAGACTCTAATATTGCTTTCTACCGTATCACCTATATTTTAGAAGCTCTCCAAATGCCTTGTAAATCCCATGAGGGAGCGTGTGTACATTGTATATGTGAGTGATCTCCATTACCACTCCAGTCCATTACTGTTGACATCCCTGTAAGGTAGATAAAACGTGTTTAATTGAGGTAATGATCATCACCACTTGCAGACCAGGTACCCCAGATGCTATATGCCAGATGGTGTACCCCTGATGGTAGGTGTCTTAAAAATACCCAGTTGAGAAAGATGGGTGACAGATGAGTGGCAGTGTTAGAATGACACCCCTGAGCAAATACTCCCATACTGTGTGTACGTGTGTATCTAGGTTTGAATCTTATCAGAGAGCTTCAAAAGCCAATTAAGTTTCCTCCTATTTCTTACAGAAGTGAAATCTCCTATATGATAAAGTAAGAGGGTGTACAACTTCAAGCGTCTCAGTAGCCTTACTGGCTTCAGCACCCCAAAATCACACACAGGTTCAATTACCTTGGTTAATTTAGGACCTTAGATTGTTCAACCACCAGGGAAACCTTTCCACCATTTATGTATCTTGTGCTAGACTAGGTGAAATGATAGCGCTATGCACAGCTGGAAGTCAAGACAGTAAGATTCACAAAAAGCACCACGGAATCATTAGACTCTTTACAAAGTAATAATTACCTTGAGTGGTGAAATGAAATGCTTAATTGTCCTTGGATGTACTGATCAATATTCCCCAAACCAACTGGTTCTTCAGGTTGCTTAAATATAATTCCACTGCTGTGGTCCTTGGTGCAAAATTGAAACAAATATTATATTCTGCAAAAAGAAGAGAAAACTGGGAAGATACAGAATTCTTGAAAATAATCTCTTTTTTTTTTTTTTTTCCCCCCCTTAGATTTAGGAAAAATACAGTTAATTCTCACTGCAACCACCTCATTATGAGCCTTCAAAAATTTGTAAGCAACGATAAAGATGGAAGGACTGAGTAGGCAGATGTTTAACCACTTCTGCAACAGTTCTACGTTAGAAGTTTTGAAGGGAAGGAGGAACGCGAGTCGGGGAGATGTGGACGTTCGTATCTAAACATGCTTTGCTACCATGTTCTGGGGGATTTGCAGCCATGTCTTTTTATTACATGTCATTGAGTAGCTTCGCTGCAGAGGTGAACATTTCATCTGAGCAGGGTCTTCGGTATTTGCTGAGCTGTGCATCAGCTTTTAACATCAGAAATTCTCAGCATGGAGCCCCTAGCAGATCAAGACCATAGCTATGTAAATTCCTCCCGTATTTGTTAATGCGACCTATTAACCCATCATTTTCGTCTTGCCATTTCATTTGGAAGTGACTGTCCCTCTTCTTCCTTAGGTTTTAATTTAATTATTTTATGTCAGCATTAAATGCATGCCCAGTCAACCTTAAGAGTATGACATAACACTAAGCATTAAAAATTAAACTCCTTTTCTGGTTTGGCTCTTCTAATTCCTGCAGACATTAGAAGTTTCAAGCTATATTAATTATGCATATGCTAATTGCAACAGAGCTGCACATTTTTCTGATGTTGCTTAAATTCTCTCAATATCAAAGCTCCCTCACTTAAACTTTCGCCAATAATTTAAGAAATGTTGGATTAGAATATCAATGTCTTTTCTTCTTCACCTTCAGCTTCACCTTTCTTCATCTCCATCTTCATCTTCTTCAGGATTGGTCAGGAATAATTGGCTATGCTAGAGAGCAATTTTGATCAATATTAATTGTCCCCCGAGAACATTTTGCCACCAAGAAATGTGTGACCTCAATACAATTTGCAGTCTTTTTGCGATGTGAATCGGGCAATACTACCTTCATGAATTTACCATTTTTATTGTTGTGGAGCCCACAGTACAACTTTAGCACAACTGTTAGTATAGTGGGCTAGATTCCAATGAGACGAGGTCAGTACAACATCTGCCTGTCTTATTTTGCCTACACAGTTACGCACACCATTCTGCTACTTCAGGGTTCTCTGGAGTATAACGTAAACTGAGATTTAATGACTTGGAACCTGCTGTTTCAACTGATATTTTGACAAGCTGCTAGCCTGCTGTAGCTTATGCAAGGCACTTTTTTTTTTTTTTTTTAAATCCTTCACAGAGAGTGGCTACGTTGGCAGCAGATTTTACATGTCAGTTTAACATATTTTCCAAAGTGAAGGTTCCAAGAGGAAAAAATGGTGAGATGTGCAGAACTGAGGAAGTCTTGAGTACCTGACAAGGAAGTTGTAATCCAGTTTATTTATTGTGTTGTCCTAGACATGAAGTGTTTCTGAATGCGAACTAGGACGTTAAAAAGCATAAAGGTCAGCTGAAATAGGAGTATTTATGTTTCTATTGTCTTTGCTAGATGTATAGGCACAGTCTCCCAAAACCATTGGATTCAATAGAAATCAGGCATCTTCATGTCACTGCTGACGTGAACATCAGTTTTACGTTTCTAACTACATGTGGTCTAGAGAATATCATAGACTTTATGATATCACTAAACCATTTTTAATCCCTGGTGGCAAGCTTCAGGGTAAAACCAATATCTATGGCAATTTCATGAAATAGGAGACGCACCAGAGTTTAAGCCGTCCCATTCAAGTGTGTCTCCATGGTTTGGTTAATGCTGCTTTCAGCCCCTCCTAGGTTTCACTGGTTGTATGGGAGGCATTTCTCTTCCTGTGACATTATTAATGCTTGCGAGGAGAAATGTGTGACGTGCATCAGGAAGAACAACTGATTTCGTAACTGAAGTCATGAAGCGCGTCCTAAGCTTCAGTGAATTACAAGGAGCAGAAAATGAGAAGTTGCCACGAATGTCAGTACACCAGGGTCTGGTCTTGTGTACATAGGTCTAATCACAGATGTGCCCGTGTGGACTATATGAAATTAAATTAAAGGTTGGACTCGATGATCTTAAAGGTCTTTTCCAACCAAAGTGATTCTATGATTCTATGAAATTACCCTGATATTACCCTGCTCTTACTGAGATCTGGATGCCATGGCTTTTTCTGCCAGTGCCTGGTGTCCTTGAGTAAGGGTTAGCATAGTTGAGCTAAACGCTGCCATAGCAGAGGATAAAAAATCAGTTGCATGGCTCAGTAACAAACAGTGCAGGGGCTGGATGTCATCAAGGACAACACAGGACAGAATTCCCTCTTTGCATTGCAGATCTCCTTTCTATTCCCTTTTTATCATGAGCAAATCCATGTATCTGGCAGGCCTGAAGCGTACGCCGTGGGTAGGCAGTGCTGGTGCTTGGGCTGGAAGGAAATGTTGTAATGGATGGAAGAGCAGAACCCAAGGGCTCTCTTCACCGGTCAGTCTGGGCGCGATGCCTCAGGCCACGTGAGCACAGAGCTGGTTTGGGAATGGCAGAGGGTTGGGTTCTCTCTGTTGGAGTGGTATCGTAACCAGCGATGCCCGGGCAAACGGCGTGGGAAGAGTAACTGGAGTAAACTACCAGAGGAAATACATGGAAAAAAAGCACTTTATGTTATGTTTTGGGAATTAGCTCTATTCTCAGAATATATTTTGGGGTTTATTTTTAAAGAACTAGTAGAGGAAGACACTTGAACTGAAAGGCGATTTGGTAAATGGGTCTCTGCTTTCCTCGGAACCCAGCAAAATTGAAATACGTCTCTTGCTACTTCTCCTATAGAATACAGCAGCAGCTCCGGATTGCTGGAAACAAATTATTCGGTCCTGAACTAAGGGATTGCTTCCTTACCATTTCAGCTGTGATTAGAGCTAGTGGGAAATACAGCGCGTACAGGAATTCTAAGGCCCAGGTTCCTTCAGAAATAGTGACAGGATTTCAAGTTTCTTAAACATGTTGGGTTTACTTTGTTCTGTCTATTTTGCAATGTTTAGATCAGGGAAAAGTTCTGCTTAAAAAGAGATTTACGGTCTTTTTAGCAGAGAAGATTCTGGGTTTGGGGCTGCAGTCACTGAATGTTAATGTAACAGTTAAAATGAACACATTAAAGAAGCGTGGCCAAACCACTGTATCGGGCTTTAGACATTCAACTAATTAGCCTATCAATTAAAAATTGATTGATTCTGTTTTTAATTTGGGGTGCTTAGCACATTTGTCTTTTCCTAGTAATTTGCCACTCAAGTACCTTCTCTTTGACTGTAGTTCATTCAAGAAATTTCAATGCAGGTGGCTTAGTTAAGGTACAGAAAGACACGTTCCCCCTCGGAGCACTTCTCTGCAGAAGCTAAATGTTGGCTTCTGTTCTGGAAAGGTTGTGACTACCAAAAGCAGTCACGGTTTTGGATTTCTTACCTGGCCAAGCAAAGACCGCCTGGAAAATGGAGCAGCATCTGCAGGTGCCTTCCGCAGATCTTTGGAAACTTGACTTAAAATTAGCCTCTCCATGCCTGATGTTCTTGGACAAAATGAAGAGGCCATAAATTACAAGCCTAAAGGTTACGGTATGCTTTCTTTTTAAATTACAGCACTCAAGGCCAGATTATTTCTGCTCCTCTCAATTATATAGAAATGCCTATGTCTGATTGGGAAGATCATTGGTGTTTTTTAAATCAAAACTTCCATTGCAACCATTGCGATTTTAACATCTTTTCAACTCATCCTCAAATAAAATGGGAAGGTTACGTCAAATTTGATTCTGACGTGAACAATTTTAAAGCTGACGTCATCAGAGATCTGGGTAATAGAATATTCATTTACTATTGAGTTTCTGCCCTGGACCCTTTCTTTGAGACAGCGCATGCAGATGGATGGCTGCAAACAGGAGGATTATAGAGCAGCTAGGCTGGGATAAAGTGTCTGTGCGCTTCATTTTGCTCCGTGAGACTGCTTTATCAACGTGGTGGACAAGCCCTTTGGGATTTTGTCACTAGCGTGACATTTTGTCAGGAATAGAGCATTTTTTTTTCAGAAACAGCAGTATTAGCTGTGTCTCCCTAGGAATGTGCATAGAGGTTCATGGGGGACTGGCACATGTTTCAGACATCCTGATTATAGATCCTCTTCCAGAACGAGTGCGTGAAAGCTGGCTCACACGTTGTCAGCTGCTACTTCACTGCAGTCTCTGCAAGAGACAATACAGAATTTCATTATAACGTTCCTGTAGTCTCAAATTAAAAATGTGGTTTAACATTGCTGTTAATTGAACATAACATTGAGCAGTCATCATCATGCCTCAGTCGTGGATTCCTTCCCTTTGCACTGCGTCTACTGATCGCACGCCTTTGAGGTCAATCGGTTCCGTCTGCAGATTTGTTAGAAAACTATTAATTTTATCGATGGCTTTCTGTCAGATCTGTGAGCTGAACCAAATCGCCTTGTTGGCTGCATAATCATTAATTGATCCAACGCAAGAAAAACAGTGGGAGAGCAAGGATAAGTAAACTGCAATTCCTTTTATTTGGAAGCAAACCTCAATTATCCTAGATTAGCTATAATATGAAATTGTACTCTAAGATTTTTTTTTTATTTTTTTCCTAGGTAACTGTGCAGTCCAGCATGGCTACATGCACTGATTTGTCATTTTCCCCCTTTAAAAATCAAGAATGCCAGCTTGCAGGTAATCTTCCTATTGAATATAAACGGACAAAACTTCTGTCTTTGTTTTTTGGGGGAATTTTTTGGTTGCTCAGGCTCTAAGAAAGAAGGCCAAGCATTCTATCAACAGTATTGCTTGCGCCTGATTTATAGTAGGGTGGGATGCAGTTCTGTAATCAATGTAAAGAAATGTAATGGGGTTATAATCATTTATGTTCGTGTGGCTGATCAAATCTTTCTATTAATCTATTTCTGGGAACCTGGTCAGAAGCTGATGCGAGATGTTTAACACCATTTATTATGACAAATAGTTGAAACTTGAGATGTGAACTGAGTTCTGCTGTCACTTGTAATCTGTTCTGGACCCTGTAACGGCCGTTTTGACTCTTACTGATGGTTCTGATCCAGCTGAGCTCACGCAGACCGCTACTATTATTAGAATGAATAACGACTGTAGCAGAAAGCATATGCTTGTTGAACTATTAACTATAGTGTATTGGAACTTACTGCAAGTACCCAAATGAATGGTGACCGCATTTTTATTGAGATTTATGGGAGATTCAGTACTACTAATAACAACGTATTATTCCAATATGCTTGGAATCTGGGAAAATTAAATATTTTTCCTTATGCTCTACAGTACTACATTTAAAAGAAAAAAAATCTTTCAAGAATCTTTCAAAGGATTTGAAAATGCATTTTAGTGGTAGGTGCTGTAATTGCCGTATTGGTGCTGTGAACCAGCGACGGCCTAAACCAATCCTCCCCTAAATCACTGTCAAATATCCTGTGTAGGTTCTAGTCTCTACCTTAATCATAGAATCATAGAATGTTTTGGGTGGGAAGGGACCCCTAGAGGTCACCCAGCCCAACCCCCCTGCAGGAGCAGGGACACCTTGAACCAGATCAGGTTGCTCACAGCGCCGTCCAACCTGGCCTTGGATGTTTGCAAGATCTGTAAGATCATTTTAGTAAATGTGTCCCTTTTTATTGTACTTTACATTCCAGATAGGTTTCAGCAAGGTTGATGCTGAGGAAATGCTTCTACCAGGTAATAAGGCTTTATTCTGGGTTTAAAAAAAAAGGAGATTTGGATGCCTTTCTGGTTAACGTGATCTCTAAATTATCCTAGATCCAGAGAATCTATTGCTTTTTACATTATTTATACTTCAGGCGGTTCACCACTCATTTCAGTTAATTTTGGAATATAATTCCAAGAGACTGACAGTTTGCAAGTTTTGCCTCTGGTTTTGATGGCGACCATAAAAGATAGCAGGCATTGCAAAATCCAAACCCATTTTTAATTTTTATTTCGTATGTTCTAAGACTGTAATTCTATCCGGGCAGCCCTTCTATGACCTCTTCCAAAGTTTCAGCCATTTTGTGTTTTGGAAAGCAGTTAACAGATGCGCTAAGTCTCCAGACACACAGTGATTTGCCGCGCCAACTGAATCCTTCTCCGCTAGGATAACGCACATCGCCGCTGCTTCCCGGGGTGGAGGTGTGCAGAGCTGTATCACCTTCACGATGAAATCATGCAAGGGAACGAAGGTTTTCTGACTGTAGTCCATACGCTTTGAATGAGTCCTGCAGTCTCGCTTTCTGGAGCTCTTCTGTGATAACCCAGCTTCCAAATACCACGCTCCGCGGGAGGCTTATTATTCCATTTTCCTCCATCTGGCAATCCAAACGATAAAATTACCTTCCGAGTTAGGCAGTTACAGAATCACCCAAGCAGTCTCCTTGGGCCCCCTATTAGCCCAGACATGCTGATGAATCTCAAATGTACTCTGGTATTTTTCCAAAGCTTTTGATTTTTCACTGACCTGGAAATTCCATGTGTATGCTCAAATTTCTTGTAGTTTTATGGCAAAAAAAAAGCATTGGTGCTTTCAGATTGTTTGTTATATTGAAAATGCACTCTGAATAGTGTCCTTGATGTCCTTTCTGGCTGATCCCAGCTTGTTTCTTCTACAGATTATCTAATTCTGTGGCAACTGTGAAACGTGCACTAAACGTGCTCATTCAGTGAACGTGCCAGAAAATTGCATTTCCTTGTCAGGTTGCGTTGCTTCAATCTCTGTAGCACATAAAACCCAATTTCCCTGCATTATTTTAACTATTGCCAAGGCAAGTCCACTATGATTTTTTGATGCAGCTCATATTCAGGAATTGATTCCCTTCCTCTTCCCGCCTGTAAAAGCAGAAATCCTCTGCAGGCACCACGGACTTTGGGCATAGGTGACTGGGTAGAATTCCTGCAGTGTTAGGCCCTATCCCTGGGAACATTCCAGGCCAGGTTGGCCGGGGCTGTGAGCAACCTGATGTGGTTCAAGGTGTCCCTGCTCCTGCAGGGGGGTTGGGCTGGGTGACCTCTAGGGGTCCCTTCCAACCCAAAACATTCTATGACTCTATGATTCTAAGTGTTATCTTCATTCGTTGTAGGATCTGTAGGACTGCACAGTAGATTTATACCTGCTATGCACTTACTAATCTCCATTCTATTACTTAAAACGGGCATCGTTTTCCTAACAGCTAGTATGATGGTGGTGTTCGTTTGGGCAGCCTAATACTCAAGGAAAAGTTTTTCAGAGAGGCTGGATTGGAGATTTTTGCGCTTTGCAAAAAAACCTCTGCAAAATCTCTGGAAAAAAAAAAAAAAAAAATTTGCTTGCAAAATCTCTGCACCAGAACGAGGATTTGACCTTTACAGCTGGCTCGCAGTACCTGGCTGACACAGCGGCAGACCACTCCTGAATAGCTGAGGTCACATTAAGCAGAAGTGGATTTTCACTGGTTTGGAATACTTTGTGGAGAAACTATGCTCTTTGGTGGAGACCTGGAATGTCAGATTGATGCCTCAGATGAAGTGTTAAATCTGCCACGGGAAGCCTATAGTTTCAAGGGAAATAGGGAAGCTATGAATAAGCAAACAAACAAAATACTTTTAAAAAATAGATTATCACCCCCTATTATTCTCCTTTCATTTTCCTTCTCCCTACGAGACTCTACTGACTGCCACCAGTCAAGTAACTTCTGGTTTCTCCATCCGTTAAAAGACAAAAAAGCTTTTCTTCTGCGAACTACCCATATAACCAAGAATTCACTTTTTTGCTTTTGTTTGTTTGTTTGCTTTTTTCCCCTTCTAGCCCGAAAAAGCCTGAGGTTCATTTCTCTTAACTCAGCAAGCAGGAGCCTAAGTGTCTCAAAGACGCTGGGGTTTACAAACTGACCGGTGCACCTCTGCAAACATCTTCATGCATGCAGGGATGTGTTTCAATGATCCCGTCATTTAAGTCAAGATTAGAGCCCTTTTACACAAGGAAAGTCAGAGAATTATGTAAACAACTGTTAAACTTTTCTGTCTAAGCCCTTTGCTCTTTGTGGTAGTTCATGATGTTCTGATAAATGTTGAAATGGGAAAACATTCACTCATAGCTTAAGGGAGAAAAGAGTTTCTTATGATTGAACAGATTAACAAAAATGTGATAAGGTTGTTGGTACGTACAACAAACCATTTAATCATCAGCGGTATTCTCTTTTTGAGGGAGTAAATCTGATTTTAAAACTCCAAAGCCCTCAACTGCAACTGTTGGGACCATGTTGGTCATCGCCCTGTGTGCTGACAGTAATCAGGGGTGCCCCGAGTGGGACTGGAATTCCAGTTTGCTCAACAAAAGTTATTGAGCTGATTGAAAATTACCCCAAATGGGCTAACTGGAAAATTTCAGGGCTTAAGGAAAAATTTTAATTTAAGCATGTATTATTAAAATGTTCTTCCGATTATGGTCAGATCTAATCATAGGCTTGCATGTGTTGGAAATCATATTCTTTAAATCCTAATGCGCTGTTTAGATGATGTAATCTAAGAAGGGTGACTTTGGAGAATGACATTTCTCAGCCTTCTCTCCCAGTGATCTCAGAACCTCATTGCGCTCAGCAAGTTAAAGAGAAAACAGTTACAGTTAAATTCCTTCCTAAGTGCTGTATGCTTTTTTCTATAGCAATAATAAATAACATCATTGGAAAATGGAATACATTTCCTTCAAAGGGTTTTAGGGACATTTCTACAGATAAATTTATAGCCAGTCATCTGGAACAAGGCAAAATTTCCACGGGAGTCTTTATTCTCTCCCTTTTGCAACAGATGCTGTTTGATTTGCTTCTTTTCTCTAATAGCTCAAGCTGTTAATTGATCAGTGTAGCCTCGTATCATAGCATGGATCTTTTATAAGCATGTCCTCTCAGCCAAAATAGCTTTCACTTACGGGATATTGCATACTCTACATTCTGGAACACCGAATTTAACATAGACAAAAGAACAGGTAAAAGCAGCTACGTATGGCCTTCTTATCGGAAATGCACGTATGTTAATGAGTAATTCAGTTAATCACTATCATCCCTATAGGGTTTATTTAGCATTTTTGCATTTAGTACCGCCTATATAACTTTTTGCAAAGCATGAGAGAAGGCCATTTGTCCATTCCTTGGATCTCAACCAGAAGGAGCTGCTATGCTGCATCAACTTTTGGGAGTCAGGACATCCATGACCTCAAGGGCGTTTCGGTTCACGTTTGCGAGTGGTTATTCCCTCTTGCTCCAGTGAGTAAAGGGGGGAAATAGTCTGTAGGGTGTGATAGGAGGCAACTACATCAGGTAAGAGCATCGGGTAGGGCTCTTGGATTCTGATTTAGAGCAATGACCTGTCTGACCAACCTGTGCACGCTTTTCCTTGAGCTCTGGTATAAGAGGTGCGTTGGGCTCCTACGAAGTAGGGCAGCACTATCTGCACGGTCACTTGTCCCCTTCTCCCCGCGTTCCCTTAGAATCAGCTCGAGTTACTGCTGGGCGGTGAAGGAAAAGCCTGAGCAGTACACCAGTGAAGAAGAGATTACATTGCAGGATAAAAGTTTTGTCCACTCGTATTTCAATAATGGTTTACACCGGCGTACTCACTGCGCATTGCCAGCTGTTTCTGGTGTACATTGGACTCTGTCGTTTTGCAAGCTTTTGTTACAGCAATTAAATCAACCTAGATTAAATTAACCATAGTAGGGCTCAGTCAAGTTCTCTTTGCATGATCAATGAAGTGTGTGAATTAATACAAGCATGTCTATGAAGTTCTAGGGTCTTTTCATTCTGTTACTATTATAAGCTCGTTCCTATCGATTTAATAACAGAAAGTGAATTCACTTACAGTATTACAAAGTGCTTTACAAAAGTAATTAATTTATACTTCATTAGTTAAATATTTTTTTTTTAAATAGACTGAATGATCCTTTAGATACAGTACGGTCCAAAATATTTTCGGTTTCCATAGCACAATTAACTAATGTAGTTAAGCACGAATATAAGCACCGTGTTTGTTTCCAGCCCGTTCCTTGCTGCTGCAAGCATGCGTTTGCCACCCATACTTTTTTGGTTTAAATCAAGTCAGTAGGGCTACTTACTACAGGAGGAATATGTTTTAAGATCAATATTACAAGCAGTAACTAAAGCATGAATAATGTGATCTAATGCAGCTCCAACATAATTTCCCTATCTAAGATGAAGAATTTAGCTGATGATACATTTATAGGCTTCCCCAACCCCCCACCCCACCCCAATCCAGCTAAAATTGAGAGAACGGCCACGCTGGGTGAGACCTGGAGAGCAGTGTCCCGTTCCCAGGAGAGGCCAGCCCCAGATGTGTCGGTAGAGCTTTCATCGTAACCAGTAGAGCAATCTGCTGGTTCTCCCCTACTTCCCGGAAAGTCGCAATTGTCTTTGGCCTCAAGGGAACCAACGTTTGGATCCAGTTTTCACGTCCGCCCTACCTCTTCTTTTCTTTGTCCACGCTACCATAGCTGAACGTTCTTGTAATTCATACAACTTCTAACCCTCTTCGAATACCCGAATAGTCCTGTGTTTAATGGCAAACCCTCTTAGAGTCGTTCTTGTGTTGTGCTATTGCTTTGATCAGTCTGCGATTAGCTTGCTTCCAGTTTGGAGTGTCATCTTGTTCCTACTGGGTGACTGGAGACAACAGAACTGTAATCCACCTTCACTGGTTATATTTCTTAGCGTCTCCTTTATGATTTATCTTTTTCAAAAGAAACAGTCCCAGCATTTTTAGTGCCCCACTCCTTGGTTACCCATTAAGTTGCTGCTTTTTTCTTTTTTTTTGGAGATCAGGTGACTAATAATGAATAAGTTTAGTGACCATCACGTCACCAATGTTTAGACAGATGAATTTAAAATGCTGGTTCTCCAAAAAGTTGGAGGGTTATGCTGCACATACACATCTGAGATGCTCAGGATCTGTTGTGCTAATAGTGAATAATGATTTCTTTAATGGCACATAAATATGTTCCCAGATTACTCTTTAGCCAATTCCTTTTGATTTTTGGATTGGAGCCATGTATTTTCCAAGGACTTTATTTAGGCATCTATGAGGAAGCCCAGTTAAGCAGCGGGAATGTCATATCATGCTATAGGTTTTTGTAAGGAAGATAATAGGTAATGTTCCTTTTTAGCATATATTTGTTGGAAACATGACTTAATTTTCTTCTCTGGAGATCTTCAACCCTTCAACGCTGTCCTGTGCCCCCTGCTCTGGGTGAGCCTGCTTGAGGAGGGGGGTGGCACTGGGTGAGCTCCCGAGGGCCCTGCCAACCCCTGCCAGTCTGGGATTCTGGGATTCTTCTTAAAAAAGAGAGTTTTCTTTTTGCTTAAACATCCCTGTGCAAATTGTACTGTCGCCTGTTTCTGCCATATGGAGTATGGTTACTAACATTTTGAATGAGAATATTTAAATTAAATACTCTTTTCTTTCTTACACTATTTTAACAGAATGTTATTACAACTTAGACAAAGTCACCTACCTCTTTGAATTACGGAAACCCCTTGATTTCAACCGCGAGGTGTCACATGTCCTATTTATGCCACACTCATAGTTAAAATATCCCAGATTTTTTTAATTTGCTCAGTTAATCAGTTGTCCCTGCTAAAAAGCATAATTTTTCTCACACCCAAGATTCATTAAAACTTAAAAATGAATTGCCCGTGACCCGGAGTGATACCGTGTCTCAGCTGGGTGGGATAAACGCTATGGTTTGCAAACCATATTTTCATTTTTTAACCTTTGTAATATCAGCTGTTATTGATTAAAATGGGGTAGCGCTGCCAACTCCCATACAGCGTGGAGCCACGGCAGAGGGTTACCGGGAACGTCGTTAGTCCCCAGCAATCAAGCACACAAGCATGTAAATTTACACCACTGTCTCCTAAAACACAGTTAATTTGTTCATGTTTTCCTAAGAGCAATTAACAGCAGGCAGGAGTTTTAATGAAATAAGGTGGTGATTCCCACGGGGACTATTTGTAATGAACATTACTGAGTAGCAACAGCTTCAAAGTGTTTACATTAAGACATGATTAATAACAAAGCTGTTGAGCTACACATTAGGTAAAATACAGACCCAAATTAAGGGATATTCCTAATTAAGTAATCGTATTCATTGCTATATTCCCCACCCGAGTATATTTTGGGGGGCTGGTTTATTTAGGGGGTGGTGGGACTGACTTAACCTCTCTCAATTTTTTTTTTCCTGCAGGATCAACGGAATTCAGATAACTTCTTGCACAAATGCAATTTTCCACACTGTAATGATCGGGTGAAGTGGGATCGTACTGAAACATTTAGAAATTTCAGTGAGGGCGTCTAGTTATGAGAGCTACTTGGAGCTGTACAAATGAGCTCTTAAGGGAATTAATTAACTTTCTGGTAGGGTTAAATGGGATTGTTAAACATGCCAGTGCAAATGAAGTTTTGGGAGCTTGTTGTAAAATCTGCCAAAAGTTTAATAATCAGATTCTTAATTTCTGCGTGACTGCGTTTTGAATCAAACATGCTCATTTAAAAAAAAAAAAAAAATTAACCGATAATTATAGTTTTATCGAGTACAGAATGTCTGATTTTAGTTTCGCTGTGTGTAACGCTTTATTCCGTGTTTCTCTGAATTCAATAAAACCTTTGAGATGACAGCTTAGGATTTTTCACTGCTTAGACATCCGGTGTGTTTAGATTTCAGAGTAAATGTAACGTAAATCATGTTGTTTTGCACAAGCAAAACCAACTGCACCGGCAGCTGCTGTAAAAGTGAGGCTCAAAAATCCTCAGGAGCTCTTTAGGTGAAATAATGATCCCGAACATGAGAAGCATATTTCAGAAATTTATGCCAGAAATTGAGATTTTTTTTTTTTTTAGAAGCGCCTAAGTGGTTTAGAAGCAAAACCACCACTTGAAATCAATGAGATCCGTGCTTCTAAGGAATGGGAGTGTTGAAAAAAATCTATGACATGGTGAAATAAATGCCTGGATTTTTCAAAATGCAGAATCATTGTTCTAAAGGCTCTCGGGTGTTCTATAAATTGTATCGCAATATGATTCCATAATTATTGGCATGACTGAACTCAAACTAGTATTTGACTTGGCTTGCTTTAAAACGTTGATGCAATTAAAATTCTCTTACTTATGTTTCAGTGACCCCAGCCGTGCACGTCAGCCTTTCGAGCGAGGTGCCTTG
>NW_009269998.1:3101476-3165919 GCF_000687185.1 Egretta garzetta
GGCCTCTTTCATCGGATCCGCTCGCTCCCCGCGGCAAGTGCTGAAATCAGAAACATTTGTGCTTGTATCTCCCAACTGAGTAAATGAAATCTGCTGCTTTGATTGCATTGTCTTCCCGCAGTCCTTTAAAAGCGTGGCGCTTCAAGCAAGAAATGTACTGTTTTCATTACGAAACCTCCCAAATCAACATAATCAAATAGTAATTAACATTTACATAAGGTGACTTTCCAAATCAGAATCCGTTCTCTTATTTTGGATTCGCAGAGTTTTCTTTACAGGAACGCTTCAGCGTTGCGTCTACGCGTGGCAAATCTGTTTGGTGGTACCTGGAGTCCTTAGCACGGGGCGCGTTGCGTATCCACTTGCTCTTAGGACAGGAGTTCTAACAGGGACTGTTATTCACCGCAGAGCCCGAGCAAGGTAGCCCAAATGCAAAATACAACTGGAGTAGCGTTCGTGCTCTGCACTGGAGTTAGGAAGCTTAAGTTATATAAATATCATGATTTGGCCAGGATGCAATAATACATTGTGCTAATGTATACATACCAATGTATGTACTAATGCATCATTAGCACAGCATACTAATTGCCGCTGATTTCTAGCAAAATGGACTTAAAGCTACCCGTAGATGGACATTTACCACACTGGTGCCTTTTCCACTGAATTTACCAATTTCTGTGTCTTCTACGCTACTCCTGAAAATTAAAAAAAAAAAAAAAAGCTACATTTATCACTTATCATTATTTATAATTTATCTTCATAAAACTTTTTTGATCCCAATACTAGACCGAAGATCTTGGTGATCTGATTTTTTCACAGAAAGAAGGACATCATCTTTGCGTTGGTCATCTTGCGGGAAGATGGATGGATCCCTCTCCTAGAGCAGGTTAGCTGAAGAAGGGGCCGGAACTCATTAGGTGACTTAGTCTATTAATTAACCCTTCAGAATTGTTTCAAATAACTGTTCAAATGACTCATATGAAGCTTTTCTGTTCTTCCTTTAAAGATCCTGTATTTTCTTCTCCTGGTGGTACACACACATTAGTCAAGTCCCTTCTCAAGCTTTTGATGAGATAAATACATCAGCTTCTCTGTGAGGCACACGACTCTTGCTGAGGCGACCTTCTTCTGTCTAACGTTCTCTGTTGTCTAATAATTGTTTTGCTAAACCCATGGTAAGGGAGATTTTGTTCCTTCCAGATAAATCCAGCTGAATAATTGCAGTTCTCTAGCCTTGAGTTAGGCATTAATTCCAAAGCTGTTGTAATAGCTGCTATAAAAGTACTGTTATGAATTTTTATCATACAACTCAAGTTTTATGAGGTAACCATTTGTACCTAATGGACAAGATTAGACGTTGGGAAAATATATAGTGATTTTGTGAATAGAATAAAATATCCTAAATATGAAGGGAAACAGATTTCTTTTTTTAAATACAATGACTCTGAAAATTCATTCTACTTCACTTTATGGCCTGGTGAGTATGGCACAAAAGCAATTCACGCTGTGTCCGTCTGTGTCTATTCTATACGTTACATCTGTTAAGGAAATAATGAAAAATTGGTTTCCCGTATAAACAAGTACAGCAGTCGTTTTAGTAGAAGACAAAGTACCATATGATAAACCTTTATCTGATGTGGTAGACTCAAGGGCTCCTTTGAGTTAGGTCTTGGCCAGAGATCTCGAATAAGTAACACAGGACTCCATCCACATTCCAGCGCAGTGTTGGGGTGCCACAGTCAACAAAACACTCATTCAGGCGTCTCGCGTGGACAGTACGAGGCCAGAGACAGCTTCATTGAGCACACGTCTCTAAGCATGAGGACTGTTCCAGCTGCGGAAACGCAATGGGTTTAGATATTTCATTGCCGTAAACATAAAACAAATAAAAATCCCCACAACGCTTCCATGTAGTTCATTGTGTACTAGAAATAAAGGAGCGTTCTGGAGAGCCCGGGTTAAAGCTATGGACATTAACGTTTCTAAATCCAGTAAATAATTTAAAGCAGCCATTATAATGAACCAATGCCAATGTAATTAAGTATAAAGACTTTGCAAATCATACATTAATTCTTCTTTTTAATTTTCAGCATCACTTTATAAAAAAAAAATCCTCAGCACATCTGTTGATATATTTTAAACTTGCTATTTATAAAATTTTTGAAAACTACTTGCCTCTGATTACCCCATTTCCATTATATACATATTCAGATGTGTAATTATAGCAATTCAGAACCAGTCTGTATAGTGCAGTATTAAATACAAGACAGGTTTTAATTAGAAATAGAAATACAGGTATTGCGGGTTGGTAAAATATCTTTTTTGTGTTACTACTTCTTTGGAGTCATGATAAAACCTGACTTTCAAAGTTATTTGATTTATAGAGAAGCTACTGTTTCTGGAAGCAATATGGTAGACTTGTTCATAAGAACTGCAACCTTCTGTAGGTGAACTTTTAATGTCTGAAAATGAAAATGCAATAGTTCTTGCCAAAGATGTTTGGGAATTGAAATGTTCTCCACTCATGCTTATGGCACCTGGAAATATCATTGGCATTTTTATTTTCTTTTAAATTCGTCCAATTTTTTACCATAATCTATTTTGACAGTTCAAGCTGAAAGAAAAATATGTTTAAAAATTAAATTTATTTCTATTTTATAGGATTTAAATCAGAACGATTATTAGTTCTTCCAAATACTATAGATAAGTAAATACATCTGTAGATCTTGAGTTTAAATAAAATCACATTGAAAATTGAAAGCATTATTACTTTTTCCTTTCTTTTTTTTTGCTTCTAACAGTAAACTCTGATAACTGCCTCTTTTCGTTTTCATTTTGCTGTTTATGTAGCTTTTCTTTATTTTCTGAAGTTTGGAGAAGAAAAAAATGCAAATGATCAAAAGAGAGGAAAAAAGCTATAGAGCTTTAACACTGACATTTCAAAATTTGTAAGTTTTGGTCTTGGTGGTTTTTTGTTGTTGCTGTTGAACCATGTATGTTCCCCCATTTTAGGGGAATTAAATTCCCAGTGCTGAATGGAAAGGGTTTACTGGTTTCTTCAGCCGTCTGGGGCACTATCAGCAGACACACCCAGACTGAACACTTGAGGGAGATTTACCATGTGTAAGTATTTGACTCAGTTTGAGGAGGAATAGAAAAAATTGTTGAATCAAAACAAAAACATGCTTAAGTTCCATTAAGCATTAGGCATGGATTTTCAGCAAGAGCATAGGGACTAATGTTTTATTGTATGGAAAGAACAGTAAATTTTTTTACTTGTTTTGTGTCATTAAATTAATGGTGTATTTTTCAGGCTCCCTGCACAGAAAACAATATGTTTCTAATAAAGGAATATATGGAATATATCTCTGGATAGCAAGTAAATATAGAGTGCTTTGAAGATTGTCCAACAAGCATGGGAAATGAGCAGCAAACTCTTTCTGAATACCAGATGGAGTCAGATTTGAAATGTGTGTGCGCAGTTGCAGGAATTTTTGGAATACTTTTCATTTCAACTTTGGCGAAGAGGCATTTTTTTGAGGTAAGATTTACCAAAATCAACCAACCAACCAACCAACCCAATGTGATTCAAAATAGGTTTTACCTCGGTTTGGCACAGTGCTCCTGTGGAAGGAGATGTTGATCATGGAAGGCAAACGCAGGGTACAAGAATTGCCATCTTGAAGGGCGTATCTTACTCAGTCGATTTCAGAGGCAGCCAAGGTGTATTTAGCAGATACCTAACTTCTGGATCGTTCCTGAATCCCTCTCCAAATATTGAATATATTTTAAACAGGCATATTTCTTTTGGACAGAGTTGCACTAGTGAAAGCCACCTTCCAAGCTTGAGGTCATGCAGATTCTGATAGATAGTTTTAAGATATTTTTATAATATTTCAGAGACATAAAATCAGTTTATAAAAATTAGTGCAAGTGTTTTCCATGTAATGCATAATTATTAAATTATAATTAATGATTATAAAATAATAAGTAGTTTATGAATTGTGCATAGATGGTAACACAGCTGGAGAAACCGAATTTAGGCCTATTACTTCACCTGCTTCTTTTAACTATTTTTGTTGTCATAATCCATGTCACTCCTTGATCTGTTTCCATATTACATTGAAATTATCTTCCAAGTCATTGAGGCTTCTTTTCCAGAAATTTCAGCTGTTCACAGTCTTTTCTGAGGCCAGGTTCCCTTCAGTTCCTGGCCATCTATCGAAAGACTTGGCCAGAACTTCTCCGCAGTTAGCCACTACAGATTTTCTTAGGGCATTGCATTGTTAAGCTAATCACTGACCTTAACAGCAAGTCCGAGCCTAGCAAGGACTGTTGTCAGCCTCATTCATGTGCTTTAGCCAATACGTCACCCTCAGAACTCTTATTAGGAAAGAGTATTTTTTCATCTTTACGCTACTATGTTCAGAATATTAAACTAATAAAGTGCAAATATTTCAACATGGAAATAAAATGTATTGTGCTTTGACTGGAAACTACTGACGATGTTATTGACACTTCTTACTTTATATTAAAATTCCTGCTTGTTGTCGATGGATGAATATGCATGCATGAGGATCTAGGCCAATATAGATAGAGCGGATTTTTTTTTAAGTATATTTCTCCTTTTTATGTCTATTGTCTATTCTCTATTTTCAGATATTTATATTTCTAGAGACCTTTTTACTGAAGTGCTATTGTATATTCAGTATTCATTTTGTCCCAGTTTTGTACACACCCAAGTATTTCTACATCTGACCAGAGGGAATCCGTGTTTCCTCTTGCCACCTTAGCTGTTGGTTTTTTGCTTGTCCACATCTCTCTGTGTTTAAACCCCATTTGCTCTGCCTGTTGCTCTGTCTACTCATAAAGCTTTATAATTTTTTCTGAAATCTTCTAATCTTCTATAATATTTATTAGCTTAAGGATCAATCTTTGTTAAGGTTGCTTTGATTTAGATATTCATACTGTGATCTGTAATGTTCTGTAGTGTATGGTCATAGAATTGTAGAATTGTTTGGGTTGGCAAAGCCCTTTAAGCTCCCCCAGCCCAACCGCCCCCCTACCCCTGCCATCCCACCCCCAAACCCTGGCCCTCAGCACCGCCCAGTTGTAGGGAGCGATGAGGGCTCCCCTCAGCCTCCTCTGCTCCAGGCTAAAGTTAATCATTGGGCACAAATGATTGAGCTTGTTCCTAATAGTTCACAAATACCTGATCCCTTAAATATCTGAATGAATCATGGTTAAATAAACAGATTAAATCACAAAATATTTCAACAGCAGGTACTTGGGTTTTGGTTTGGTATTTTATATATACATATATATATATAGGTGCGTCTATGTAATTCATCCACTTCTAAATGAAGAGCTGTTGTCATGCTGTGTGCACTCAGAAAAATTATAGCAGAACGAAACTCTCCTAATGGAATATATCTGTTTCTGAAATTTTGGATTCCAGTGTGACGAAGGAGTGCTTATTCCCTAAATAAACATCGTCCCATGCAGAGAGAGCTTTTCCCTTTGAACCTGTGTGAGTTGACTGAAGCTTTGTCGCACGTCTCTCCGGAGAGGACTGATGCTCAGGTTGCTGACAGAAGAACCCCGCAGACAGCCCGGGGGGATTTCTGCATCACTTCAGCTGCAGCTATGATCAGGTTTTTAAAGTTCTCCTTGAAGATGGGCTGTAACAGTTTGAAAGGCAAACAATTCTGGAAGCTTCTGGGGAAGAGGGGAGGGAAACCCAAACAAAAACCCCCAGAAGAAACTCCCAATGCCTAATAACTTTTCCAGAGGACAAGAGGTGAAGTATGACAACCAAGCTCTAAGTATTCGCTGAAAAAAGCCGGGAGCTTTGGTGGAAAGTCCTGTAACGTGAGATTTTATTGTTTATGTTGTTAATTGCATGTGTGTCCGGAGGTAGCACTGTCGCTGCAGAAGGATGAGCGTAACTTCTGCTGGGAAGTTTGGACAGCAAAAGCAGGGATTTGGGAAAGTATTTGTAATGATAGGTCAGCACGGGGTACAAATGACAGGTCCAGAGCTGTTAAGTGGGACTCCTTCGTGCACAAAAGACAATTCAGTGGTCATCTCTTAAGCAATTTTAAATTCTTTTGAAATGCCTGCTGAAAATGCCAATTTCATATTTTTTTTTTAATTTTACATTTTATGTAATTCTGTAAAATCCATTTGAAGTGGTCTTATTTTATGGTCTTACCCCAACCTCATCAAATATATGTTCTCAGCTATTTTTTTTTGAAATGACTTCCAAAATTTCTGTTCTCTCCCCACCCCCACTCCCTGCCCCTTGCTGCCAACTTGCTCATGAATGCTACAATAATGTCCTGTATAGGATAATTTATGTTGTCTGAGAGGCTTCATGGTACAGTAATGACTCAGATTATCCATAGGCCCCAGACTATCAATCACAGTACAAATGGCTGTGCTTGAGAAAATTTATTACCAGCTAAACAAATGAGTTCTATCATCTAAAGCTACTAAACTAGCAGAGTACCCTTAGGTATGGCTAGCCCTGAGTTCTGATTATTAACTCCAGTGCTGGTTAGGTGCATGCCAAGCTAAAATTAACCAGGAATTAACAACCAAAATTAACTAAAAACCCCAAATATTTAAGGAGGAAATGCTTAAACCTAGGTCCTAATGTAGATTTGGTTTAGCTGTTGCTCATACAGTTGCGTGTCTGGGGTTATGAAGACTGGTAGTAGCTCCTTCTTGCAGTCAGGTCTGCTCCAGGAAGCCCACGTTGTGATCTGAAGAACAGACACAACTCCATGCACTCCTGTTCTTTTCATGCCAAAATGATTCACAAAGATACAGCTTTCATGGACAGGAAAGATTTTCCCCTTACAGTCTGGTTGCCTTACAATCTTGTTGAAAATCAGGACTTCTCTTACTGGGAAGCTCCTGTCCAACCCCACCTAAGCAGGACTATTACTGCAGAGTGCCATGGTACCAAAACAGAGATGCTAGCTTCCCTCTGCATTCAGCTGTCCTGTGCAGGTCTTCCCTGGCTTTACACAGAAGGATGATGAGCAGAACCCAGAGGAAGAGCAGAACCAGAGGAAGAGTTTGGATGGGGGAATTTGGAGGAAGGAGATTAGGTGTCAGTAGAGAGGAATGCCCAGCTGTATGCTATAGGCGAGGAGGTGATGAGCTGCCTGGCTAAGGACGTTTGAAACTGTGCAGAACCATGAGGGCAAAGAATAGGAACAGAAAAGCAGTGATACAAAGCAGGTTTTTGATAAGGAAATAGAACTGGGCCTATGCCCACCATAACACTTGATTTTCCTGAGCCCAGAACAGAACCAAAGATTCTCAGATTTACAGAATCCCAGACTGGCAGGGGTTGGCAGGGCCCTCGGGAGCTCACCCAGTGCCACCCCCCTGCCCAAGCAGGCTCACCCAGAGCAGGGGGCACAGGACAGCGGCCAGGCGGGGGTTGAAGATCTCCAGAGAAGGAGACTCCACAGCCCCCCTGGGCAGCCTGGGCCAGGGCTCGGGCACCCTCACAGTCAACAAGTTCTTCCTCATATTCATATTTCTCCACCTCGGATCTTGTTAGCAATTTTCCGGGCAATCCAGTGATTGTCCTACGGCGCTCTGGGTTTCATCTGTGTCAGTGAAAGTATGAGAGATCATCCCACAGTCTTAGAAAACTGCAGTAGAAAACTGTGGAGGATTCAAAGATTTCAGCACTGCTTATTACTTGTATCAGTGACGTAGATCAGGCCACATAATGGAATTTCTCTTGAGTTTGGTTTTTTTTTTCCACTCCCCTAAAAGTCAGAAAGCACTTTTGCTTGTAAATATTTTGGATATATAGATCCTGGTGTCATCCCAGGCGTTTTATAATCCTATAAACACTTCAGTTCCCAAGAAAGTTCCGTTCTGCGTTAACACAATGTGTCAGTTTCTCATAAAGTGCCTGAACTTGTTATTCCGCGTCGTGAGGTTTTGTGACGGCGTTACCAAGCTTCTCTTCTGAGAGAAGAGGAGGAAAACAAAATAAAACTTCTTCAAGGAGATGGGAGCCATCTGCCCCTGTTCCGAAGAGCACCGAGGGGATTTCATCACTTTTCTGTTTTTTACCCAATGACAGATTGTGCTAAGTGAGGCACCCAGTAATTTAAGAAATGCCAGTGGTTCTGATTCATAAAGCTTTCTGAAAATTGACTGAGGGAGTATCTGCTGGCCCTTATTATTTTTGAAAACAAGTTCAGTGGATCTTCCCAAAGCAAGCCATATGGATATTTTAGTTGATCGGATAGGAATCAAAAATAAACATTTGGGCAGCGCGTTTTAAAGGCAGTATGCACAAATTAACATGGAGATAATTATTGCTAATTACTAGAGCTGGTCAAGAATGGCGGTTTATGTTTTGGGAGAAAATCCGTGTTTTCTGCAGTTTTCCAAAACTGAATAACAACAACGCATTTTACAGAATGAAATAAACCCCAGAATTGCTCAAAATTTTTCACCTCAATACACAAAAAGAATTCTACTTTGTTCTGTACTTTTTGGATTTTCCAGTTATATTGATTTTTATATTCCATATGATATTCATATTTCTAAGTACATGTATTGTCAATATAATAATATTTTCATCTTTGGTATAATATTTATAGTGAAAATTACTTTTTCTGTGTTGCAGAAGTTGGCCCAGGTGGCTTAGAGCTTTAGCCCAAGGATTTTCCCACGCTTCTTCCCCAATTCCTTTTTTGAAAATGAAGCGTTGCCAATATTAACATGTCCAACCAACCTTTTTCCTGTTGTCAGAATGGCATAGCCCATTTAAAAGATATTCCACCATAAAACTCCCACAACCCCTGGAATTTGCTGATGAGTTTGACTGTATTAACCTGTTTCTTTCCTGTGTTTAAAGGACCAGTGTTCAAATACATTTACCAAGGAAGACTGGATGAAACAGTGTTGTCCGCTTTGTACGTATCCCTGTATCATAGCATATGTATTCTGGACAGTGAAATAGCATCCATTTCAAAGTCATGAAGAATTTTTCCGTTATCTTTAATGGTACAAAGCTTTCACCCTTGGGATGTTGTTCTAGATTTAGCTAATGTGCAGATGTCTTTATGGTTGCCTCATTTCGCCCAGTTGTTATCCGTGGGGACCATAGGCACAAGCAGTACAAAGTTTTCATATTGCAGAGCAAATACCCTAGCAAGTTTGCTTTGCTGTAGGTTCTACTAAATGATAGTTGGTTGTAGAATAGGTTTTCTTTCAAGTATTAAAGAAAAATTTAGGAAAATTTTTTAAAAAAATGCTTTTTAAAAAAATTTTTAAAAAAATATTACGCTGCCTCTTGGACCTGATACCTGTGCCATTTATTCTCCATTTATTTCACTTTAAAAATTCAGAAACCTTTAGAATTGTTAATGAATTAGAAGAATTAGGCTAATGGGGTTTTCTGTGTACCTAAGGCAATCCTCTACTTCCACAGACGTAGCATCATACAGTCCTCTTATAAAGTTTAAAGGGAGCAAAGTTTTTTCTCCTTAACTAATCCTAGGGGAGTGCACTTCTATAACTTCCGTGTTGAAACGTCTTCCAGTTTTCCAGGCAAAATTTAGTCTAGTTAATAAACATTTGGTATTATCCCCACTTTTTGTCCAGCTGCCTTCCTCCTGCACGGCGAGCCTTCCAGCAGCCACCCAGGATCCTGAGGTTCCTCTTTGCTAGTCGCATTTTAAGCAAGCTCTCTCCTCTTCACCTGTAATACAGACGTTATTCCTGGCAATGCCAGCAGCCTTCCACTTGCTTCGGTGTAAGTTCAACCGGGACGTGGATGGACATGAGAGTGGTAGTACACTTAAGACCGCACTTACTCAAGATGTTCCAGGTATGTTTGCTTTCCCTGACAATTCCAGTTGTTCTGTACAATTCCAACTAGGAAACATCTTTTCCGCCTTCACTAGTTTTAATACTAGTCAGGGAACTTCTTATTGGAATGTTTGTCTACAGAAGTGTGAAGTAATTGGAGTTTAAGGCTGTTTTGAGATATATTTGAAAACAAGCAAAAGGCACAGCTGCATCTTAAACGCAGGCAAGGTCGGGCTTCCAGTACTGAATTTCATTGTTTTAGTGGGAGATTCCTAAAAATTCTGCTACCAGAGTTCAAGTTAGAAAACAAGCATTCCTATTCTAAGTGAAAGCTCAGATGGAAGTGAAAGCCAAGCAAAATCCTTTCCTTTTCATGCGCCATCGCCGTCCATAAATATTCTGTAAAGCCCAGTTAGACCCTAAGCTCCGCCTGTAGAAATTTCATTCTGCAGCGAGGTGGCATAACTATAATTAAGGACAGAAATGACTCTGCGATTTGTAATCCAGTTCAGGTCCTCAGTGCATATAAGTCATCAGACATTACCAATTTCAGTGGAGCTGTTCTTATTTATTCTTAGTACCTGTCACGCCGTTCATAAGCCTGCCAATACTTGTTGAACGAAAAGAAGACTTCGCTCACTTTCTCCTGGGCTCTTAAGGCTATTGCAATTTAAAATGCATTGGTTTGCCATTCAGGTCAAGGGATGAGGCTTGGAATACAAAGCAGAGAGCGGAAGACCTGAGTAGGCTGGTGACATTTGAACAAGATCATTTGTTCTAGTGGTTCTGTATTTGTAAATTAGGGTGTATGATGATCTGAGCTAGATGGCTGAAGTTGTGATTGTAGGATGAATTCTGCACTGCTGTTGTCAGAGTAATTATTTATCTGCCAACAAGATGCTGTAACGTAGGATATCAACTGCAGTTACCGCCTGGAATAGCTGCTGTTTCTTCATTTTTGTGTGTTTTGTGTAACCACTAATTCTGTTGTCCTTCCACTTCGCTGAATTTTTGTCTTCCTGCTTTAGCAGAGCTGCATTTCACAGAGTACAGGCAATCTTGCTCTGTAGATATGCTTCCTATTTGAAAGAGCATATGCTGCAAAGAGTTTATCCATGAAAATAGATTTCTGACTCTCTATAGAAGAAATTTGAAGACGAGAGTATTTGGATGATAGCAGTTTGTACAACCTGCATTATAAAAGCACGGCCAGCGCCCCTGTATGCGAATTGGCTACTGGGGCTTCCCGCTAAGCACGTCTCCCTCCTTAGGTTTGCATTCAGCTGACATGGGGGGCCCCTCATGCCCGTGCTGCCTCCTTACTCCCCCAGCCTGACTCCTGAGTTCCTGCCTTCATCTGTAAAATCCAGAGTTGGTTTTTTTTCCCTGTAACCCATGTTCCTTAAGTGGACACTGGGAGTAGATGCCCTGGCCTTGGCATGGTTCTGCTGAATCTTTTGCACAGGTCTATTGTGCTCAAAACATTTTGGGGTGCAATATTCGAACAGATTAGAACATCCCTTGTCAAACGATGAAGAACAAATCTTAGCCTCAGTTTGATTTTGTTTTTTCGGGTACTTAGTAATGTTATGAGTAAAAAGATCTAGTAAGGGAACATAGGGCAGTAATCTGTGGGCAAGAGCTAAGCCGGAGGCTGGTCTTAAGGACGTTGTAATGAAAGAACAGGCTATAGAGCTGAGCAAATGCAGGCTGGGCCCGACTGCAGTCTCCGATACCCGTGCATGAAAGGGCGATCGATCTGCTGCTGTCAAAAGAGAGAACGCGTTGGGAAGGTCTGTACAAAAAAAGTCAGCGGCAGCAAGAAGCAGGGACGCAAGCGAAGCTGGAGCAGCTGCTCAATCCACAACTAAGAAATGAAGCAAGATCTAATGATGGGGAAAGTAAGCCCATCTGAAACGTAGGCTGAGATGCGTTTGGGGAGAGTGCTGAGGAAAAAAGGCACAGAAATCAGAGCCAAATGCAACGGGTGTGCTGCCTGCGGGTTTTGCACCCAGCAGAATGGAATAAGTGGTTAATGGCTTGAAGGTGGGCAGAGAGCAAGGGTAGGCAGCAGGAACACGAGGGGGAGGACCCTTCCTTCAGGGAAACAGTGAAAAAGAGCTCTTGAGAGGCATCTTTCAGGTATTTAGGGACTCACCTTTTCTCTGAAACGAGGATTGTTGTTGCTGCTGTAGACTTCAGTAGACATGGGATGGAAATCTGCCCTCCTGATGTTCATTATGAAAAAAGTGGGACCCTACCCTATAAAGTCATAAAATGCTGGCAATTAAGGTAAACTCCTGTGGGATGAAAAGGTTTGTGGACAAGTGTAGGACCTGAACCTTAATTTGGGTTTAAGTGGAATTTATGTATTTATTTTTAGGATCGTATTTCCTGAGTTCAAGCTTATTTTTAATTGCAAAGAGAAATTAAAACCTCGAACCAAAATGGGTGAAAAATTCATATTACTTTTTCCTCCTTGTATTGAGGACTGGAAAGAAAAGGAATTGGAGAAAATTTGGAAACCATGCAAAGGTGTCTGCAGCAGTAAAAAAATTACTGAAATCAGAGAATAAATAATCACGAAGGATGAAAACAAGCATTTGCACGTTGCTTTTGCTTTTTCGATGAAGCAACAATATGCTTAGGATTACAGGTCTTGAAATTGATAAATACAAACCAGTTTTCACTCGGTCAAACAGCATCCAAAGGAACACCTTCTCAGCACAGGACCTTCCAAAAAGCCACACTGCAGGACAGTGCTGCTTTAAAAGATGCAGTGAGCTCCGTATGTTTCCTTGAAATATGCCCCATGCATAAATGATGTATATAATTACACTTTGTATCTAGGCATCATAATTTAGCAAATGAGGCTTAGAAAGATCATCAGATGGGGAAAACAAGGAAGTCAAAGTTCAAGCCTCATAGTAATTTTTTCCATTCTTAATTACCATTAGCATTTGCTTTTCCCTCACTTAGCTCTTTTGTGTTTATTCAGTTTTTTCTTGGGAATTTGATATCAGTGCGGATAATTATGAATATTTGCTTCTTGCTGTTCTGAAACATAACTGAATAGTTTGGTTTTGTTTTCTATGTAGCTTGCTTTATTTTTATAGGATTCACAGTCTTAAAGTGTAAGTATATCTCTGCATGGAAAAAAACAGATTGTGTTTACTTGACACATTTAGGCAATACCAAGAGAAAAGCCTGGTTCTGAAATACTTTGAAATGAAAGCATCTACATGGATACACATCAATTACACTAGATTCCAAGATCTGAGCTTCAGGTGGTCTTAATGCCTAAAAACTATCGCCAAGCCTCGGTAATTACGACTTGGCAATAGAACGACCCCGCGCTATGCATGGAAAACACGCTCTTACGCGTGTGTGAAAGGAATAGAAAGGCATCTGTGGAACAGCGCCACAGAATATTAATTGAGGTATTTGCTAGTAAAATTTTATCTTCCCAAGGGCTATTGCAAGACTCAGGTGGGCTTCTAGTTTTCATCAAGCTCGAGGAGATGAGTTGGTCAGTTCCTGGAGAGGTTCATCGCACAAGTCACTAATGCTTCCTTTCCCCCTGAGGGGAAAAAACAAGCATAAATAATTTCTCCTGTTAAATATTTTTCCCTTATCATTCAGATCCCTTCAAATTGCTGGAGAGTAGGAGCTCTGGTGGTTGTTTTTTCACAGGAACAGGTACAATGTAGACAGCTGCAGTGCAAGATTTTGTGAGAGCCATAAGACTCATTTTAGAGATCAAATAGGTTCCTAATTAAACATGCTGAATTTCACTGAGGGCTCTGGCCTGTGTTGCTGTTTGAAAGCACTATAACTGTTGAGGTTGAATAAATAAAAATAAGCTAAAGGAAGCATAGTATAGAAGGAAACTACTTTTGGTGCTTCTCGCTGAAGTGAGATTAAATTCTGCATTTACCAAACGAAAGAAGAGTTTATCCCTATAGCAGTGAGTTAATGTTAGTATTGCATGATAATCAGAGCATGATGGTAGTCAAGGCACCAGATGAATACAATCAATTTTCAAGCTTTTAGGTAGAAGGGAAAGATAACATTCAATTTTCTCTCAAACAAAGCTAAAGAATGTGATTGGAAGCCACGTTTCCAGATTTTTACCTGATGTCTTAAGGCACAGACAAATCACAGAATGGCAAGGGTTGGAAGGGGCCTCGGGAGATCAGCCAGTCCAACCCGTGGGCTGAAGCAGGGGGCACAGGACAGTGTCCAGGCGGGGGTTGAAGATCTCCAGAGAATCCACCTCAGCACCTGAACAGTGGAAGCTGTCCACGCACGCGCTCTTAGCTCTCGGAACACGGGGAAAGAAGCACACCTTACGTTAAACTGATAACGTCAGTTTGAGCAGTGATTTTTAAACTCAGCCCAAGCCTCATAGCTTCAGGCAGTCCGTGCAGCACCAAGGTCTTGCAGGCTGTTACAATGCACGCCTGCACCTACGAGTCATGAAAAGAGAGCTTTCTGTCATAAAGCTGGGTCTTCCCGGACGTAAAGAGACTACTTCAGAACATACCAGTTAGAATATTGAATCTTACTGAAAAGGTTAAAACCCATGTGGTCAAGTCTACAAGTGGAGGGCTACTGAAATGCTCCGAGGGCTGGAGCCCCTCTGCTATGAGGCCAGGCTGGGAGAGTTGGGGGTGTTCAGCCTGGAGAAGAGAAGGCTGCGGGCAGAGCTGAGTGCGGCCGGTCAGGGCTTAAAGGGGGGGACAAGCTTTTTAGGGCCAAAGGGGGCATTTCAAGGGGGGATGGCTTTAAACTAAAGCAGGGGAGATTTAGGCTGGATCTAAGGAAGAAATTCTTCACAATGAGTGTGGTGAAACCCTGTCAGGGCTTGCCCAGAGAGGGGGTGGAGGCCCCATCCCTGGGAACATTCCAGGCCAGGTTGGCCGGGGCTGTGAGCAACCTGATGTGGTTCAAGGTGTCCCTGCTCCTGCAGGGGGGTTGGGCTGGGTGACCTCTAGGGGTCCCTTCCCACCCAAAACATTCTATGATTCTGTGATTCTAAGTCAGCAGCATAAAAATACATGATCCTGCTGGAGAAATCTGTCAAATGGTACCAGATCCAACTAGAGAAGAACATGGAAGTTACTGTGATTTCATACCAAATATGATGCCAGCTATGGTGTTTTTGTACCCCTTTTCATGTGTTCCGATTGCTTATTTCTGTCCTTCCCATATGTGGCAATAATGAGAGAAGAAATAACTAACCTTTCCTGTTAGAAGATGTAGAATGGTAAGTTTTAGGGGAATAATTAGCCACAAAGCTATGATAAAGGCAAATATGATACAAGAATGGATAGCGTTAAGGCATTTCTGGGAATGTGGGTGCTTTTTATAACAGCTCAACATTAAACATGATGAGCTTGAGGATAGCACTGGCACAAGAACAAATGGCTGTTACCTGGCCACAAATAACTTCAGCCTGCAGATGAAAAAATGTAACGTGTGACAGGGATTTATGGCAGAAGAATATGCTCAGACCTTGCTGGAAAAGTAACCAAAAGCTTGATGTTTTCAGGGTTTTTGACTTCTGTTCTTTCCATGATAGGTGTTAAACCTAGAGAGCAGAAGCACTGGTTTCTTAGTGAAGTTTTGTTTGCTGAAAGAACTTGTTTGCGTAGTTGTTTGTTTAGCTTTTGACAAACGTTGAGCAAACTGAATGGGCAACACTGCTTGGTCTCCAATAATATAACTTAATTACACCAAAATAAGGCAAAGTTCATGCTGACATCATCAGACAAAAAATCTACTCTATCATTTTTTTCCAAATGGCTGTGTTCCCTGAAATTCCCACCTGATCAGAAAGGAAAGAGCAGTGCCTGCTTCTGAGCCGGAGTCGGGAGGTTAGAGCATCAGCCTTCATTTCTCATAGAAATGCAAGTGCCAGGCTCTGCAAAGACCTAACACAAAGCCAGCTGGCACCAGGCACTTCTTGACCTGCAGACCTGAGCTGGGAACCAGAGGAGCCGGTTCCAGAAAAAAAGCAAAGTGCTTGATTTTAAAGGAAATTTATTGAAAATGAATCACAACCCAAGTGACGCACTGCAAATATTTCATGAAAGATATACATAAGTAGTATAATTTTATGTTCCATTAGGAAAGAAAAAATACTTACTGCTGGAATCCTCATAAACCTTACGATGTGAAGAAATACTAAAACATGGTGCAGCCTATTAGGGCTAAATTATCCTTGTGCTTTAGATGTTTGATTGAGAGGGAATGCGTGTCTTTGTGTATTTTTTCTGAACACAGGTCCTCCAGCAGAAATGCGAGCATTCCTGTTATTTATTACGTAGTCACTAGCATAAAGCTGTCGTTTTACAAATATGTTAAGTGGATGCACTTAATTTACCATCCTGTTTCTGAGGAGAGGAGCCTTCTCCTTAACCTTGTTTATATTCGGTGGTTACATAAAGCAGTCTGCTCATGGCTTGTCACTGGTTCTAGCTGTGCCATTTCTTAAATATCACTATTTTTCTTGATTCTTCTCTGCTTGACTTCTCTTTTTGACCTGATGAAAGCTGAAAACCGTAGCTCATGAAGCGCTCTGCAAAAAGATCTGCTTGCTTGCTTTCTGTTTCCTGCTAACCCTCTACGGTAGGAGAAGTCGTCTTCGTCTCTTCTTTTGGTCTGTCACTAGGCCCAGTTGCTGCTGAAAGCCTGTACATTCATTCCTGTTCTTATCAGCCATATTCTTCTTTCCAGCAAATAAACCTGCGTATTTGTCACTAACAATTCTACTAATAATGAAGTCACGATGTCTTTTTTCTGAACCTTTCTTTGTTGGAGAAAATATAAAGAATGCTTGAAATTTTTAGAGTCATTGTTAGTCAGAAATGTATTGCTGGCTCTATTTTTTGGCTAGAAGAAAGATATTCTGAAAATATGACAAACTTTCCCCGGAGAGATGGAAGTTGGTATCAAGTCGTAAATTTTTAATTGTATAATTGTAGTAAAAGCCCATAAAATGTGTTAATTTTAACACTTGTGAATAAAATGCCTTGGGGGTTTTTTTTGACAAAAGAACATTTTCAACACAATTTCAGAATTCCAAAATAAAAATGAAATTTTAGGTAGAGATAATGGATGAGCAAGACTTTTAAGGTAATGGACAAGTCGTGCAATATACCTTTTAGTAGTTTTCATATTTTAAGATGGTAATTTAAAAAAATTTGGGCGCTCTCAAAAATATTTTTCACTCTTAACGTACCTGCTACCTGGGAGAACTAAAAGCATTCATACTAAATCTAACCATTTCCGTGATAATTTTCTTCCACTTCAGAAGCTGACTCTGTTTAGTCACTAAAGTTTTTTTTAACTGACATTATTTAGTGTTCAAGGTTGACTGCAGTGAACATTTTTCCTTGATGCCATCTTCCCTCCATGCGAAATGGCTCATAAGACCGTTTAGTCCCCTTGAAGGAAAATTCTTATTGACCACTATTTGAAATAAATGAAAAATACCAGGTATGACATTTTAAAATTTCCAGTGGCTGTCTAGAACAGGCTTTCTGGCGTTCAGATGGTGGGCAGGTCCTGTTCCCCAAAGAGCACAACAACAGGACACTTGAAGAACAGCTGTTGCAGGAAGGAACACAAGAATTTATCTAGGCTCAAGTAAGTAAATTGTGCAAGGAATTTTAGGTATCTATAGTGGTGTTTAAACGTGGTATTTCAGATGTTGTGTAGAGACACTACCATATCACAGGTGGACTAGAAAATCAATACAAACAAAGCATTTTCTTAAATCTCCCACCAGAAGTATCAGGGCTGTTCTCCATGCACGTGAACAGATAGAGAAGACTGGGAGAAATTGGTCAATGAAGTATCTTTATATTCCAGCCATTCTCTTCTGGCCAGCATTAACTCAGGCTGCTGCAGCACTTGAACATCAAACAGAAGTTCTTACATCTGTGTATCACTTGCTTCTTAGAAATGGTACTCTGAAAACTAATCAACCAAAGCTCTGGAGAAAGATGAGAAGGGAGCTGGAAACAACAACTGGCAGCATATTTTGGGGAGAAATCCATCAAACTACCACATCCAAATGTAGAAGAACATGTAAGTTATTACACAGACAATGAGTGGTGACTACAGATGTCCTGCAAGCACAGCGTTACGGTGATGGCGTGGGACTTGTTTGTTAGCACTCTTTGGTCATACTAGAGTATAAACATAATATGAAAAATCCTATTATAAAAATTAAGGAATTGGAGAACTATGGAGACAAGAAAGGCCATGTGTTCGTCTTGTGCACCACCGTGCCAACAAAGGGTTGCTCCCCCTTATGCACCTCTCTGTATTCTTTCTTACCGAAACAGCTGTGCAGCAGTTGTCTGAATTTCCCATATCACTTAGGAGGAAACCATTCTATTCTAAGAAGAGGAAAGAGTATTCTGATCTTTGTCATGGTCTCTGTTTTGATAATTCACTTCTATCGATCCCATTGTCATAGCAAGTACTTCCTCACATTCCTCTGAATTACGTTTTTCTCTTTGGTTCATGACTCACCGGCGCATGTGTGTATTGTAGGACCCTGTGAGATCTTGGCGCTGCATGGACTGCATGAAGCTATGAGGCTTGGGATGAATTTAAAAATCATTGTTCAAAGTTTATTGGAACATTCAGCCAGTGTTTTTATGGCACAGGAAAGACAGCAAGGGAGACAGGTATGGTGTTGCTCTTCTGTTTAATGCTGTAGATGACTGTATAACATAACCTCATTTAATATTGCCGTTACCCTTTTGTAGAGCCATGTGGGTGGTCACTCAGGTTTTAATAGATAGGTACTTGCCATCTGGCATGAATAAATTACTTAATTGACATTTTCATCTTAACCCCACTATAGTTAATAGTAGTTGCAGGACTGTGCTCACTCATTTATGTGACAAATAGGAACATAGTTTTAAGATTCCTATCTCTGCAAACTGTAGCTTCAATTTCTAAGGTGTAAAAGCTCTATTAAAGTGATGTAAAAAGGGGCACTTAGTCAAAGATCCAGATGAATTGCTGGTCCAAAATGCATTCAAACCTAAAGTGTGTCCCTCGTTATGTGTCTCCGAAGCAGAAATAATTTTAATGTAACACACTGGAAAGAAAGGCAGACTTTTTTCAAAATGCACAGGCTTTATCGTGAACCTGTAGAACAATTCCTAGACTAGGGTTCTTATCTGAGAAGACAATTACAGAATTGGTTCCCAATAAGGTAGGATCATATATGTTTATTGCTGCTGACTTGACTACGTGGGTTTTAACCTTTTTCAGTGGGATTCAATATTCTAACCGGTCTATTCTGAAGTAGTCTCTTTACACATGGGAAGAGCCAGTCTTATGATGAGAAAGTTTTTAATTTTTAGTATGAAATAAAGTAGCATTGGGGTTTACCATATATCGCGATAATTTCCCTCTCACGTTTCAGTATTTTTGAAGCATTTGGATTCAAGAAAGTACAATTGAGGAAAGCATGTTTGATCCAAAAGAAAAGGATAAGATGCAAAGAAAGGCAAAATGAAATTGTTTACTAGCTACTTGTTGTTTAATACAGCAGAATATCTGGGATTTAAGATAAAATCTTCAAAGACCTACAGGCTTCTGCCTGTAGCAAAGCAAATCAATACTTTATTATTATCGTATGTGAATCTTTGTATTGGAAGATGACCCATTGCTCTACTTGTGCAAGGCATTACAACACCAAGTTTACGGTCTATGGAGCCGTAAGATGTAACGGAGTAGGGAGGACTGCGCACAAAATGGTTTTCCTGGATTCACTTAATAAGGCAGTCGCCCATCCAGCAGATTATGCTACAGCTTAAATGAGAGTTAATGCATAGGAATTGGGACAGAAGGAAAATGTAGCTCTCTTTCCTGCTCTTTCTAGGCTAAGCTCCTTCAGAGTGGAAGCACGGCAGTAAGAGGAGCTGTGTATGGGACGTTCTGCAGTGGATGGAAGACGAATTTCACACCAAGGTTTGCAGTACACTCTGAATACTGAAGGTATCATCACTGAAACTGTCACGTGCTATATTGTGCATATCCATCTGTGAGTGATTGCAGTGAGGATCCATGGACTGCTGAGCAAAACAAAGCAGCACCACTAGGAATATGGTATAAATACTGGGGTTTGGCATCTGGGATAGGATTCGGCTCATTCTGTGTTAAAGGGATCGACTTTTCCTAAATTTTGGTGCCTAAAATGTAGAAGTTTTTATCTGATTTATGTCCAGGTTCCTGTAACAGTCAGTAAAAATTGAATCAGTTCACTCAGTGGAGTTAAGACAGTTCCCAAGCAAACCAGAGGTACAAGCTTGTCTTCAGGGGATGATGGATCACCCTCTGAACTCCACTGATGGGATCCTAGACTCCTCTGTTGCCAAAATGCAGTTGGGTGAGCTGAATCTCATCCTTGGGGTCCATATTATGGAGCAGCCTCTCAAACCTTGCTACCTCTTGCCCATTCATGTAGAACCTTGAATAACCTGCGTGAGCTGCACAACATGAAATAGGGGTGGAGCAATAAACTGCAGCTTTTGATACCTGTCATTGTCTTTCATGAGAGTCAGTGGACAGTCTAAAGCACAGTGACTATGCCCTTTCATAGGAAAAAAGACTTGCTTAAGTCTAGACCTGGGGTCTTTTTGGTAAGAACTCCTACTGAGGTACGTAGAACATTTTGACTAACTAGGTACTGCACTCTTACAAGGGGAGACATCTGGGACTACCCACAGCCAGCAAGAATATCCATTTGCTATGAAGGACTATAGAAAAGCATAGAAAAATAAAATCACTAAATTATTTGCCTTTGTTATTTTTACAGATTTAATCACTTAGGGAACTCTGAATGAAATTGTTGAGCTGTATATCTGGATATAGATTAACAGTTTAATAGCGTGTCTTCAAGATCCCACAGAATCTCTTAGACTCTAGCTCCACAGGGTTAGAAAAAGCAAATCAAGAACTGATGAACTTTCGCATTACAGAAACATTGTCCTTGGAAGTTTTCCCAAGGATTTATTTCAAGGGACTGAAGGCAATGATAGAGAAAATGAATTTCCACTGAGTCACGATGACACAATTATAATTTTGCTCCTGAAAAAAGAAAACAAAAAAAGACCTGAATGATATCAGGAATTTGCACAAGGCATTCCTCTGCTCTCCATAAAATAAGTAATTTGACTTGGAGATCTAGCAAAGCCTCGGAAAGCAGTAATTTGCTCAGCATTTCTCTTTGCCATATTACATTTTTTCTTCTGAGGTTTTGTTTTAATGCAGGGGTTTCTACAACCCTATACATTTATTATTTTGATAATTATTTGATTACATCAGATCAAGAGAAACAAATCCTTAGTACAGTACTCTTCAGAATGTGTCCTTAAAGGGAAACTTATATTGAACTGAAATACATTTAATACTAACATTTGTGGAACTGGGGCAGTTGCATCACAGTTATATCAATTAATAGATTGATATTTTCTTGGTTGTTTTTTAAATGTTAATGAATTTTGAAAGATTTTATTTTCTAGGACATTAATGCCTGAATGGTTTGGAATCTGACAGACATAGGCAATTTTTCTATAGTGCAGAAAGGATAAAAGCAGCACCAGCAATATCTATAAGCCACTAAGCCTTCAATAAAATAGAAAGACCTAAGTCATGGTATATAAAAGAAGCAAAGAAGGACGCTAGTACTATTTGTGATTTCAAGTTATAACGTTGCAACTATTTTGAATATCAAAACCAAAGTCTGAGTGACCAATATTTGGCTGCGTGACTTAGTGCGTGTTCTCAGCAGGCTTATTTTAATTGATAGTTTAAAACTTTTAATTAATAGTTTAAAACTCTGGAAACAGATCAACGGAGTTGCTTCTCAGGAGCTGAACTTAAGGTACCTTCTGTGCTACATCTCAGGGTCCTGCCACCCGGTTTTCCAGATGGTGGAAGTGGTCAGCAGGTGCCGCAGGCTCTGTTCTGTCTATGTAGGCAGTTGCCTTTGTTTTCTGCAGTCCAAGGTGCGGGTGGAAGAGAGGGGTTGGTCTGTGGCTGTGTCTCCCCTTGGCAGCGAGCATGGCCAGTATTGGCCCCAGGGTTACTGGGATCAGTTGTGACTATGATTAGTGAGGAAGAAAATGTTATCAAGAACCCAGCTAATGTTCTGTCTTTGCAGCAATTCAGCTGTATCTATGTCTTCATTAGTATCAACAATTCTGAGTAACAGAACTGGAGAGCCATGTCAATATTTCCACTGGACAGTTACGGCACGTGTAACTACGATGGTAAAGGATGTCGAGAAGAGACTTTTCCTAGCAGAATAGTTTTCAAGCCATGGAGAAGAATAGAATTCTGTTAAAACTCTTCTCTTCTGTTAATGAGTACACCAAAGTTGGAGATGGAATGCATGTTTTAAAAGACACCTATGCAAATAGCTTAAGTCAACATTTGCAAACATGGGAGTCCAATTTTAGCGACTCAGATCTTATTTTGGCTTCTCAGCTGGCTGGCCTGATTTTGAGAGGCAATGTGCATCCACAAGTCTGCCATCAACTGCAGTAGGATCATCACGAACTGATTGTGATTCCAAATCAAGCTGGCTGATTAGGCATCTGCTCACAGAAATGCCTAATTTTAAAGAAATGCATGTTTGAAAATACACGTACAAATGTATTTTTAGGTCTGTTTGCTCTTTACAGGACTTACGTAAAGCTTCACTATTCAATTTTTCTATTTCCATTCACTTCATTACCTTTTGGATCATGTCCCCAGCCCACTTCCTTTTGGCTAGTTCTTGTGAGCATCAGTGTGATCAGTAAGCATTTACAGCCTTAAATCTCCTTTGAACAAAATCCTACGCCTATGGCGCATAATATAAAGTTTTTTGTAATGAACAGACATTTAACATGCGCTGGTATCAGAGTCTCAAACAAACCTCGTCGTTCAGTTTTCACTCCAACTCAAACAACTCCAGTAGGACTGCCTTGAGAGCTCCCAGGCTCGTAGGATACCTGACCCTAAAGCGCAGGTGTGTTCCACTCTGAACCGCGGGCCGAGTGTGGCCCAGTCATTGCTATCCAGGTTTCTAATGGCAATGTAGGAATTTCAGAGGACAGACACAAAGATGAATTCTGATAAGAGAAACAAGTTTCCCAGGCTCCATTTTTAGCTTGGGGCTCCTTCACTGACTTACCAAGGACAGGTCTGCATCTGAGGCGTGTCTTCTGACACCAGTTTTATCAGAGTGTCCAGCCCAGAAATCTGGACACCATTGATTTTGGAACCATAAAGACCTTCCCAAAGGATCCCTGTCGTAGTGAGTAGTTGGAGGATGAAAAGGACACAGTATGGGTCAAGGTATTTTATTTCTGATTCTTTTCTCAAACAGTCCTAACTACTATATGTGTCTTAGATTGAAGAACCTAATTAATTTTGATTACTGAAAGGAATGGAGATCACTATCTGCCAGTTTATCCTTCTATTATAGGATTACCCGACTGCTGTGCAAGTTATTTGGAGGCAGCACTGGGAGGAGCCTGACCTAAATTAATTCACCTAAGAACAGGCCTTAACTAAATTATGCCAGAACAGCATGAGGAATAAGTAAGAGAAAGAAGGTGATAGAGCTGAAAATACTCATCTTTACTGCAGTGGGTTAAGCAGCTTTAAACAAGTAAGAGATTGTATATTGAAAAGCAATAATAAGGGCAGAATGTTTGGGAGAAGTCCCTATGGAGTTTGCAGCCCATCTATCCAGTTAGTTCCTCTCTTTTTCTTTTAGAACAAATAAAAAAGCCAGCCCCCAGATCTGTAGCCAACATCAGTATTATTTTATGAATTAGTCTCCTAACATCTAAATTAGCTTCTTTATACTTTATTTTTCTGTTGTGGAATGGAGTCCTAAATATGCTAAATCTTCACCTGAATTATTTTTTCTATATAACGCACCATAAACCTCTGGAAAATACCCTCCAGTATAGTAATCTGTGCTTAAAAATTATTTGACAGGAGACATTTTGACTCAAGACAGGAACTCCAGTAACGGTACCTTACTTTGAATGTGTTTTTCTCAAATAGGTTTCTTCTGTAACTGTATCTCAGGCTCTTAAAGATCAGGTAAACTTGAATAAATTATTTTCCAAGAAATTTCAAAGAAGATATTAAGCTACTTTGGTTTTAAATAAAATAGTGGAATGGCTTAATGAGATGCAAAAAGAAGGAGAAAAAATGAACAAAATTACAGATTGCACAGCAATTTTGCCTTATCTACACTGGGCTTTTTTCCACCTCTATTACTTTAATTAAAGGCAAATTAAACAACTGCAGTACTTTCTGATTAGCACTCACCCATACACGTACTCCATTGAGATCAAGCTGACTACTGATGTAAGAATAAGTAATTAACATTACAAAAGTTGTGCAAAGCCTTAACAGTGTCTTGTTAAACAACATAAATGAGACCTGGTTAGATCTGTTGTTTTTAAAGGCCTTAGAGGGACTGACAACTAATATCCCCCTGACTTTTAGTGACAATTAGGTGCCTGTTGCCTTCAGAATTCTAAGAACATCCCAGACTAAGCAGGTGTCATAAACAAGCAGGTACTTAATGGATTTAAATTCATTTTGAGAAAAAAAATCTTAATTTCCAGAGTTAAAACAATGCTATTTTGAGAGTTTGCATTTATTTCCTCCTTTGTATTTGTAAATAAAAATAGAGTCGTTCCCAAGCCTATTAACGAGATCAGCTTTTAGATGAAGAGTGTTGAGGTTGGGCCATCATGGGCCAGGTCCCAGTAGGGTTTTTTGGGGGGATGGTTCTCTGCTAATGCCAGATGAACCAGCGAAGCAGCATCAGGTCTTCTCCACTACGATGCAAAGCCAGAATAGATGACTTCTGCTGAAGTTTAATTTAAAGCTTTTGGGGAAGGGTTGCTATGCTGCAGCACCTCATCAGTTTTCCCAGTGCCCTGTAAAGGTAGCTTGAGTGTCTAACTTAGGGCTGTGGGTGCCACCTGGATCAAAGCACGGACAGTTTGTGGGTGCTTATGCCTTTCACTGGATGTAGGTGTTTGCATTTCCCAACGGAAAACTGTTCCATTCGTAAATCCAACATTGTGCATGGAATTGTAACTGTGACACTGAGAAACATGGCTGTTAGTTTCTGCAGGCCAAATATCTTCATGCTTTTGGAGACATATTTGGGAAAAGTAGGTTGTAACATGGGATTTATTGTCTCCCTTCCCAGAGCACCAGCACTGCAATACCATAATTTAAATTTTCCTTTTCTTAAATTTATGGTGAATATACCAGAGGCCCAAAGGTACACAGTTCTGTTTCTCCATATACTCAGATGGTGTAAATACATACAAAAAAATGATGCAGTGATTCTGTCAGCTGGTTGAACCATACTCAGATGGTGTAAATACATACATAAAAAATGAGCTTAGCACTCTCAAAATGATGCAGTGATTCTGTCAGCTGGTTGAACTGCCAGTTTCCCAGTATAGACTGGAGATTGGTGGGGAGGAGGATGAGTATGCTTCATTGCTCCAAACCTTTGAAACTGGCGATGGCCGACCGCTTTTGATCATCATGTGTCCACTCTAAAGTTTCTACTGTGACATCTTTGATAATGGAAGAGGAAAGTAATTTCTTGATGGGAGCCAAAAAGAGCTATTCTTATCAGATCCTTCTCATTCTCGATGATCTCCAGGTGGGTACTTATAATTGGCATGTGGAGAGTCTATTTGTATTCCAAGCTGAACAGACAGTGCTCATTTTAATTAAATTATAAGTTCCCATCAGGAACAATGTGATTATGTGATAATAGCCATGCATCTGCATGGACATGACCCTGACTGGGTTTAAATACAGTTGCTGTAGTGGGCAACTACAGCAATAAAGAAAAAGGAGAGAGAAAGTGGAGGAAGACAGTTTGTCATCTGGACCTTCAACACTTAAAAACTGTAATTTTACCATAATTTTCATCATAAATGCTTGTTTAACAGCAAGAATGTAATTTCCCGTGAATTTTGCTCGTGGATGGAGGTGGTTACAAATGTTTCCCAAAAGTGGTGCAAGAGTAAAGACTAATTCTATTTGTGAATTTGGATACTCAAGAAGTTTGAAATTTGTTGTAAAGGTAATGGTTCAATATTTAAAGACAACAGTGAACAACATTTCTGTCATTTCCATGTTAAAAAAGGACTTGAGGAATTATTTCAAAAAGTATTGATTTAGTTCTTGCAAACTTTTTTGAAGACCGTAGCAGCGTAGTCACCATTTTTACTTAAGCAATTTCAAAGTAAAACTACCGTTTTGATGACCACAGAAGTATGTGTGCACAGATACATAAAATCCAGCATAGCAGGGTGCACCACAGTAAGCAAAGATTCCTTGTTGCCCTAGAAATCAGTAGGCCTAGACAGCTCTTTCTGAAGAAACTAGGAACATGAATGCTAAAGAACTTAGCAAAATCTGTGGAGGACCATCACTAAAATCTGTGAATTTTTCAAGGTCTTCAAATACTTCTTCCAAAGAGTTGCTAGATTTTGCTTTTTAAAAAAGCGCTTTTGTCCTTGTAATCAAACTTATTCTGTGAATTCAATGCGGTTTTAGACACAGCTTAAACACAATGAAATTGGGGAAGAAACAACTTCCATAACGGAATCATGTCACAAACATATCGAATGAGTACAGGAAAAAATTGCTATGTATTTATGTATGTATTAGGCAATTACTGTAAGCAAACAATTCTGTAGGAGGGAAGGAATAAGCAAATTTTCCCATTCAACCTAGATAATCCATTTATATGATCTACCTAGAAACATTTGTTTTCTGTTGCCTGTAAAATTCTCATTTCTTGGTGTAATATGCATCAACATTGACACCCAGTGGCCAGAGAGACTTAACTCATGTTACTCAGAACTCGCTCACTATGTGTAGTTTTAACATATTAAGACCCTGAATTTAATCTAATATCTATATAATTATGCTTACATGCATACAGGCACACGGATCTAGGCAGAAAGAGATTTTTCCACTTTAAATATGGGTGCTAACAAATGGAGATATTTTCTGTAGCACCAAATGGTGTATTTGGACATCCATCTTCTTTTGACATTCAATAGGAATTAGCCCTTGGGCTGACATTTAGGCTGGTGAAAATCTTCTCTTATACACTGTCCTTGTCTGGCTGCAATAAGTAAAGAAACATGTTCATACCAGTCAAACAGAATCACTTCGCACTAGAAATAAAAAGTCCATAAAACCAGCAAGTGCCATGTCAGAAGCAAAAACCCAAAGTATATTTTTCTCCTTATTTTACACAGTTCTCATGTCAGCGTGTACGGGGTTGATGTGAACAATAGTTTCCTAAGATTTTTGTTCTTGAAGCCAACATTATTGAATGAAAACTGTAGACAGATACACCTGCAAGAAGTGGGGCAATGCTGTAAAACAGAGGAAGAATTTAAGGACCAAGGAGACAAAAATAGAAGAACAGCAGCACTTTGCAGAGCTGTGATAGAAGTCATCAGGCAGTGAAAGGGAACAAGGTGGCAGGCTTCCCTTTGCAGGAACACCGGAATATGAGCGGGAGCTGTGGCCACTGCAATGGCAAGAAAACAGATTCTGGCAAATTTGTGAAAAAACCCCACCAAACCCCTTTTGTGTTTCCCTAAGCCATGGACAAGATTGAACACTTTTTGCAAGCTACTTGCTTCAAAGGGCATGTTTTCCCAGAAGATGACTTGTGTGCTCTATAGATAATATTCAGAGCATACAGCAAGGCAAGCCTGTAAGAACAATATTTGGTTCACACGGCAAGCCTATAAGAACAATATTTGGTTCACAAGGCAAGCCTATAAGAACAATATTTGGTTCGCAAGGCAAACCTGTAAGAACAGTATTTGGTTCACAAGCCAGCGGCTAAATACTTTAGATCTCAGGGCACTTTATGAAGAGATTTGAGAACCAGGAGGAGATTGGAAACTAAGAAAAACACCATTTTTCTTGTATGATGTAGAACTCTCTATAGTTAATAGTTTGGCTGAGGCAGAATTTTTCATCCTAGTTCGATCCAAGACACCCCTCATCTCTTTCAGAAGAGCTAGCTGACCTAGCAAAGCCTCGTAATGGAGAGCAAAGCCCTGCCTCCTGGATTGAATGTCCTGTCCACATTTCCTTCAAATTTCAAAGTGTCATTCTAAATTTCTGGGCATAATGGGAGTTTTTAATGGAAAAATGAATTCTAATATTGGGGATTCAAAGTCAATAACTTCATGCAGAATGTAGATCTTTATGGATGTATTACTGTTGAGACAGGAGGACAAAATGGGGTAAGAAAATATGGGGACTAGAAATGCAGAGGTAATTTCTTTGTTAATAAGGTAAGAATAAAGTGAGGTAAAGAATGGCGATTCTTTTCAATAAGTACAAGAGTGAAAAGCCTACTGGTCTTTGAGAGACCATCCACTGTCTCCTCTTAAAGCTAAATTATACCAATATATGTATTATACTGGTAGGTATCTTAGAAAGAGGAAGAGGAGAAGCACAATAATGGAACTTCTATTCTACAGGTAACTGAAATTAGAGTTCTCCAATTTACCTGTTGTTACCCAAGTCTTACTGTACCTTCCACCTTAAAAGCCCTCTGCTTTGCTCTCTGGTGTGGCTAATCCCCATGCAGGTATTCCAGCAGGTATAGGCAATGAAAAAGGCAGTTCCATCTTGTGCCATAAAGAATTTTTAGGCGAGGTTTGTAAGGGGTCACAATACCACTTAGCAGGTGAAGCATAGAATCGTAGAATGTTTGGGGTTGGAAGGGACCTTTAGAGGTCATCTGGTCCAACCCCCTGAAGCATCTGAAGGGTTTGTTTTGACTAATAAACTTTCAGCACATGAGCATTTCTTCATGTTTTCCAGTGATGGGTCTGAAAACTCACATGTTCTTTCCAGCTGCGTTAGCTGCTATAGTCAAATGCACACTTCTCCCTGGAGGCTTTGTCTTACATAGCCTTAGGCCATGAAGGCTACGATAGCATTATAATACAAATTTTCAAGAAAAGTATATAATGTAAGCATTCAATATCTGATCAACTCCATGCTGAAGGATAACTTCCATAAAAAACTTTAAAATATCAGTAAAGCAAATAAATTTGTTAAATTATTACGAGTGTTCTGTTTGCATTAGCTTCAGCTGGAAAAGGACAACTGAGAAAAACAGGAGTCAAAGTTGGTGCTTACAAAATGAAAAAAGATCATTAGAGGCAAAAATAAGACAAAGATGTTAATTCATATCCTGTATCTATGAACAGACGTGATCCTAGAGACAGTGGTACGTGACAGCATGATGACAGTGCTGCAGAAAGAAATGATATATATTTGTGTGTGTGTGTGCACGTGCATATGTATATAATGCCTATAGCTGCTTGGCCACTTCTGCAAGTAATTCCAATCAATGAAATGAAATGTATATTCTGACACGGGGGGATGACTTTAAGCACTTGGCAGGCTTTGCTTATGTCGTGCACCAAATGTGTTTGCTGAATGCACGACGGCCATCTGAGAACATTATAGCATCTAGTCAAGGGGATGTGTCATTAGTGATCGTGTTCCAGCTGCATTAAGTTTGAAAAATAAGAAATGTCTTCTGACTATTTTGTCCTAACTGTCTTGAAGGATGTTAGACAGGCTGCACAATCATTCTAATTAATTCTTCAGTCACTGTTGTAGATTCATCTCTAAACGAGGCTGTTCTAGAGTATGGCAACAATAAATCTTGTAGCCTTGCTGAGCTTACTATTAACAGGTCAGCCACTGGCAAGGAAATGCATGTAGATGAGGTCCCTGAAATAGTAAATGAGGATAGTGGATACTTCAAGTGACATATTCATGGATTACCTGCTTAACATGAATACAATAACCCATGCATTTTTCAGTGTTGGAAAAAAAAATGTTATATTCAGCAATTAATTGTTATTCTTTGAAATCTAGTGAGCCCTTAGGAAAAAGACATTGCAGCAGACAGCATAAGCTGACTAAAAAATGCTTAGAGTGAATGTTAGTTATTATCTTTTAAGCCAAATGAAGTATAACTACTCATTAATATGTTCCTGCAGTAAGAGAGAAATAAGCTTGCCTGTATTGAGAACTTAGCATTGTAGAAAAAGTGAAATGGAAAAATGAACTGATGTTAAGGAAATAGAAATGCCTGTAGGGAGGAACGGGAGTTTTGAGAACTGGTTCTGTATTCCTCTGCGTTGCAAGGCTACAATATTTTTGTAAGGACCAATATATTTTCAGTGTTAATCACAGGAAAAATGAAAATAAACATTCAAATACCAATAGAGTTTTAAGTGTTCTCCGTACCACTACTAGCAGGTGTACCCAGGAGGTATATGCATTACTGCTTATAGTTCAGCAAGGCAGCTACGATTATCCAGTGAGTGGTGTTAAGCAGGAACCACAGGAATCACAGAATTGTTTGGGTTGGAAAGCCCTTTAAGATCACCAAGTCCAGCCGTTACCCTAACCCTGCCATCCCACCACTCAACCCTGGCCCTAAGCATGATTGAGGAAGGAAATGAAAATGCCTGTGAGAAATCAAGGATAGGAGAAGGTTGGTTGTGTCCTTCCCATTCATGGATCAAACTACCAAAATGGTAACGGTTAACTAATACCCATGTGCTTAGGTGTCACAATTCCAATGTGATCATAAGTTTAGCACATATTACTGCTCTTGGAGATGTACCACAAAGGTGTCTTAGTTGTTTTGTTGGTTTTTTAATATCCCTGAGAACTAAGACTCAACGTCAGCTGAAGCGGAAAAGAGTTTCATTTCATTTCCCTAACTGTAAAACTATGCACTCCTTTAAAACGATTTGACTTTGAAGATGGTCCCAGAGTTTCAGCCTGCCTGCTCCCTGAGCTAAAATAATAGGATAGCAGCCAAATGAAACCGGGCAATTTTCCTACGGCTGTAGAGTTTTACAGTGTCTGAATTCTGTCCTCAGAGGGAAAGGCAGACACAATTTGAGTGAAGTGTAGTAAAATCCATGAGGATATTCCTGGATCTGCACTTTAATGTCGATCCCCACGCCTTTATTTCAGCCTTCATGCAGAACTTGTGGTTTGCCGCTGAGCCACCACAGACAGAGAACCAAGGAGGCACCTTGCGTTATTTTTCTCCAATGCTTCAAAACCACCGAGTTCAAAATATGCAGAAATATTCACCAATAGGCGTGATTTTTTCTGTCAAACATGAACGAGAAGGATGACTTGGTAGTGATGAACATTTTTATCACTTTCAACACTTGTCTTGGGAATCTCCCCTGTGGCTTTTCCTCTGTTTTCTGTGTCCCAGGAAACGTTACAATTTTTGTAATGCATGGTGGTACCCCTCTCATGCGGGCGGTACGCTTTGTGGGCGGTACCCCTTCCCCCCCCACTATTCCAAAAGTCTGGTACCAAATTCTTGGATTAAAAATACAAACGTTCCAATAATGCAAATACAACAGAAACCATTTCTAAGCTAATACCCCTTAAAATGACATAAAAATATAGTCAAAATAGTAGCACGAGGTAGTGTTGCCTGAAGGAGTAGTAACATTTGCTAGATAGTGCAGATACCTTCAGCGGCCATGGGGGCCCTGCCACTTTCTGCCTGCTTCAGAGGCTACGGAAGCAAAAATGATCTCCTAGAAGCTACTGCTCCTAGTTTCAGTTCTTCTTGCACTAAACATCACCGTCAGCTCCCGAAACGTCTTCTTCAATATATTTTGAAAATTTCTGCTGATGTTGTATCAATGAACGCAACCACGACGATGCACGGTGCTTCTAGGCATTACACCCACTTGTCTTTTGTTCACTGGGATCTTGAAACATATCTTTTGTCTCTTTTACGTTTAGGTGAGATCTCTCTTTTGGCAGAAACTAATTAATCTCGCAGCCTGAAAACGGACAGTGACGCTGTAATAGTTTTGTTGTTTAAGTATTGCAATGACACTGGAAAGAAGAGCAACGACTTTAAAACAGAGAGAAAAAAAAATCACAGCAGGCTGTTGCTGGTCTTGCTCGTGAAGGTCAGAGATGTAAATGCCCTCTTTCAAGGCAAAAACGCATGCTGTGTTTTCCATCTGAGCAGCCTATTTTCAAGTGTGACCATGCTACCTCCCCTTGGAATTAGAAGGCAGTGTTATTTTGATGATTATTAAATTCTTTGGCTTTTCATTCTACCTGCTCCGTAATATAATTAGGCCCATATCTAATAGCAACACGATGAGTCTGCAAACCCTGTTGTGCCAAATTTGCAGAATTGAGCACTGCGTGGGAGGTGTAATTGCTGAGCACTCTATAGAGAATTCGCTGCTTGACTCCAAACTGGGAGGGGCTGCAAGCAAATTAGAAGACAAGTAGAATTGAAAATTATATGGACAAGGAGGAAAAAAAAAAAAAACCTGAAAAAAAAAATGGAAGGCAATTCTGTGAAGACAAGTGCAAAGCATCATGCTTTTTATGATAGGAATAATCATCTGCAAAGTAGAAGATGGGGTATGCCTGGCTTGGGAGTGGTTTTGCTGAATCTGTCATTCTGTTGTGAAGAGGAAGAAGAAAAGTAGCAAACTGTAAGGGGTATAGAGTTTGTACTCTTCTAACTTAAGCTTAAGAGACATTTCAGTGTTATCTTCAGGTGTGGGTACCAAACTGCAATATAGAGAGGAAATTTTTAGTTTGGAGAAGGGAAACAGGGGTGAGTAGGTTAAAAAATAAGATCTTTGAGAAATTATTACAAACCTTAGGCTGTTTTGTTTAGGCCAGTTAATTTATAGCTGCTCTACTGGAGCCAGCAGAACCGTTTCTTGCCAGCTGACTCCTGGAAGCCATGAGATTGCTCTTACCCTGCCCCACTTGCCAAAGCCCCTGCTTTTGGCTTACACTGGTTTCATGTGCTTGCCTTCACAGCTGTGCAGGCAAAGAACAGGGGAATTATCCGAGGTGAGTTGATGGGTGAGGTAAATGCATGACCCGGGATAAAGCTACTGGTTTTTTCAGTGGATGCACCTTGAGAAGAGACGTAGCAAGAGCATTCACACGTTAAAGATTCCTGCAAAGAGGAGGAGAGTAGATGAATCTCCATATTCATTGTGTATAAGAGAAAAAGGGAAGGGCATCAACTGCAGCATGAAACGTGTAGGTCAGACATTAAGAAAAGAATTCCCTTCCTAACTGTAAGGATCACTAAGCACTGCAGTGGGTTTGGTAGGAAGGCTGTGTAATCTCCATCAGAGGGGATAGTTAAGAGTACACTGGGGAAGAATCTGTCAAGAATTGTTTGGCTGTAGTTGATCTTGCCATAAGAATTTTCTTTTGGAATGTCTCTGTTACTGCAGTTTTGTCTGCAAGGAGCTGGGGGATCAGACCTGCCAGGAGGTCTACACTGGAAAGAGCTACGTGGTTCTGGATGCCTCTTTTCACACCCACTTACTTTAATTGGTTTAGATCAGTGAAAATGAAAACCTAAACAGTAAAATTTCGACCATAAAGCTTCACATTCATGTTCTAAGCCAGAAAATGGCTACTGGTGTCTGATCACACCTGAATTCTTTTAAGTAAAATGCACCGAGAGTACAGGCCAGGCAGTTACATACCTAGTGACGCAAGCTGTTCCAGCTTTTAAAGCTTAACGGTGGCTTTATTAAAAGCTTCAAGGACTTTCTGAAGTAACAGTATTGTTCTGTTTTGCTTGTAGAAGTGAGTTTATTCCCTGATACAGTCAGAGCAATGCAAAAGAGCCTCCTGCAACAGTAGCCATAGATTACGACTTTCCTGTTGGTATGTTTTTTTACAATGCCTTTGGGAAAAAAAAATCATATTTAGTTTCCTTCATATTTATTTTACCAGAGTAGCTTTAAAAAAGACATTTAGTCAATCAATCACTGGTGTATTCTGGCAAAAAGACGGCTAGATGAAATGGTATCAGCTAATAAGAAACTCACATTTATCATACTGACTGATTTTTCAAAACATTCAACTACACCAAAACTAAGCACTATCAATCTTTGCCTGGTATATAAATCTTCCTGGGATAGGAACATACCCTAACAGAGTAGTTTCAAATGGAACCTGCTAATTTCTCTTCCCTACCACCTGAATGCTTTTATTGCCATGACAACCAACCAGTTCCAACTCCGGTCAAGGTTGAATGGGAAAAAACAATGTTGTGTAACCAGCTGATGTGCTTCCAAAATCACACGAAGGGGAGGTTTTTCCATCTTGTTAATGGTGTGTATTCAGTTCATCATTTTTAGCAATGCTAGTTAATGAAGGAATGGCTATCCACTGATTGAAGGTATGTCAGAATGAGTAATTATTCATGTACATCTGTAGGTTTACTATGAGAGAGATTTACTTTACCACTGGAATACCTGTGTCTGGGTAGGGAGGCTAAAGTGGAAAGAAATGGCTCAACCTCACTCAAGCTGGCAACTCAACCTGAAAAAAGTGGGAAGTTTGGGCTGGTGATAAATCAAGGTGGGCGCCAGGAAGCTGATGTAGTGCATCAAAGCTGTTAGCCCCCGGACCATCAAGGCCCAGATCATGCAGCTTCTCAAGTGCCTATGCATGCAGCAAAACTGGTATTTTTGGTGCAAGCAGGTAGAAAAGCCACCACTCAACATGTTTCTAACCCCAGGGGTGCCTAGATATCCTTTCTGGGAAATTGAGTTCATACTGGGCTTGGCTGGAGACTCGGTTTTGAATTAAGTATTCATGTGGTTGAACATGAGGGCCCATCTGATGGTCAGGCTGTTGATCTATTGACCACACTTTGGTGATATTCGTTCTCTTTTTATTTTTTTTTTTACGACAGAGACCTGGATGTAGGCGCCTAGCTGCAAGCTACAGTATTCCCTGCCCTTTCCCCAGCATTTAACGTGCAGCTGCAAGATGAGAGGTGTCTCTGCTTTCAGAATGCTGTTCCTTTCTCAGAAAAGAACGCTGAAAGCTTAGCACCTGCCTTGTGTTTTAGGTGTGGATTCCACTCGGCAGCTGAATTTACAAGCAGTGTTGAGTGCAAGACCTCACATCTTGACCTTCTACTATTGACACTGGTGGGAATTCAGCGGTTCCTTTTAAGTACGTAGAAACTTAAGAAGTCCTTGGTTTCTTCTGTATCATGAGTTGTGAAGAAGGATAGCAATTAAAACTATATCTGAAGACTTGTCATTCTTTGAGGACACAAGGATTCAGCAAAAAAATTATTACCTGTTAGGTTCTTTGGAAATCCTGACCCTTTTGTAGAGGCGGGGGAGGGGGGCGAGAGAAGAAGAGAAAATCCAGCGTAATGGTAGATGGAAATATTTGTTGTTTCCTAAAAAAACCTTGGTAGGTTAGTTCCCGTTTCTCTCTCAAAACCCCCGCTTTCTGTTAAGCAGAATGGTCAGGAATAACTTTCATTTCTTTTGCAGCTAAGAAACTAAAGGATTGAGGAGGATGGGATGGCAGATGAATTGTCTGGCTCATTAACAGAAATTCTTGGGGTTAGCAGAGCTTGCAGGGTCCACAGGAGAAATGCAGTGAAACATAAATTGTAACAAGCCCAAAATCACACGTGAACTGCTATTGAACCAGAACAAGAAAGACTTGCAGACAAGATGGATAGAATCTGAAATCTGCACTGCCTGAATTTGTCACCCAAATTAACTGCCTGTGTGTCTCTGGACTCTTAGCGAGAAGAAATTATTATAGCTGCTAGACCTAAATCACAGCTGCTTAAAATACTGTGACCTTGCGAAGGAAAGCAAGGAAGTATTTTTATCCTAAGCAACAGACTTGCTTAGAAATGCAAGTCAGAAGTGACTTGCCTCACGTGATGGTCCATGGAGCTTCCCCAGCGGTCCGAGGGACCTGGGGAGGGCTTGGGTACCTCGTGGTGTGCCTGGCCAGCGCCCGGCCACCTCGGTGATTCCCTGCTCAGCGATTCCCTTGGCTTCACCACAGCCTCTGGGGGGGTATGGGGGAGAGGAGAATGGATGGGAAATAAAAGAGCACATCTAGGAGGGAATTCAAAATAAGGGGAAGCAGCAGGGGGAATCCGCTATGCTGGAAATAGATATGTCTTGCAATTACCTGCGTAAGTCTCAGCAGATAGAAGAGAGAATTAGGCTGCTTAACCTGGGTCAGGAAGGGTGGAAAGGAGCTGAAAAGGAAGAAGAAAAAAAAGGAGAAGGAGGGAGGAAGCATGTCCTAGGGGTTGATTTGTTTCTGAAAAATATGACTTAAAGGTGAACTTCTCCCTTTGCTCAGGATAACAGATGAGATTTCTATGAGCTTAGTTTGACCCAGTTACAGAGTAATATAATCAAAGATGCTTTAACTCTACCTCTGCCTTTCAGGTTACAGGTGTACCGGGTGTCCTTGGAGGCTGGCAGAAGAGGGGTTAACAACTTCTTTGGGACAAGGAGCGATGCCCATAGCTGTCTGCTCCGGGGGCACAGATTTTCAGGTTAGCAGGGTTAGGCCAGCTATGGAGAATTAATTTCCCCAGCTCAGTAAAGTGTAAAGTGCTGGAGAGTGTTTATTTATATATTCATTTTGGTGGGAGAGTAGTTTTTTGTAGAAGCGAGGTAGGGTAATTCCTGTTGTTTGATTGGGCTCACCCCTTCTCCCCATTTTAAACCGTTCTCGTCTGCCTGAATGCCATCCTGTACTGCCGGGAGTTAGCGTGGAGCAAGAGCAAAGAGCAGGATTTCCAATGGCTTCTCTTGTCTCGTGGAGGAATCGCGTTTCTGCAGGTCTGGATCTTGCTTTGCAGTCAGCGTGCCGCAGGGCACACCCCATAAACGGGGCCACAAAATGCTATGGACAAACTTGGCAATTTGGGGGGTTGGACGGCGAGCTTATTTGTGGGGCCAGGCATATCGTTTCATCTGCTTCCTCTCTTTGGAGTCTTCACAGATTTACTTTTAATCTATCCTATTCTTTCTTCTAGAAGTGCTGGGTTTTGTGCCATACTTTCAGTTAATTTTAAGGGCCTAATTTTAACCTGTATGGGCTGGAAAGAAGAATGGATGAGGAAACAAGGATATGAGTTCCTTTTTTTGCTCAAAGATTTCATCTTTGAGATCCCACTAACCAGCCGTGATTAATAAAGCCTAGGGATAACTGTGGAGAGTGGATGAATGAAAAAAATAAGGATGAGAGAAGAGTTTCCAGGTGAGAGAGAAAAGTATCTCTGAACAGCTGATTGAGGGCAAACATGAAAAATCACCCTTTCTGACAGAAGAAATAGGACATTAATCTAGAAAGGCAGGAAAAAATTGGTACGAGCTATTGTCACATATTCCTAACAAACAGGGAAAAGAGCAGGAGCAGATTTTGTCAGCATTAGAATGCAAAACTCTTACATTTGCCTGCTGCAGCTGAACAACAGGCTGGTGGATTCGAACCAATGAAATAATAAAGGGCTAATTGCCAAAGGACGAGATTATGACAGACTTCCAGATCAACGACAAATGTCTTTGAAGGCTGAAAGAACAGAGAATGCTTTCTAATTATAAATTAGAAATGCAAAGATTCATTTATGTCTAAACTAAAGATTATCATTTCCAGTTATTTGGATAAATAACACAGTTCATCCAGCCATTTAACAGCTTCCTAGGGTGAATTAGTGATGAGTGAAGGGTTCAGCTCAGCTTGCCTCCCTTTTTGGTTTCTTCAATAAGGTTTATGCAGGCAGCTTATTCCAGAAACTGAGGAACAGACTCGTCACGTAAAAATGAAGAAATCAAAATCATTAGGCTCAGCATGTGCTCCACAACTTAGTAATCGTCACAAAAAGGTAGGTCTAAATCCAGAAGAAGGAAATTAGTCATTTAATAAGTTGAATAACCAGAAATCTTTTCCAAATGAAGATGTAGGGGTTGAACACACGGTCTGGCAGGGGATGGGTTGAGCAGGAAGCCACCGCTCTGCAAGTGGCAGAGTACAGCATGGGAAGCAAAAGAGCGTTTTCCTGAAAAGAGATGTTGAGGGCTGATTCAGAAGCCTATTTTTGCCAAGAAAGCAAATTTCCAGTCCTTCTGTGCTTTGAATACTGCCAACTCTATTAGTGATTTGCAAGGAGAGACGAGGAAACTGAATAACGAATTTTGTCTAGCAAAATTTCTTTGAGGACTATTGAAGTGCAGTCCAAGTGGGCTTGCTCTAGGCCTCCCTCACATTTTATTTGTTATAGATAGCCATGGGAGAAATGGAAGGAATCAAAGAGAAGGTTTCCAGGAAAATGTGTGTTTGAATAGCCCGCATACTGAACTGTATTTTTACTATTTTGAACTTTGAAAGGACGGACTTTTGCAGGTATTAGTAAACTTTTACTTGCAATGAATGATTATTCTTTTTTGGAAAGCTTTTTTTGTGCTGGTAAAACCCAGTTACATTAATTGGAACATAAACTCGTTTCTTGGGGAGGGATGGGGGACGGGATATTTATCAGACTGTGGTCTTGGTAGCAAAAATATAACAGCTAACAAAATTCCATAGCAGCCAGATAATATATAATACTAAACCCAGTCCACAAATTATTAATTTTGTAATAGTTGCTGTAGTCTTACCCTGGTATGTTAATCTAGTAGCTGATTTGTACACTAAAGTAATTACAATACTTCAGTAAGAGGTAAAGCAGAAGTAATAATTCATAACAATAGCAGTAGCAGCAAATATTCTACATAAACCTTAATAAAATCAATCCTGGTAGCTGAACATGTTCTTAATTAACTTTATCCCAGTTTCCCAAAATGCAAAAGAAGAATGCAGAAAAATGCTGACTTAAAGCCTAATAAAGTACCGTGTGAAAAGAAACAAAAGGTGGGAAGAGATATTGAGGAATAGTGCATCTGGCTTCTAATACATTCCACAAACAGATATTCTGTAATATTGTAAAAAACGTGTTTCAGGCCTAATTTTCAATTTCTGTGGAGGACATGGGAACTCAAAGTATGGCTTTTCTTGTTCAAAACCCTGTGAAACTTGAAAAAATTGGGAGGGGAAGGAAAGCTCTTTGAAGAACAACGATAAGTTAGAGACTTCATCTTTTTGCTAGGTGTGGCTGATTGGCACTGGTGGATTGATTGGCAATGGTGAAAGGCACAGAAGATCTTCTGTCTGCGCAGTCCAAGTCTTGGGCTTTGGCTTCCTGGACACACAACGTGTTTAGGCTGCTCAGCACCAGGAATGCAAATGTAGGCTTTTTTTGCAGGAGTGATCCGGGAGTGGATAGTTGCAGATTGAAAATGTCTTAGGGAATTGGAGTAAGGAGGAGGATGTGAAAATTTCTGCAAAGTATCGGTGATGCCTATGCAAAAACATTCACTTCCCCACGTTCCCTGGCATGTCCTTTGGAAGGTGGTTGGGAAGATGGCAATGTGCGCTGTGTAGCCTCTCTTCAGCTGGCTCCCCTGAAGAGTTAGCCAAGCTGCTAAGTGCCTTTGAGCCTCTTATCTGCCTCTTAGGGCTTCTCACTAGAAGCTAGACAAGGATGCAGCTCCTCTGTTTTTTCCTTTGGGGAAATCTTGGTGCAAAGTCCATAATTAGCAAGAAATTATGGAATTGTGACTACTGTTGTCCAGAATGCCCTGTAGTCTCCTCAGTTCTTTGACTACTGCATTTGTATCAAACTATAGTGTATTCTATCCTTAATGAAAGTGGGTGGTAGAAGAAATATTTGGTTGACATTTTTAATGACTTGAAGGTCACCTAGAGAAACCTTTAAACACCTCAAATACAACCTGAAGGAATATTTTGGCCCAGAATACAATATTTCATACTGAAATCTAATCTGATGGTATCTTGTTTGTTCCTTGGTTCATTATTTAAAGTTTTCTGATGTTAACCCTAACTATAACATGCTCGAGTAACAGAGATCACCATTGCTTATGCCAATGGCAATGGTTTGATGAAAAATACGATCACGATATCATTCTGTATGAAAGATAAATCACGAGCATTTGATCAGTGCACAAGAAAGGAGAAAAAGAAATGTGAGGGAATAAAAAAATGAAACCTGGAAGGGAGGAGAAATGAAAAGCTAGAATGTGCAGGAGGAGGCTGGTGTAATGTGTCAGGGAAAGATGGCTTCTTCCTCAGCCTTTTTTTTCCTGCCTGCTGAGGCTTGTTCACTGTCTAGTCCTGAATATTCACCTGCTAGAATCGAGTGTCACTTGTGCGAGCCGGGTAATAAGATCATCAGTAGGTTTTTTCTTTAAAGTAGGTAATTTACCATGTGTTTGAAACATAAAGATATGAGAAGAAAGTGTAAGACATAAAAGGATAGAAATCTGAATAGGAGCTTGATCTGAAGCATATTAGATATGCCTGCTGAATTCAGAAAATTAAGGACTAGCCCTGGAATAACAACCTGAATAAGCTTTGAATTCACTGCCTCGAACAACAGAGCTCTGGTGTGAAAGAAGTAACTCCGTCAACATGATATATATCAGGCTGCAGAGCCTATACATCGGGGTGAAATTCAATGCTGTTCTTCCAAGAGCTGCAGTTTGTAACTCACATGGACAGAGTGGCCCATGGCATAATTTTGAAAGCCCCAAGGAGCCATCTAAATAAGTGCAATCTGTCTCTGCCTACAGGCCAGCAGCGCTGCCCAGTTCTCTGCAGCTTGACCTGGTACAGTCCTGGTTTTGAAAAACCTCTCCCATTTTCAGGCTTGTCTCAGGTATGTCCCTTTACGCAGGGTTTTAGGCATTCTTTAGAGGCCCACTTGTGACTTATCAGTACTTTATGCCAAACCAATTATTTTACTTACCTGAAAGTGATGAACAAAAAAACCTCACCCCAGGAGAACAGTATTGATGGCTTCACCCATATGCACTGTCTGTGTCATTAAATGGTCCTGATCTATTACTACTACAAAGAAGAATTGATTCTGGAGAATCCATCCCATAAGGTATGAATAATTAAAAATACAACTGTGTAGTGTAAAGATGAGGATAGCAAAATGGCTCATGTTGCAAGACTAGAAATCATGACAGGGCCTCTTTAGGCTGTTGAAGAATCTGTACGTGAATGATCTGCTGACATCGTACATTTTCGTACAAACTACAGCAGACTTAGGTCTCAGGTATCAGCAGTAAAGTTAAGAAATATATGAATCGGGGTGGAACTTGGTGTGAAGATTCTAAAATGGAGACACAAATGATAGTTTTATGCATGCTTGAGTAATTCGGGCACCGAAGCTGGGGAGGGGTCTGGAGCCCCAGGCTGCTGGAGAGCGGCTGGGGGAGCTGGGGGGGTTCAGCCTGGAGCAGAGGAGGCTGAGGGGAGCCCTCATCGCTGCCTACAACTGCCTGAGAAAAAAAAAGGGACGGACATGAGGGACAGGGTTTGGGGGTGGGATGGCAGGGGTAGGGGAACGTTTGGGCTTGGTGATCTGAAAGGTCTTTTCTAACCTAAACGATTCTGTGATTCTATGATCTTCAGCTTGTAGGCTTGCCAGGCGTACTGGTTTCATTGAAGCCGTGCCAGTTTTCACCACCTACTAAGCTGGCTTTAAGGGTGTTGAACAGAAGCTAAGCTATTTAGAAACACCAGCAATAGATTACAAGTACAGTGTCACCAGGACAGATGCTTAACACTTGAGAAACAGTCTCATATCAAATACCTGAGAAAAGAGAATAATGATTATTTTTTTAAAGCATGTTGCAGTAAAAGACATCTTCAAGAACAGTGCTTGGAAGAATTCAGACAGCTATGATCGTATCTCATGAAAAATATTTCTAAGTGATTGTTGATACTGTCTCAGACAGCAGCAATAAATCTATGCCAGAGAACTTCATGGTTAGCATAGTGTTAGAAATGCACAGTCCTGAAATCATGGAAGAAATCCAGTCATTGGTACCTTATTTTGGAAATGAGGTGCCTTCTAATTTTTTTAGAGGAGCTATAGCATATGAGGATCACTGAATTCAAGTCTGTGTTCCTCTTGTATACCTAAAAGATGGGCTCTGAGTGAAACAATCTTTTCAGACCAAAGAAATCGCCCCTTTTAAACTAGTGCCAGTCTAAGAAAATAAGGGCAATCATCTTGACAACTGTAGAAACACAGAGACATGAGAAGTGTAGCCATACCTAATGGCATTAAAAGGTCCAAGCAGTAGCCTGTAAGAAAGGAATCAGAAGGCAGGTGTGTTAACATCCTGGATTCCAGCTACATTCTACTGGAGCTGTTTATGCTTTTAGACAGAGTTAATTTTCCCCAGGAATGTAGTGCTGAAGCTTGTTTACATATAGAACCAGAATTAAGGAACAGACACATCTTGCTAAGTAATTGGCTGAAGCTTTATTTGTATGGTAATTCAACAAAAATAGAGTGGCTCATGGCCAACACTATTTTATTTATACTAAAAGAGAGGCTATTTGAATAGGTGATTTTTGGAAGAAAAAAATATTAAATTTTTTTTCTATGCTAGTTATCCTAAAACTTTTACTTCCGGGTCATCTTTTACTATTCATCTGAATTCTTGCAGACAAATATATTTACTACTTCTGACTGGCAACTTGAGAACTTCTGGCCTTTAAGAACTGGCTGCCAGTTTTTCAAGAGTACGGCTTCTTGACATATTTTCTGGAATTCACAGTAACAGCAAGAATTCAACACAGGCATCTTTTATAATATAAATGATTCATAGAATCATAGATCTGCTTGATTGGAAGTCACCTTCTGAGATCACCTGCTTCATCTCCTTGTGGGGAGGCTGGAACAAGGACTCTTATTCCTAGAAAGATTAGTGAAGGGATTCCATAGCTTACTCTGACAGGGTTTTTTAGATTCCATAGCTTACTGTGGCAGGTTTTTTTAGTGCTTATTTTCTAAGTTGCAAGGTTGTTTCTTATATCTAACTTTTACCTTTCCAATGGAAAGCCAATAACTGACCATCTCCTTGCTTTCATTTTCCATCCGCTGCTCCTTTGAGGGTGGTCTCTAGATTTCCTCCTTCCGTGCAGTTCAGGGTTTGGAGTCTTGGCTCTGTAGGATCCCTGCAAAGACCCTGTCTATCACCTATCTTGGCTGTGTTGGACACCATGCAATACGCCACATCACTGTATAGGAGAAACTCTGGGCTTTTTTGTGCTGGTGCTGCACAGCTAATTGCTGTGACTCCATTAGCTTGCTGTGCTCTGGGAGCCATGCTCTTGCCTGCTCTTACTCATGTCTATCTTAGTAAGGATACAGTGTGCTAGCTGAGACCTTACCACAACTGCCAGTACATAGGAATAACTATATTACAGACTGTAAGACAGCTAACCCCCTTCCACACACCTCTTAATTATTGATTCTTCCACATTTTTTTTTCCAGGAGGTTGTCACTGTTGACTTGCTTTCAGCTTGTGATTCACTGTCTCCCATACTTTCTGTAGAACTCTTACCTAAGCACCTGCTCTCTCTTGTGTCATGGTCATATGGTTTCTCCTGCTCATCTTACCGCCTTTGAAACCGCTTTGAAATTTTAAGTCTGGCCTCTTAAAATGTTTCCCATCCCGCCCTTTTTGGTATCAATCAAATGCAATCCCTTCAACTTTTTTAACTATAATTTAAAAGCCCTCATAAAAAAGTTGCATAGAAAATATAATTACAAAAGCAAACCCTAGGGTAGGTCCCTGTGTCAGACACACCTTGAGTTCATGGTTGACACAACGTTCCTGCAGAAAGCAAAGGTATGTTTTGTTTGCAGTGGGTCAAATGTTAAAGCAAACAATGAAATCTTTATTCTTTTTACTGATTAAATATTTCAAAAGTTTTCTTGGACGCTTCCACTGTGTGCACTCCTGGGTTAATGCCACTCGAAACGATAATAGCAGGTAGGACAAACCCTAAGGGCTAGTAAATCAGCTCACAGCTAGCCGAGGCTAGAGAGAGCCAGGCAAGGAAGGGAAGCCAGGCTTCCAAATTGCCAGGTTCAGCACCAGTCTGTAATATAAACCTGCTTATTCATCATCTTTTCAGCACTCAGCGGAACCGAACTGATTGGCACACGCTGCTTTCTGGAAGGCTTTAGATGAAGGAGCGACATCCCTAGAGACAGACGTTCTCTCTTCCATTGAAGATAAGCTCTTCCCTCTCCTGCTTTTCCTCAGAAGTTAAAGCAGACTTTTATGCTTACTTGGCAATGTAAAAATAGCGCTGCTGAATCTGCTTTTAACTCCTTAAAGCTGCTTCAAAATGACAGGGTTTTTAATCCATAACATTAACGGTGCTGTGGAGTGCTGTTCTCAAAATTCACTGCAACTCTTGGAAGAGAAAGTTTTCATTGTGAGAGACTGGTTTTAATGACCAGTTTAATGAGCTGTAGAATCCATTGGGGTCTTGTTAAGCATCTCTTTCCCAGGCTGTCGAGGTAGGTATCGATACCTTCTGGAACGAAGGCTTTTGGTAGCGTGGTAAGGGCAGCACAGGCTTAGCAAATGAGGCTATAAGCAACATCCTGGTTACAAATGTCCACTATTGTGAGAAATACTTTTTGGAAGAAAAATGAAATTTATTTTCTTTTTTTCAGAAATGTTTTTTTGGACAGCAGGCAGGTTATTCCATCACTGGAATTTTTTGTTCACAAATTCACTCAGTGGTGCCCAGCGCCAGGACAAGGGGCAATGGGCACAAACTGAAGCACAAGAGGTCCCAGGTGAACGTGAGGAAGAACTTGTTGACTGTGAGGGTGCCCGAGCCCTGGCCCAGGCTGCCCAGGGGGGCTGTGGAGTCTCCTTCTCTGGAGCTCTTCAACCCCCGCCTGGACGCTGTCCTGTGCCCCCTGCTCTGGGTGAGCCTGCTTGGGCAGGGGGGTGGCACTGGGTGAGCTCCCGAGGGCCCTGCCAACCCCTGCCAGGCTGGGATTCTGGGATTCTGTAATTTCGGCTAACAGCTGTGAGACGTTAGGAGAGAAGAATCAATATTGAAAAGAAGATACCATTCAGGACTGTTAAGTAATGTATTTTCTTGTATGCATATTTTTCCTACCTGACAAAAACTTGCTTTCCAGGGTTTAAGCACGCGTAGCATTAAGCACTTGAGCAGTCCTATGGACTACAGGAGGTTGAGGAGTGTACAGGGAAAGCAGCTATTGCGGACTTCTTCTGGGGGTTCAAACATGCAAATTGCTGTTCCTCTGAGCAATTGCTAAATATTGCATGAATGTATTTTGAGGTGATGTAGTCTTGTGTCCTCCCAGTGTTGGAAGCAAATACCCAGACCAAAGATTATCTCAAAGATTATCTCAATTAGTTCTAAGACATAAACCCTAAGTGTGATAATCAAGAGAGGAGTACTGAACATCTGGTATCTTGTGATAATGGAATCATCAGATATGAAAATTACGTGAGGGTATTATAAAATATAGAGCAGCAAAAATATTGAACTTTTAAAAGACAAACTGTGAAGGAATAAATAATGGACGGAAAGAGATTGATTAGAACCACCTGCTGTTTACTGTGGGATGTCAGAGGTGATTATGATACAGGGAGGAAAAATCATACTTATTTCAATAAAAATAAGGATAAAAATTAAATCTGATGTGACTAGAAAGGAATATAAGAACTGTTAAAAATGATAAAATGAAGGATCTAAAAGCTGCAAGGTATTTAGTACATTGCAGGGTAGGGCAGAATATTAAATAGCTGCAAATATGGAAAAATAACATATGAGCAAACAGTACTACTCTTTTTTTTATCGTCAGTAAGTAGCTTTAGGCATAAATGTTGTCCTCGTAAAATAATCTAGCGAGATTTTTTTTTTTTTTTTTGCAAAAAGAATGAAGTTTTTAAATAAGAGGAAAAACCACTAAAGATTTAGTAAGCACTCTGCGAGCATTGTGGTAATTTTTGAGGTCCTGCAAGACTATTACTGGTAACTGAAATGGGATTGCTTTTAAAATCCAACATTCCTAAGGAATTGCAAAATGTTGCATGTAAGTACACTCTTAAAAATATTCTTTGAAGGAGCATGAAGCAAGAAGAGAAATCCAATAGTTTCAAGGCAACTGTATGTTTTGTAAATGGTTTAGCAGTACATGAAGGCCATAGAATAAAGAAGATGTCACATGCGAAGAGAGAGAATTCTTTGGAGCTGAGCGGTGGGTCGGAGAACTCAGGTTACATTTTCAAAGCGGTGTAAATGACTGAGAGACATTGGCACCGCCACATCACTAATTAGGGAACAGCCATGGAGAAAACATGGGACAACAATATCGTGTCTCAGTCCCAGAAGTGATGTGAGCCTATTGGACTGCATATGCAGAGGTATTTTCCATAAAATAGATGTATTTTTTTTTAATAGACTTTCAGCAGAAGTTAGGCACTCGAATACATTTACGTATAAATGGTACTGGGAGGTGGAGGTGTTTAACAGCAAGAATGGAAATTTAGCAACATTTCATTTTCTTTTGAAAGGTGGCACCTGCTGGCTCTTGTTTTTCTTGGAAAGATATTCTGGTTTTGAAAGCAACTTCGACCTAAGGATACTTCAGTGCTCTTGAATATTTCCTTATAATCTGTACCCCAATTACAAACAGGCTTCCAGGCAACTTCTTACATGGGGAAAACAATGCGTGAAGTGAGGAATAACGGGAAGGTACAGCATCGTAATGAAGTGATTATGTTGTAAAGACAATGTCTGTAAATGGGGAAAAGTCACCAAGGGGAAATCATGCCTGACCAATCTGATAGCCTTCTATGATGGCATGACCGGCTGGGTAGACAAAGGGAGAGCGGTGGATGTTGTCTACCTTGACTTCAGCAAGGCTTTTGATACTGTTTCCCATAACATCCTCATAGGGAAGCTCAAGAAGTATGGGTTGGATGAGTGGACAGTGAGGTGGATTCGGAACTGGCTGAATGACAGGGCCCAGAGAGTTCTGATCGGCGGGGCAGAGTCCAGTTGGAGGCCGGTAGCTAGTGGAGTTCCCCAGGGCACGGTACTCGGCCCGGTCTTGTTCAACTTGTTCATCAATGACCTGGACGAGGGGATAGAGTGTACCCTCAGCAAGTTCGCTGATGACACAAAACTGGGAGGAGTGGCTGATACGCCGGAAGGCTGTGCTGCCATTCAGCGGGACCTGGACAGGCTGGAGAGTTGGGCAAAGAGGAACTTGATGAAGTTCAACAAGAGCAAGTGTCGAGTGCTGCACCTGGGGAGGTCGAACCCCATGCACCAATACAGGCTGGGGGATGACCTGCTAGATAGCAGCTCTGCTGAGAGGGACCTGGGAGTCCTGGTGGACAATAAGCTGACCATGAGCCAGCAATGTGCCCTTGTTGCCAAGAAGGCCAATGGTATCCTGGGGTGTATTAAGAGGAGTGTGGCCAGCAGGTCGAGGGAGGTTCTCCTCCCCCTCTACTCTGCCCTGGTGAGACCCCACCTGGAGTACTGTGTCCAGTTCTGGGCTCCCCAGTTCAAGAAAGACGAGGAACTCCTAGAAAGAGTCCAGAGGAGAGCTACCAGAATGATAAAGGGACTGGAGCATCTCCCCTACGAGGAAAGGCTGAGAGAGTTGGGCTTGTTCAGCCTGAAGAAGAGAAGACTGAGAGGGGACCTTATCAACACATACAAATATCTTAAGGGCGGAAGTCACGAGGACGGAAGTAGTCTGTTTGCAGTGGTGTCCAGCGACAGGACTAGGGGCAATGGATGCAAACTGAAACATAAGAGGTTTCAGTTGAATATGAGGAAGAACTTCTTCACTCTGAGGGTGGCAGAGCACTGGAACAGGCTGCCCAGGGAGGTTGTGGAGTCTCCTTCTCTGGAGATATTCAAAGCCCGCCTGGATGAAGTCCTGTGTAGCATGCTCTAGGTGAGCCTGCTTTAGCAGGGGGGTTGGACTAGATGATCTCCTGAGGTCCCTTCCAACCCTTACGATTCTGTGATTCTGTGATTCTGTGAAAAGTGATATTCCAAGGGCGGAGGTGCTGAGCCCATTTTTTTCTGTTAACTGGAAAGAAGTGAATAACAGTACAGTGAGCAGAACATTCTGGTGTGCAACCTCGGTAACAGAACAAATAGAAAAAGCCAGTTGTGTCTAGAGGAATTAAGATAATTTAACTTTCCTCGTTCCTTTATGCCAATCAATTATTCTGCTGCATGTCCCCAGTATTCAAGCTGAAGTTTGGCCAGGTTTCAAAACTTGATTTCTCTGTATTTTATCGAGTTTTCAGATCTCTTTTATGATAGCTGCTTAGGTCAAAGTCAGTTGGACTCCTGTGACTGTCTAAAATGAGATGGTAGCCACAAAGATTGCCAGACATAACCTGTGCCTCCAGATGTCTTTCAGTGCCTCTCTGTCGCTAGTTTGTCATACTTTTTAATGAATTAAGATTTCTACTTATAACATAGACCACCTTATTTTCATTTTTTAAGTGCCTGGGTATGTCCTATATAGTTATAAGGCACCAGCCGCTGTATGAAAACACAGTATCATCAGAAAAGTAAAAAATACCGGCCACAAATGCTAAATTTCTTCTTTAAAGCATGGGGTGTCTAGCCTAGGCATCAGTATAATTTTTTGATTTTTCGAGAATGAGGATGAAAAATTTTTCATCTCTGAAGATGATTAAATGCCAGTAGTGTATTGCAGGGTTGGCTGAGGAGAAAAAAGATAAATCCTTCAAAAATTGCCCTGCCTTTGAAACCCAGCTGCATCACAGTAACTAAAAAAACAGGTGGACTTTCTTAAAGACGCTTTCACATTACCTTGGGTTACGCTGGCTGTGCTAGGCACCTTTTCCTTAGCAAAGGCATTTCTTTGTCTACACATGCCAATACATATCAGATAGATTTAATTACATGTTAAATTGTACTCTTTAGAACGGTTCTGGTTTGAGAGCAGTCCTGATTTGAGGAGGAAAAATGACCACCTTGGTTGCCCAGGGCAGCGCCAGTCGCCAGTTGGAGAAGTGGTGTCGCGTGTGCGGTCCTTGTGTGCTTCTGCAAGAGAGACCTGTGCGCCGCCATGTACCTACCTGTCCTGAGACGCTGGGGTCTGGGAATCTATTTTCATGCTTGTAACCCTTTTTTCAGTCTGACTGATTGGCTGCAAGTAAGGGAACTTCTGTGTCTCACACCCGCCAGCTATCAGAGCCACCTCCACACATGCAGCAAGGGAGGTCAGGCGGCCCCACGGGCTAACAGACTTCAAGTGGAATTCCGTTCAAAACAGATCTGTGCCAGTTATTGGAGCTTTAACGTCCTGGCGGTGCTCTGCACTTTGTGTCCTTAACGCTTGGCAATTTCTGGCCCGTTATGTTCCTAGAGTCAGGCATTTCTGGCTATTACACGAAAGCTGGCAGCTTTTAACGAGGGCTCCGATCAGAATGGCAGCAGCTACTCAGCACTGGGGGCTCCTGTATTGTCCAACTGGGTGTATTCTGGTTTTTTATGCTCCGCTATGTACTATGTTTGCTTGAATGAATTCACCTTGCTGGATTTCCCTGCCAGAGCCCATGTGTCATGACAAAGATTCTAGCCCCTGGCATTACGGTTTCTCAGAAAAAGGAAGTTTCGAAGCTAAGGTTGAATATCTGATCATGGGAATTCAAGACAGATGATCCACATAGTGAATCATGAAAAAAAGAGGGAATAAGTGGTTAAAATTAAAGTTTAATTATTCCATTTCTGTATGATGTCATATAACTCTCCAAAACCAGCGACACAGTGGGGAAACATTTCCAAGTTGCTTGCTGAGTGGTAACAGCAATTCCAGATTTTTCAACACTTTTGGAAAAAAGCTAAAATGATTTGCTGGTTACTACTATGGGGAGTGTCTGAAGGGCATCGACATCAACAGAGAATTTTGTCTCTTTAGGTACTAGTGAAAGTAAGATGTGGCCCTAGCCCGAGAGAGGGGAGGGACACAGAAAAGGAATCACTTTCCTGTTCGACACCTGGAGAAATGGAGCAAAGAGAAACTCAAAGCTTTGGTAAAGACAGGACAAAAAATGTCCGGCAAGACGAGAAAATGAACTCGTTATTTTGGATAAGGTATTTTAGACAGCGTCTCCTTCCCTTCTTAGGTACGAAGTGCCCCTTGCCAAGCTCGGAACTCTCTGTTGTGTCAAGATAAATTGTCAGAGTCCTTGAAGTCCTGCGTATGCTTCTACGGGGATCGCATGTGGATGCAACATCTTTACCGATGGCAGCCCTGCACATGTGAGTCGAGTCCTGTATCTTACTGCAATCTCTTCCCTAGCATGCTGTTAAGCAGAAATGCCGTTTGATGTGACAACTCCAAACCCTTGTTGTCTGCAGGCCTTGAAGATCCCGTTATGTATTTACTGAAACTTAAGCCATACATTCTAGAGTATGAAATCTTCAGCTGGATTCCCTTCTTCTTATAACACATTTCTTGTAGGTGTACTAGAGATCATATGAACCGAAAAAAAAGTAGTAATTTTGACCTGTCTTCCAGTGAAAGACTGAAAGGTTACTCCCTAGGAAATGTTGAGGTAATTTGCTATCTTGTTTTATGAGTGTGCTGCTAAAGAGCTGATACGTTTCCAATGATAGGTGGCTGCAGTGGTGAAGTGAAATCAATTGCCTTGGTGAAATGATCCCCAGAGCTTGAGAATTAATTGCGTTTTATTTCAGGGTTGCACAATCTTTTGATGCCCTTTGGGACCAAAGGCAATACAGAGTTAGAAGGTTGCTTTTATTTTTTAATGAGGAATTTTTAGCATTAAAACTATCGGAATGCAAAGTGTAAGTTGAGATACAGAGAAATGCAGACAAACGAAGGCTCTGTCTCCCCACCTCTCCCTTTCTCTTTCTCCTTTCCTTAGGCAATAACAATTCATTCTCGTGGTCCAGGAAATTGAAAAAGGGAAGGGGAAAGCGAGTGCAGGCTGAAGTAATTAACTAGATGAAGACAACCCAAACCAATCATCTCTATTATTGCTTCCTTTTTAGGTGATATTTGTTTTAGGCACAGCCCAGCCTGAAGGACAGCACATGATGGAGAAAAAGAACCAATATTAGCATAGTAAAATCGATTCTAGTGGAGGATTAATAAAATCTCTGTATCTACCTCCAGACCTCACCTCCGAGACAGGATTAAGTTTAAACATTACATATTAGCACTGCTAGTTACTTGGGGACAACAATATCCGATGTCTCCAGAGATTTTATTAACTGGTTTTTTCCCTCAGAGGAGCTCACATGAGTTTCTCTACCCAGCTCTTATATACAGATGGTTTGGTGTTCTCCAGAGCAGCAGAACACAGCAAAGTATATCCATTGCTTATGTTGTTTCCTTCATTTTGCTTACAGACGAGACAGACAGCAGTGCAAAAATGACTATGTCTTTAATAATTAACTTGTGCTGCCTAATTAAGAATCCTCTTCCAGAAGACTGCTGCTAACACTTTGTATTGTAGTATTTTAGGGCCTAGAATTACCAGTCAGATTATGAAGTTGCCCACATTCTGCACTCTGCCCAAAGGGCGGCTGAGGTAAACGTGCTCACCAGAGCAATAATGCGTAGGAGCACACGCAAAGCCCTTACCTTTAATTTGCTGCCTCGCATTTCAGCTCAACGTATTCTAATGCTGAGAATCAAATTTTCAGGGAAACAAAGCTTGACTTTCAAAATATTTCCTGGTTGCTTGACATGTCAATACACTATATATATATATTTTTTTTAATTCTTACTAAAACATTCACATTTAGAGTATCTGTTAATTACCATTGCATCTGTATGCACCACAGCTTTATTTTTCTCCAGGGTTTGCTTAGCTTGAAGAGGCAATTGTTATAAAAAATGCCAACAAAGTATTATGGCAACCCCATCTGCAGGAATGTAAGCTGCTGGTAGAAGAACAATTAGAAAAGCTCCGCTGAGCAGCTCTGCTTTGTTTCTTGGCTTATGTACATGAAGGACTTTGTGCTTCTATACAAAACCCAGCGTCACTATTGAACAGCTGTGAGATGATCACTAGAGACTGAAACTTCAGCAAGAAAGGTCCTCCCAGCTCGGAAACAGCCTTAAAATTTGTTCTCCAGAGGAGAACACTCATTCTGTGCACTTTTCCCACTGGGCATCTGAAAGAGGGAATCTAGTTTTCCAAATAAAATAAGAGTGGAAATGTACCTGTCCTCTTCTTTTTGCAGGGAAAAAAATGTAAGTATTTAATAAGGTTTTTTTAATCTCACAAATCCCTACTTTTGAGTATAAGAGAATTTTCCAGATCAGCTGGAAGATTCAAGATCAGAATGGGAGGATTAGAATGATAATGCCAGACTTAGCATCAAGCTTTATTTTAACTTTTGAATTTATGACCCACTACAGAGTGAAAAAAAATTAAGATCAAGAGCTTTAAGTCAATCTGGATAAAACTTTTCCATTGATGAGGATATTTCGAGGTGGCGGTAGTTTGTAATTGCCTTTAAGACATGTTGATAACCGTGCCAGCTACAAGATGGTACATAATCGGTCCCCAGATAGGAGGTCTGCGCCACCTGCCAGCAGAGCTGCCATATGTTGATGAGATGAGCAGCCAAGCAGTAATTTGGAAGACATAAATTAAAAATACGTGGATAGTGGTATATGAAGGAAAAGGATTTAAAGCTAAAGGGGAGGAAATGGGGAGGCGCGGGAAGAAGATGTTTGTATTGCTTATGGACAAGTGGAGCAGATGGTCACTCGTTTCATGCAGGGAAATGATATAGTCACTGAAGTATGAGTCTGGTTAATACAGCTCCCACTTCCCTCTTTCTTAGTGCAACCACTGTGATTCAAACCTCATTTTCCGTGAGGTTCCAGTCCAAAACCATGGGAAAATCCCTGTGCAAGAACAAGATTACATATGTGATGCCTTCGATATTGGCCAGTACACAAGTTGAACCACGAATCTCCAGATTTTAAAAATATGAACAGTTGCAGCCTGAGCCAATTCATCCTCCTACACCAAAACTAAGTCCCTTGGAATTGCTGTAGCTGCAACTGTAGTGGGCTCGTGATCTATTTATTCATTAAAGAAGTAGAACGTGTTTATAAGCTGGTTGCACATGTGCTTATGAGGGAGGAAAGCTGGGTTTCACGCTGGGTTCTCTCTTTAGCTTGTCTACATTAAGGTGTGCTCTCAGGCTGACAGAGTAAAGTTTCAGTTTCTTGGCCGGTTGGGAGTACACTGACTCAAGCATTAGAGAAGAATTTAATATATTTTAGAATTTTACCTGCAGAACAGGCAGCCAATCCAACCAGTTACAAACCCTGTCAGCTTAAAGAGTTGAGTTGAATGTCTTAACGTGAAGGGTGCTGGAATAGGGGAAATAACAGAAAATTTCTTGTTATGGGTGAAATTTTGGGGAGAAAAATCTCAAATGGAGAAAAGTATATGTTAAAGTGATCACATTTATCCTTAAAGGAATCCTATCATATAAAATTACATTATTATTATTCTCAAAATGCAGATGACAGTTGATGTGGGTACCTTTTATTAAATGTTTAATCTGTACACAGATTTTGCTGTGATAAAGTAAATATATCTGATTTCTGTTAAGGTGACTTGCAAGGAAAAAGGGGTGTGGGTTCCTCTTTGCTTCCATTTAGTGTGTACAAGTCAATGGAAATACTGAAATTGTAATGTAGCTTTGAGGGTCGTATACAGCCCTTTGAGGGTTGTATTCTTCACAGAAAGGGCTGTCAGGCTCTGGAAGGGGCTGCCCAGGGAAGGGGTCGAGTCCCCAGCCCTGGGGGGATTTAACAGCCGGGCAGAGGCGGTGCTGAGGGCCAGGGTTTGGGGGTGGGATGGCAGGGGTAGGGGAACGGTTGGGCTGGGGGAGCTTAAAGGGCTTTGCCAACCTAGACGATTCTATGATTCTATGATAAATTTCCTTATTTGAATCTTTTCTTTTTTTGCATTAGCATTTCAGTATTTGGATTTATTTCTATATTTAGGGGTTTTACCATATTTAACTTTTTTACTAAGACCCTATAATCTCTTTTCTTGGATGATTCTTGAGTAATTTCAGTAATTGCAGTAGGAGGTCACCAATCTTCCCTTCAGCTTGTTTTTCTATTATCAGTTTCATATTAATCTTGAGCTTTTGCAGGGGAAAAAAGCCTCTCGCTGCTTACATTTCAGTTCTGATGCCCTGTTACCAAAAAGCTGAGAAAATCCTGTTGTGTGTTGGGTTGTGGGTTTTTTTTCTTTCAGTGAACCTTGCAGTAAAAAAAAGGGAAGAAAAAACTAGTTACTTCAAAGAATTCTGTTCATTTATACAGACCACAAACTTTTTTAGAGAGTAAACAAGGGGGAAAAGGAAAACAAACAGATTTTCAGCCTCCTTTCTAAATGGAAAACAAGCCTTTCTTTCCTTGCATGCAAGGGACATTCCTAGTGAAATCCTGCATTTTGTGTTTTCAAGTAATAGATGCAATAACTAGAGAGTTGCCAAAAATAACGTATGAATTGTGCCTGAATATCTATGTACCACTTTCTGTTTAGAGTAAAATAGTTGAAAATGGTAACACAGAAATCCCAGTGTAGTGGATAATCTAGCACCAATTAGCTCTTTGAAATCTTTTTACATCTTCAAAGTGCAGTACATTAACTAATCCTAACTGCGTCTCGTGGGTACAGGATTCTTACGGGAACTAATTACCGGTGGCCTAAGGACACCTCCTCACAGCGTGTGTTCTTTCCCAAAACTTACTTCTGTGCTTCAGCAAAGGAGCATATTGGGCTGGCTTATTCCATGGCAACGAATGCAAGGCTCTTAAGGCACACAGATGACTTCAGAACCCCACCCACTACCTGTCTTCACAACAAAATAATCTCAATGACATTTGTGGCTTTGAAAGGTACGCTGGGTTTAAAATAATTTCATTTGTTAGAATCCTGACCATCTGAACATGTAGCTTAAGAGAAATTTTTCACAATTTCTCAATCATTCTGTATCTGTAAAGACAAATTGGGAGAAACTTCCAGTCAAGACTCTTTTTAGATGTATCATTAGAACCAAAATTGCCTTCACCAAGTGGTGGCTTGGGTGCTTGTTTTGCAGGCCAGTTATAGAGTCTGTGTCCAGAAGTTTCTGTCTCCGTGTGATCTGAGATCTCCTATGATCTTCCCACACAGAGAACGCAATGGTCATTAATCTGTAACTGATGTCCAGGAAACACTGTACACAGTTGATTTCGGTATGTGAAGGCTGTACAATCCTAGTAACGATTCGCATAATTGAAGGACGTAGATTAGAACAAATCAGCTCCCCATCTAAAAGTGTTACTTCATTTTACTGCATTATGAATACTCCCGTGTGCCTTTGAGAAATGAAGGTATTATTCATGCAAGCGGCTTGGAAACTTGCAGTTCTTCAAAAAAGCAAAGAGAATTTTGAGAACAGGTACATTGCAAGCTGACTGCCTGTATCTTATTTTCTGTTGTTATCAGAGAGGTCTTATTTATCATAACAAACAAATTCTATTTGACTGTTGAAACAGAATGAAAAATACAGGCCTGGACAATACATTGATCTAGTCTGTCAAGCTGAGGGCTGATTTGAAGGTCAGTCATATGTCCTTTTCCCACGTATCTATAAAATTATGACTACAATTACATGTGTGTAATCTAATTTGGGAAGAACAAGAAGGCTTTTCAGATTTCTGACTATAGTTCTGTTTGAGGTTTTAAAGGGATGTGGGTTTTTAAAGTGGAAACAAAGTTTTATACATTAACATCCTTGTACCATTAGTCGTCAGAGCCAGCCCCGTTTTTGCCTTAAGTGTAAATGCTGACAGAATCAGAGCATGCTGTCCTGCATGAACTTGCTCCTGATTTGGTGAGATTCCAAGGGTAGTGGGATGTCAGGTTGATGCTTTTCCTCTCTCTTCAGAGAGCACAATAGGCCAAGATACTCAAGAGATGTAGCTCCAGTGGCAATAGTGGGGTGAGCCAGTGGTAACATTCATTGGTCAGGGAATCTGAAAAGGCAGGTCCCTATAGACATACACAGAAATAGGTTAGTTCAGCAGCTAGCAGTTTAGCAGATTAGATTTGATTTATGTAGTCCCAGCTTGGGCTCAAAACAGCAAATATGAATACTTGGGAATCTATTTCTGGAAAAGGGGTGTGGAGGGGCAGGCAGGGAAGAGAGTTGAGAAGTGATCCAAAGAGACAGCTGGTTCCAAAGCTTGCTACATCAAAAAAGTTAGGAAAGAGGCTGCTACCATCAGAAACATAGACCGTAAGAGCTTAGTTACCATCCAAGGACATGGACATGTATCATCTACTGGACAATGTGGCTTCCTCACAAAATCACAATTTGTGGTTGCTGTTGCTGGGCCTAGTCTCTCTTGCTGGTTGGGAACTAGTTGTGATTTGACGCAGGTGATGGATTGAGGCATTCTGAGTTTCAGCAGCATCACTCTTGTTACTCTCAGCCCTGTATTTGCGATCACCTCCATGTACAGATAAGTGACTGCTATGCCAGTGAGAGATGACAAATTGCTTCCAGCCTACTCGCTGCTCATGCATGTTCTCATGAAGTTCACTTTGAGCATCTTATTAACTCCCTTGTGGCTCATGCGGAAGGAGAGAAGGGCATACAGAAAGGAAAGGCACGCATGTAGGCAGCCATCCTTAATGAAGATGTTTCATATCCTGCAGCCATTTTTACTCTTAAATGTATTTCGGAGAAAAAGAAAATGACAAGTGTTTCTAAAACACACCTGCATCTGATTTGACCTCAGCAGGTCCTTCGATTCCTCAAGCCCATCTGCTGCTGCACGGTGACAAACCACTTTGCTTCCAAAAGAGCGTTCACCTTGTTGCCTATGCACAGACCCCGTGAATTCATTGTATACAAGAGCTGAGGAGCAAACCTGAGCTGCTGATAATTGTTGATTCTTTAGTGAAGTGAGGAATATTCGGTCAAATTAACGTATTTCCTTGAGTGTGAGTTTTTAAACTTACTAAGCTCAGTGCTGTAAAAGGCAAAACTGTCCTCTTCCACTTGTACTCTTAGGCCTTGGTAGTTACATTTCTTCTTTTACCAAAGGTTGGAAGCCAAGGACTGGTAGTAAAAGAAGACTGTAATGTAAAAAGCAGCGCTGGAAATGTTGAGCGTGATTATTACTGGGGACAAATTTAACATATGGACTTCGTAATGCTGCATGGGATGTCTAGTCTAGAATCCTAACTCCTCAATGATCGGCACAGGATGATTCAGGGGGTAAAGCCAGCAGCTGGTACTTATATGAGACAGTATCTTCAAGAAAAGGTTTACTTTTTAGGCACAGGAGCTAGAAATTGTAGAGGTGCTTCAAATGGCCTTGTGTTTAAAGGCTCTGCTGCATCTTTCCAAGAACTGAATATCTTGAACATCTGCTAGATGTGATTCAGATGTGGTCTCTAAAGAGGAAAAGTAGCAAGGTTTTGTAAATATGATCAGCTCCTACAATAATAACTGAACATCGGTGCCAGCATTAATGAGAAAAACAGAAGGTGTTAAAATGAGCTAGAAAGCTTTCAGGCCCATTAGTCTCTCTGCCAAGTGAACAGCTTTAATACACAAGCTTTTGGAATGCTCATGCAGTTAACCCAGTATGTTTTATAATGCTTGTCTTGTCAGTGAAAGATAAAGATTTCATTACAATAGAACCACTTTTAGTGAAAATGTCTGCTATTCCCTGACTGCTTAACAATCCTGATTTCTTCTGATTTTCAATCCCATAACAAGAATTACAAGCAAAGGAGGATTCCTATACAGCTGCTTCAGAAATTGTTTGAATGCAGTGGCACATTTGTTTTCCATCTGAGTGTTCGGTTAAATTGCATTTCATCCCTCATTTATATTTCTCATCTACATGATAGCGTTGCACACGCTGATGCAGTTTTTCTTGCTATCATCTGCATGACTCTTTCTGATTTCATTTGACACTGAATTAAGGTAGACCACATCCTTGTTAACAGTAATAAGCACCAAGGTGGTTGAGTGCTGCTTTGAATGAAGACAAATGAATGGAGGGAAATGTAATGGCTATACCCACTGTGAAGGGAAAAGGCTGTCTTAATGGCCTGAAATCAGCTTATGAGGATAAAATGACTTCACTAACATACAGCCGAGATGGACTTGACTGATTCAGCCAACAGCTGGCTTAAGGTACCATATTATTACCTTATCGCTAAGATCGACATGGTAACGGGCTCCCCGAGTCTGATAGCTCTGGTAACACTCATGCCTGTAAAACCTAATTTTACTCCTGGGTAGGTACTTAGTCTAATTTATTTCACTAACATATGCTTATTGCAGAGAATGTGGCTGGGCATAACATTTGTTCCTTAAGTACTTTGAAAGAAAAAAACCCCAACCCCAAAGCTACCAGAGTATCCTATAAGAACAGATGTCACAAAGAGAGTGGCCAGTTCAGAGAATTCTTTTCAATGGAACTGGGCTGTGAAAGCACAGTAAGATTTTCCCTAGCCTAATCTTTATGCATTGCATAACTCAGGGGGGGTTGGGCTGGGTGATCTCCGGAGGTCCCTTCCAACCCCTGACGTTCTGGGATTCTGTGAGGCCTTCACAGTGATTGTCACTGGCTGCCCAACATGGACACCAAGCTTCATGGAGGCAGTAGGAAAAGAGCCCGCGTCCCCATCCCGGCAAGGCTTTGGCCCTGTAGCACATCCTGCGTGGCACTGGGGCTGGCAGCGGGCCAGCCCCTGCCCTAGGATGGGATGGAAAATCCCTGGTTAAATGCGGAGATGCAGGCAAGGGGGCAATTTTCTGTCCACACAAATGGCTGTTAAGAAAGTGTTGAGAGAACCTCTGTCTTCTCTCTCGACTATATCCCCATTAACACCCTTTGCTGACACCCTCGTACGTCCCCTTCGCTACCAGGCAGGAGAACAGACTAAGTGTGGGGACAGAGGGAAGAGGAGAAAGGCCCCTGCATGCCAAAATGGGCCTGCTAAAGGCGACAGAAACCTCTGTAGAACCAGCACCGCTGTGTCCCAGTGGAGTCCCAGCAGCCTCTTCCAACCTGAGAGTTTGGACTTCATCTGGCTTTATTTCTCACCCTCTCTATAGTTAATTTCTTCAGACTATTTTTTTTTTAACCCCATGTATTTTGAGGCATTGCCTACTCTCTTTTCCAAGCTCTCCATAAAAATGAGAAAAGTAAGCTTGCATGGATGAAATTTCCTTAGAAAGAATAATAAAATCTGCATTTTTTTGGCTGTAAAATCAATCACAATGCTAATCAGGAATTCAGAGTCTCTGGAAACCTTCACAAGCTTGATTGTCTGTCAGATGATAACTCAAATCATAAACTCATTTATTATAGCAGCAATTCTTGAAAAATATGTTCTCCATTTCTGTAGAGCTGGGTTCTAATTTTTATTGACCCTTATTTACATAAGCCTAGTAGAAAAGTTTCAGCCACCAATTAGGAAATTTTCATATGAAGTTCTAGTTAATCAGAAAAAATAAGCTGCTGTATTTCATGGCTAACACCTTATATACTGGGACTTAACTGATAAACTGATGCAAAGGAAAATCAATAGCAGCCAGGTAGGGACATCAGTTTAATGAAGAGCTTGCGTATACGTCAATAAATGGAGGGCTGTCACAGTCAAGTTATTTTTCTCACTGATGTAGATTTGAGAGTTGAAAATCTCATTTGCACAATCAGTCCTGGTTTGTGTCCCAGTAAAAATAAGAGTGAGCTTTGAAAAAAAGGTATTTCAAGTACCTTTTGATATTTTTATTGTGTTTATTCATCACATGCTGTTGCAAATGCATTAAAAAAAATGGTCCGTGTAACATATTACAGTCAGAGTCTTATCGATAAAGTAATTGCCACGTTACTTCAAGGTTTGCTAAATATTCCCCTGTTCCTGCTACTGATTCCAAGCAAGCAGGCTGCTTTACCCAGGGAATAAATAGCAGAGACCACAACTATGAATACTTCTTTGCTGTTTATGATTCAGAATTATTTTTTTCCCTGCAATCCATCTTTGAAAATTTATTCTCCTTAGTCTGCTTCCAAATCCCTAAATAAAACCGGCGAAGTGAGGAGCTGCCAGCTGATTCTCCTGTGGTGCACAGTACCCCTCTGTGTGCTGAACACATCCAAAATGCTGACCTACTGTTTTGGAACTTACTTTTTTTAGCAAACTTTCTTCTCCAAAATCTTAGGCCAATAATGAGCAAGCAATGGAGTAAATAAGTAGGCACTTGCCTAGCCAGAAAGTGCGGCTATGGGCCTGTTTGCTGGGGATGATTTTACGTTTCCCAGCATGCATCGATTTTGAAAGTTATTGAGGGGGATTTGGGCTTCCAGGCCACTGCCACATGATCACTGAGCAGTCACTTGCTGGAGACAAGCCCTGTTATTACGGCCCTGACTCCGCATCCTTGGAAGGTGCTGAAGGATTGCTATTGATTTTTCAGTCGCATTTCTAAAGGGCCTGTGCACCTGACAGCAGCTGGACCACATCATTAGACTATCCAAGGGATTTCTCATCAAATACATTTCTAAAGGTAACGCTAATAGAGGAACGCTTAACCTCTGAATCGAAGATGGATGTTGAAGAGGGCTTAGTATTTTAAAGAAAAGAACTTCCAGAAATGAGCTGCTAAAAGGCTGTTGGACGTTATGGATCACGAGCTAATCCTCTGATTTATGAAGGCAGCACAGTAAGGGTTTTCTAATTAATTGATCTGATTGTTCTCAAGGGTGTTGGATTCCTAATATTCACAGGAGTCAGTGAAGAGCAAAACCTATTTCTTGGCTCCAAAATGAAAAAAAGAACGGACCAGCTGCTTGGCCACACTGCTTGCACCCGTGGCAGCGGGCGATGCAGAGTGCCGAGTCCCATGCTCACGGACTGACTCCCCCAACCTTCGCCTCTCACGTGGTCATTACTCCGTTGTAGCTGCATTTTAAACATTCCCAGCACAGCTCTGAAGCTCTGGGATCTCAGGGCAATGGGCAGAGCGAGGGACCCACCCCACAAGCCATGCAGCGGCGGGGCCATGTGCGCGGCCCTTTCCCATCGCGTACTGTCACAAACACTGCTCTGCATTAGGCTGTAGGTGAACACACCTGACCGTGCTGCAGAACAGTTCCTGGGATTTTGTAGTGGGATTTTAGAATCAGGTCAGACTGAGTTAACTGAGAGCTAGGTGAACTTACAGTAAAGTGCACCTCCAGTTAGCTGAGCGCTGATAGCACCTCCGCCAGAGTCTGTCACTGTTTGGCTAGCAAGAACAGATTTCCACCCCCAAGTTACTAATAAAATTTTAAAGGGTTGACTTGGAAACAATGGTATCTATGTCTGCCAAGCAAAGACTAACATTTATTTATGGCGAGGAGCTAGAATTTTAAAAAAAAAAAATCAAATTGGCTTTCTTTTTATAAATTTCTCTTTTTAAAAAAATCAAGCACACAACTTCAGTTTTGTCTTTGATTAGTTTTGATCTCAGGTTCTCATGCGATCTAACTTACTGTTGCAATAAATAGAATCCAAAGAAGAATGCTATTTTTTTTGAAAGAAAATCCATGTTCCCAGGGCTGTACGCTCAGAATCAAGTAAAAACATGAGGAAATGAATCTTCAGTTTTAGGCCTTTCCTTTCTTACTACAGTCTGGTAGTTAGCTTGGCCACCTTCTTAGCTATTATGTTTACCCAAATACCAGTCAGGTATTATTGTAATTCTTACTGGCAAAATGCTTCTCCAAACTCATGAAATGTATTAGCAAATGAGAAATATCAACTTGAGAAAGCCAACAAATGTTTATCTTTATGAGTCTGGAAATGCCCTTCCAAAGAACACAGATTTTTTTTCCAGCAGTTTGGCTTTAAGAAGTCAAAAAGTTTTTGAAAATGTTTACTTAAAACACAAAACTTTGCATGTGTTTTTCTGGTAAATAAAGGATAATGTAGTGCAGAAGAAGCTTATTTAAACTATGCATACACATATGCACGAATGCAATTGTATTCAATTTATCCTGACTTAATTTGAATTAACTTGATGGGTCTTTTGACACAACCTGTACTGACTGATTGTCACTTCTCTGGGTGCTTGGTATCAGTCAGCATGGCAATCACAAGCTCACCAGATGTTCGTATTTTCTTTGATTGCCCACAGGCCTAAGTTTGAAGAAAAGTCAATCAGCAAAATGATTCTTCTTAGCATCTGTCAAGGTGCTGATGGCGTTACCCTGATAGCAGGCGGAGTAAGTGGAGCGCTCTGGTTCCCCTTTCACTTGTCCTGCTATCAGCCTTCAGTAGAACTCTGCGGTCTTGGTTTGATGCCATCACAAAACATGGAAATGATGTGAGGTTAGACCAGAAGTCTTTCTAAGGAGTTGATATCACCACAGTGAAGAGTGAAAGTGAACTTACGTGAGTCACTTCTATAGAAGTATATTTTAAATGTTTTATACTGGCATATGCTTACGACTAGTTATTGATTAAAGGGATATTTTTTCCCAAGCATCAGCTAAAAGCTTTTAATAAGCTGAAAAATGAAATTTATTGCACCCGCGTGCAAGAAACCTAAGCCTACTGAAACAGGTTATTTGGATTTACTTTAAAACTTTTGGAGACGTGTAAGATACATCAAGCTTTACATTGCACAAGCAATGTTTTTCAAATCAATAGTGATTTCATGAAAGCATACACAGAAAATTAAGATTTGGTTGTGGTTTTTTTTCTTTTTTGTGTATTTTTTTCAGATGTTCTGAAAGCATCTAACAGAGTGTTTGCACTTCTTTTTAGGAGGCAACAGGCCAGAACTATCTTAACGTTTCTCTCCTTTCATCCCTAGGTGCTGCAAATGTGTCCTTGCATTTCCTGCATAGCTGGATCCTAGCTCCTCAAAGGTAAGACTTTTTTTGGCAATCTCGATAGGAACAGTGGTAACAAGGATAATGTATGGTTTGCAACTGTGTTAATTTAAGAATTACCGTGGTCTGGAGTTCTGCCCTGCTTGGGAATGTTTTAACTCACAACCCCCACCTGCCTGTCTGGCAGCCAAAGACTTTGAGCAAGAATTATCATTCCATTTCTTTGCCTAGGACACCCCCAGCCCAAGACAATTCATAGCTAAGGAGAGCTGAGGGGAAGGGAGCCCAGGCTAGGCCACAGCTGTTAAATTGCTGCTTGTCTGCGTGTTGGACTGGTGCAGGTCTCTTATTTTGTTGTACGTAGAGCAATCCTTGCCATGGTCCTTAAAGGTGACGGACTGTGGACAAGACGATTCTTTATTTTCAACTGTTTGTCTTAAAAGCTGTGACGAAATGTCATTGGATTTCAGCAAGAGCAGCAGCAGACCCTGTGGACAGTCGCTGCACCGTGTGTGTCTTCTCCCTTTTGGGTAATAAAGCCTGTACTTCTCTTTTACACTGTTTAATGGGTGCCACGTCAAAGGATGAATTTAACCTGACAGATGAAGATAATAAGGGAAAGATTCTGGAAACATTATTATGGGTGATGAGCTCCAGCAGCAATTAATTCAGGAATGAGTTTACTGAAGGAAGCTCACAGGCTCAACCGCAAACCCCTGAATGTGGCTTAGTTTTCAATCAAAGCTTTCAGAGGAGGAGATTACACGAAAGAGGAGCTACCGCATCCACCACAAAGCCGCTTATTATGACTCATGTCTCAATGGAAGACATTTCCCTGTAAAGACTCTTCAAACGGTGTTGCAAAACAAATGACACATATCCCTAGTTAGTTTGGGGAGCAGTTTAAATACTGTTAGTGTTTGCATACCTGCTGCCAGAAGTCCCACAGCTACTCAGGTTTTGCAGAACTGTGCAGCCCCTTCTACCACAGAAGCACCTGGGTAAAGAAAACAAAAAACCCCTCTTCTTCCCTTTCCTCTTTAAAGAGGCTTCTTGCCTTAGGTTGCATACATCCAGCTCTTCAGACAATAATCCTCAGGTCGGTGCTAATTCATGGGAAGTGTTTGCATGCTGTGACCGGGGAGAAAACGCGAGTGGGTGGGAGGTGGCACTGAGCTCCCTGCGCCACGGACAGGAGTCAGGGGCATGCGGTGGGTTCATGTGCCTGAAGGGGGAGAGGACAAGGACTGTATTTGGGGTTTTTTTTACCTTATTTATGCCTCTGCAGAGATGACAGCTAAACTTGGATCCACCTCTTTGACATGCAGAGACATAAAAGTCTGGGGGTCTATGACTTCTGTGTTCTTAACGGGGCATTTTGGGGAGAAACAAGAGTTGAGGGGAGAAAAAAACCTGACAAAAATTAGCAGGAATTTTTGGCTAGGGATAAGTGGAGGTACATCTTTTTCACATGCACATGGGCTCAGAATTTACCCTGCAAGCTTTAAGGCAGCTGCCCCTGAGCTGAGCTCAGCCCCGTCCTGTGCAGTGGCGGGAAACACAACGGGCGGGAAACACAAGGGACCCGCAGGCCCTGTCGCTGGGTGGGCAGGTGCCGTGGCTACCGGCCCCAAGGGTCGTGCTAATGGCTCTAATGGTCATGGCTAATGGCCCCAAGGGTTGTGGCTAATGGCCCCAAGGGTCGTGCTAATGGCTCTAA
>NW_009269998.1:3166363-3172188 GCF_000687185.1 Egretta garzetta
TGCCAGCCAGCCCAGGCCTCAGCGCCGCCTCTCCCCTCCCGCCGGGGCCGAGCCATGGCAGCCGGCTGCTTGGCCCCCAACGAGCCCTTTCTGCCCACTTCAGCCCCAAACCCCTCCTTGGTAGAGGCGGAATTTCGCTCGGGAAAAGCATCCAAGCAAGTGCCCTTGCTACCACCAGTTAAAAGAGGGGTTTAGTGTAAATATTTCCTCAGCCATACTCGGTCGTCCTTCTCTTTGTGTTCCTCTGGCGTTTGCAGGCCCCCAGCTTGACCCTTTTCTGCTTTTCGCCTTGTTGCAGCCCTCTCCTCCCTGCGGGGGAGCCAGTCCGCCCTTATTTGAAAGCAGGCATCGGGCTCTGTGCTCCTCCATCGTGTTTAAAGAGAAAAGGGCTGAATATTGTCTGGCCATCGCCGCTGACGGATTGAAAACATCCCAGCGCTTGCGAGAGCGGGAGAGCCCTGAAGTATGCCGGTGGTTTTGCTTCCTCTGAGTTATGCCTCTCATTAGAGCTAAATGTATCATTTCATACACCATCACAGCTGAGTTCCACCTGGGCAACGTGCATCCAGCTTTGCTGTATATCTGGATGAAGTATTTATCGTTGTGCATATTAAGAGGGCATTAACTAACTGTGCTTGCATATGTTTCAGCCCTTAGTCAGCTTTCAAATTTGTGACTTCGCTTTCATCTTCGTTTTATAGTAGATAACTCTAACCTACTCATTAAATTTAATGAGCAATCACGCTGGCTAGCTGCTGTTTCTACATGGTACACTTGTGCATACAGTCATCAGAAAGATTATGCAAAACATGCGAAATGAATGCACGCATGCAAAACTGCATAATGCCTTCGAATAGTCAGGAATCATTTAATCGGGAAATTTTTCAGGTATCATCAGTTCATGTGCACTGTCCTCTTTTTAGGTTTTCTTTATTGCTTTCTCCAGGAAAATTGTCGTGGAAAGATGCAGCGCTAGTTCAAATGGTTCCTCAAGGTGTTACGGCTTTGCTTTGAGGTTAAGATATTTAGAAAATGAAGTAGGCCATCGTTAATGTCCAGAGGGCGGTTTCACCCGGTCATGGCTGTGAACTGATCTCCCTGCTGCTTTCATCTGACTTCTGTTGTAGGGACAGTCCTGGGGGACGCTGGCACCGCCTCATCCGTGTGCTTCTCCATGGCAGGAACGGCGCAGCCCTCGCCCTTGCCTCGTCCTAATCTGGGTGTCTGGATGGCCCAGGTGGGCTTTAATGTTTTGTGTGTCTGGCAGCGGGTTAGCACAGCTGTACAGTGATGTCCCAGCCTCCCCAGTGGCCGGTCTTCCTCCTTCAAGTACCTGACCTTAAAAGCGAAGCCTCTCGTCCCCCTTTCCAGGTGTCCTGTACTTTTCAGTGCCACAATAAAATGTGGCTGGTCTGCGAGACCAGAGCTCCTGCAGAGGAAGCAACTTCAGGAATGTCTGTTTAGGACAGGGGAGTGCTTGGGAGGGGAGGGGGAGCAAGGGCCAGGGACGTGGCTGCAGCCAGTGCTGCTGGTATTGGTAGTGTTTGCTGCTCTGTGTAAGTGCCGGTTTTATAACCCAGTTTTGCTGCTGCCTCCTAACTAGGGGGTAGCTGCACCCCCCCGCTTTGCAATGACTATGAGACACAAACCTTGACCTCTGCTGTGGACCAGCAATCTTGTGGGATGCTTCCAGACTGGGCCATGAAGTTTTCTCGCCTCCTGCCCCGGAATGGGGAGAGGAGGGAGCCAAGTTCTGCTCCCGTCATCCTTTTCCCATGTATTTGGGATGAAAAGCTAGACATGAGCCGGCAATGTGCGCTGGCAGCCCAGAAGGCCAACCGTACTCTGGGCTGCATCAGGAGAAGTGTGGCCAGCAGGTCAAGGGAGGTGATTCTGCCCCTCTACTCTGCTCTGGTGAGGCCTCACCAGGAGTACTGCGTCCAGCTCTGGAGCCCTCAGCACAAGAAGGACATGGAACTGTTGGAGCGGGTCCAGAGGAGGGCTACTAAAATGATCCGAGGGCTGGAGCCCCTCTCCTATGAGGACAGGCTGAGAGAGTTGAGCTTGTTCAGTCTGGAGAAAAGGAGGCTACGGGGAGACCTGATTGCAGCCTTCCAGTACCTAAAGGGGGCCTATAGGAAAGATGGGGAACGTCTTTTTAGTAGGGCCAGCTGTGTTAGGACAAGGGGAAATGGTTTTAAACTAGAACAGGGTAGGTTCAGGCTAGAGGTAAGGAAGAAATTTTTTACAATGAGGGTGGTAAAACACTGGAACAGGTTGCCCAGAGAGGTAGTGGAGGCCCCATCCCTGGAAACATTCAAGGCCAGGTTGGATGGGGCTCTGAGCAATCTGATCTAGTTAGCAGTGTCCCTGCTCACTGCAGGGGGGTTGGACTAGATGACCACTAGTGGTCCCTTCCAACCCTAAACATTCCATGATTCTATGATTCTATTTCCCCACTGCTTCCTTATTTCCTTTTTTCCCCCTACATTTTTCTCCTTTCTGTTGTATGCTGAGAACTCTTTCTGTTTGGTTTTATTTTGCCTTTGTTTTATGGAGACGCCTTTATTCAGCTACCAGTATTGCATTCATCTCCTGTCCCCCAGCACACAGGGAAACAATCTCGGCGTGGGTACCGGGGGACTTCCTCCGACCAGTCAGTCTGAAGTAAACCACCTTATAATTCCAAATGGAAACACGACAATTAAAAGAGGGGGAGAGGCAGGGAGCTGAAACATACTTTGTTCTGTCTGGAAATGGGAGTGCGGTGGAAATTTTTTAGGAACTAAAACTCCATTTTTGGCCCTCGCTGACAGTAAACAGCTTTGATCTTAATATCGTGCATTGAGTAAGTCTGCAGGCCTAGAGCAAAGTGGATATTTCTAAAATCCTTCTGAGGAATAACAAAGGGATAAGTGATCTCTATACATCCAAATCAGAAAGTGACTGAACAGTGAATATTATGAAGATTATATATTTATGCCTTCTCCAGAGCCTGAGCCTTCCCATCGCGCTGTGTTATCTTGCGAGGCAATTTGGGCAACAGGACCACAAAGCCTCTCACCTGAGCTGCCATGGAGATGATAGATTCTAATAAAAAAAGGCATTGGCTCCAGAGACTGTGTGAATAGAATATAAAACCTTACCTATTTTTTTCATTAATATTTGACAGAAAGCAGCTTTTATGCCAATAAAAATAGCTTCACTCTAAATCTCTCCACTTCTCCTTCAGGTAACGTGCTTTGCCTGCTGTAAGGGGCAGTGCCTGCTCCGGAGCCCTCCACGTCGGGGGTCATGCTGCCCCCCCCGGGCTTTCTGGGCAAGGTTCCCAGCACACTAACAAACCACAAATTCGTGTCTCCGTTTCAGAAACACCGACTGTATTGGAATGATGTTGTTGTTTGTCAGTCAGCTCCCGGGTTCAGTTCACAATTTCAACGTTTAGTTAATATTTTGCATTTAAAAGCACAGGTCTATGGCTCTGCTCCGGCCGCGTTACCTCCCAGGTGTGCTGGGGAGGCGCAGAGCTCGCGGGCAGGGGCTCCGCAGGCCACGCAACGCTACGGCCTTGCGTTGCTGCAGCACGTGCTGGGCTGCGGACGGTTTCCAGATCTCCAGCCGTGAGATATTTCAGGGTGAGATGGGAACGGAGCGGGAGGCGTCTGTGCTCATTCCTGGCCATTAGGACGACTGTGGGAGCCTGGGCAGCCTTCTTGTCCCAGCCCTGTGCACTCAGAAAGGCTTCTTAATTAGCCATTACATCCTTACCGTAGTGAAAACACAGCAGAAGAACCAGTTTAGAGGACTTCTGGGGATAGAGAAGAATAAATTTGGTTTTCTTCTTGTAAATGATTTTATTGACCACCATTTAAGGCATAAAGCAAAGGCCAGAGCACAAAATCAGAAGCTGGCTTTGCAAGCTGTTAAGGAACTCTGACAGGTACTTACGTCTGACCTTCTTTAATGTACACAGAAAAAGAAATGCTGATAAATGTTCCATCAGCCATTCTGCTTACTGTATCGTTTGGAACGTGATTAATTTCCCATTTTCTTGTTATCTGTCGAAGGCTTATTGACACTGTTTGCAGCAGATTTTTTTTGTTTTAAAACCATGGAGGAGGTTGAGTGCTTATCCTTGCTGAGCCTTATGTTGCTCAGAAAATACCAGCCGAGTATGAAAAACAGCAATAATGTTATGTAGGATGGCTGACAATCAAACCCACTGCTACTGCGAGACTGTAAGAGCTCATGAAATGTATACTGGACGCCGAAGGGAGATCAAAAGTAGTCAGCATCAACCACCAAACTGCCAAGCGATGATGAAAGGGAATCAGGTAACAGAGTCCAGGCTTTTCCTGGAGAGTAAACTCTGGACTTGGACAGAACAGCTGGCACCATCAAGAAAGGGAAGGGACAACAGATGCCTTGACTTCTTCTTTGTGGATTTTACCATAACCCACTGACTGGGCCCTTGGTCGTCTCCTATTTATGTAACTTATGTTTTAGTAGTGTATGATGTAATGGCAGCGTACTGGGTGGACTGGATTTTAACTTTCATCCCCATTCTAATCGCTGTGGAAGCTGGAGTGCTTTTATGCTTCAGCAAGATTTAGCTACAAAGCCTTTTTGCTGTTAAAAGAAATAATTGTCTAGATCATACCAGGGAGCGAAGCCGACGCTTAGAGCCCAGTCCTGCCACTGAATCTTAACAACTCTCATGTCTGCCTTACTGACATTGGATGCGTTTTGACGGAGATCGCTTCTCCACCTGTGAGAAACGAAACAAAGTCAAGGTCTGGCAAAGCTCCCGCGAGAACCTAGGCAAAACGTGCCCGTGGTAGCATTGTAGGCTTTGGCTCCATCCTCTCTCGTTAGGCCTGAGCCTTCAGTCACACAGCTGAGAATAAGACAAGCCCAGTTTTGGCTAGAGCAGCATGTCCGACTGTCTGCGTGCTTGCAGCCTTCTTCACTGTCCTTATTGAAAACAAAATTAATAAATAGCTTTAGAGCAGTCTACTCCTTTGCAATAATCTTGGCATTGCTTTTTACTGAATTAACAACGAGCCTCTTTGATAATTTAGACACCTAGAAAAGGAACACAAATAAGGCACCTTCCCAGGTAAATACACCAGCCGTGACATTTAATATCCTGCCTTTGCCTTTTTTCAAGTTATTTTTGCTGCGTGTACAATAGATGATGTTCATTTACAGCAAAAGAAGTGCGCTTGTAATAGAAAATCCATCGCTCTTGAGGCGTCTCCTACCAGTCATTAGCATGTGAAGCTCCATCTTAAAATTAACAAAGCTGTTCCCAAGGGGACGAATCTTAAGCAAATAACTGATTTTTTTGAGACAGATGGCAGCTTTTTGTGTCACAAGGTGTCTGCTGATGTTAGCCATGACTGCCCACTTAGACTGGGGGGGAAAAAAACCCCAACTTTATTACATTTTATGAATTTTTCCGAGATGTGTGACAATCCTGATGATATTGGAAAGGAGAAAGGAGGGAGAGAGAAGAGAAGAAACCCTACGCCTACCCAGAGAGGACAGTTTATGCCTGTATAGGCGTAGCCTGTCATTTAAGTCTCTATCGTACGGCTACGCCATTCTGGACAGAGCATTGCCTCACCCCGTAGTCTTTGCTGGCCTGGGTTGGCTGGGGGCCTGCTTGCCCCATTTCCATGGGACGGCAGCAACACCCGCACCCGCTGCAGAACCCGGCTCCAGGGAGGGTTCTCCCCGCTTGGAGAGGCGCGGAGCAAGCCTCCACGAAAAGCTGCCCAGCCTGCCCTCCGGCAGGGTGAAGCCTTGAGGCCACAGACCAG
>NW_009269998.1:3172318-3173700 GCF_000687185.1 Egretta garzetta
CGCTTGGAGAGGCGCGGAGCAAGCCTCCACGAGAAGCTGCCCAGCCTGCCCTCCGGCAGGGTGAAGCCTTGAGGTCACAGACCAGCCCAGTTCTGCTTCGTCTGGTGGTAAAATCCAGGTGGCATATTCAATCTTTTTGTAATTAATTACACAGGCTTTTAATTTGTGGTCTGAAAAATATTGATCCTTGTTTTCTTACAGACTTGGCTGAACAAGGAATTTAGCTTGCATACCTTTGGGTCGGTATTTTTATTTTTATAATGGCATACGACGAATCTGAGGTTTTATGTGTTTATGGCCAGTAGGATTTGACTACAGAATCTGAAGTTTATTTCACAGGAAGACTAATGTGTCAGTTTTGATGTGAAATCTCTTTCTGTTCTGAAAAGGATTCTTTTTGGTTGGTTGGTTGGTTTGTTTTTTTTTTTAAGCACTGATAATATGAGACTTCTGTCAAGGGACAAATAAATAGGATCATTTTTGCTTGAAGGCAAGAATATATAATGGCAATTTTCCCCCTTTCATTAGAAACTTCGAGAGACCAAACCAGCACATTGAAAGGGAGAAGGGGCAAAGGGGAGTTAGCATACCTAGCGGCGGTGCGTGGGTTTTATGGCAAGGGTAAGGAGTGGGGTACCTGGCTACGACCTTGAGAAGGGCTAAAGAGTAAACCTGATGAGTCCTGGCCTGAGAGCTGAGGCAGGCTCACCTTCATTCCCTCCTTTGGGACGCTGTCAGCACGAACCTTGGCAAGATTCTTTGACTAATTCTGGAGAAGCGCTGCGTTCGTTTGGCTTCCTGCACACAGCACCGCCTCTTAGAAACACCGTTCTCCTGCAGCTTAATCCTGACTCTGCCAAATCACCACCACCTCTTTTTTTTGGTTGTGTTTTTTTTTTTTTTTTTAAACCTGAATCAACCTAAAGCATTGGGTTGTGGGCTTTTTTTTTTTTTTTGATAGGGTGGGACAGCTCAGCACCTAAGGTAACCTAGCCCGCCTGAGCAGCAGAAAGTAGCTGCTCCTCTGCCACACTTACTGGAGCTGCTTTCATAGCTATCGTGGGCATAAGCAGAGCTCAGAAAGAACAGTTACCAGATTTAAAAAAAAAAATAAATGAACTGTTTTGGAGGCCCCAGGTGGCACATGTCACGTCTGTAGCTTGGACCCGTCACCCGTTCTGGTTCCACTATCTAAATCAAGGTACTGGAAATTCTGCGTGCCGGTAGTTTCTAGGTCTTGGTCTAGTTCTTGCCTTCCCTCCATGGCTGGGGCCATTGCTCCCTTACAGGGTCCTGCAAGGGTGAGCGCGAGACTGAGAAGCACTCCAGGTTGTAAGGGAGCGGCTGGGGGAAGAAAATGAGGTTCCTGTCTCGTGTTTGAC
>NW_009269998.1:3174024-3189782 GCF_000687185.1 Egretta garzetta
TCAGGGTGGTAGGGGGGGGGCGGGGGGAAGAATAGGGGGTTCCTGTCTCGTGTTTGACGGCATTATGCGGGCAGCTGCAGCTACCAAGCCATACAAACTAAATGGGAAATGACCAGCCTTGCGGCACGCTGCCCACGGCCAGACCAGCGCCTTTTCTATCAACGCTTCTCCTCCCAGTGCTGGTGCCCAGTGCCCGCCAGGACGTGTAGTGAGTTTAGGGGGGGTTTTTTTGAGTCTGGATGGTCTGGAAGTAGAGTGAAGTCACAGTAAGGGGGAGAGTTTTGGACATAGGAAAAAAAGAGAATTGACCAATCCAGGTAGACAAGACTTGATTTTATTAATAAAATTTGTATTTTCCTCTTTGAGGTGACAGTTACAAACTTTGGTTCAAAAATAAAAGAAAATATGAACAGCAAGAAGTTGACTTTTGAAATCTCACTTTTACATGTATAAACGTGCATAAGAAAATACCAGTTGGAAATGAGCCAGCAGAAACTAGTACTATTTAATTTAACAATTTATAAGAAATAGAAACAAACATTTCTTTTCAAGTCTTACATATATTATGAAAAATAATTACAAAAGGATTTGTGTTGTAAAGCTAAAATGTAATTTCTACTTCCAACTACCTGAATAAAATGTTCAGAGGGAAGGCCAAACCAGCTTTTTTTTTTTTTTTTTTTTTTTTTTTGGGGGTGAGATTAGAAAAGCAAATTGTGAGAGTTTGGGTCCAAGACCGCTCTGTAGGAAGCGGTCCCCTCCTATGTTGCTTAGCAACTATGTAGAATCACATGACCTAGACATATTGCATCCCTGGCCTTCAGGTGAAATAACAGGAAAAAATAATTCATATTAATGGGATGGGCAAATATTGTACAGGACCATTCCGCAGAACTTTTAGTATCCAGTTCAGGAAGCAAACATCCATCTCTGCTTACATAAAAATCTATGTAAACACTGCAAAAATCCATAAATAACTGTTTAGAATCCAGTTTTAATGTTTATGCAGACCAAATAAGCAGAATGGAAACAAATTCAGATGAGATTAAAAAAAAAAAAAAGAAAAAAAAAGGAAAGCTATATGACTAATTTATTTCACACAGATTGTTAACAGATCTCTTACGCAGAAGCTGGTTTTTTTTTTTTCTCACATATTTTCCCCACCCAAAAATATAAACTTGTTTATTTTAGGTATATACATGTATCTTATGAAATTCTGGAATTAGAAAAGAAAAGAACAAGTCTGAGGTATAGCACCATGGAACACAGCACCTTTGAAGGTGCTTTCGTTATTGAAATTCGTCATCACAGAGTGATATCAGCAGAAAAGAGGTTTTTTTGCGTGTGCTGCTCAAGGTCTTCCAGTTTTGCCACCTTAAGTTTTGTTGGCGACTTCAAATAACAAAGCTCTTCAACAACAATATATACAAAGGGATTTTATTATTAATCAGAAATGGAATTGGCTTCGCTGGCAATTACAGCTTCATTTTTTTCAGAATACATACACAGTATTGACAATGTAGTTTTGTAATTCTAAGAGCCAGATGCAATTCAGAGACACATGCAAGTTTTGGAAATGGACAGAGAAATAGCAGTGTAGTACTGTACACAGAATAATTACAGTTTATTAAACACTTTCTTAACACCTCTTTGTTGAATGGAAGGAGCACCATGTCGTTCGTGTTTTTACAGCACCAAAGGAATCCAAAGGGGGTGTTCCTAGAGCGAGCCCTACGTTGTCTGTCTGTGCCACAGCATCTTTGCAAAATAAGTTTAAGTCATGTGATTCTGGCCCTACAAGGGCAATTACTATCTAGGTAGGACATACATACACAGCGAGACATGTTTTCTATGCCATCCTCGTTCAAAACTTGCATGTGGCATGAAGTGGGTTGGTAGCACCAAAGTGCAACATTTCTGTTGATCTGGTTTGCTCTTAAGCTTAACCAAGGAAGCAGACAGGACCGACCTCAAATCCAAACTTCTGGTTCTGATCGCCAAAGTCATTGATCATCACGTCAACTATAGGCACTTGGTCTATTTTGGGGGTGTTGATTTCGATCACCGTCTTTGCGTAGCCCTTTCTCGACTGTTAAAAAAAGAAGCAAAAAAAAAGCAAACACGGTTATATGTCAGAGCAGCAAGCGTGTGCTGTAGATCATCACAGGCTAGCTCTCAAGCGTAGAACTTATGAATTATTGCCCCCTCATGCACCAGATATTACAAACGCTGAAGTTTATGTTTGCTTAGGATTTTGTTTTAAAAATGTGACATGGAATGTTTTTGATTTTAGAAAGAGATCGGCCCATAGCTTTTTGACTCACTAAAATAGGCCTGCAAATGAAAAAATTAGCTGAGCCATCTAATGTTTCTCAGAGAATTCTGAGTTTGCATCTGTACTTTTTAATAAATACCAGCAATATTCTGATAGCAGTGCGCTTGTGTTCTTTATGCAGAAAACACTAATTAGTTCGGAAAGGCAGAAGAAAGATCCACTTCTGAGAAGAAGGACTGTAACCGTCTCACAAAATATTACAGCAGCTGTTTGGACGTGAAACGAAGTAGGAGTGGGACAGAACTGCCAAGGGGTGCACTGGGGAACGGGGTCCGAAGGCACACCCTCGCTTCCTGATGAAGGCTCTCTACCTCCTCTGGGTATCACCCGGCCGAGTCACCACCGCAGTTATCGGGGCTGCGTTTGGGCAGGTCATCTCTGGTGTCTTGCTGAGAGCCCTTTGAGCTACGCCAGGGTCTGAGAGCTTGGGTGAGCATCCAAGCTGGTAGAGCTGAGCGTTCTCAGTTAGGGATGGAGCTACACCCTGAATCGCTTCCAGCCCTCTCTGGAGCTCTACACTCACCCACTGTGGGTAACAAAAGCAAAATAAATACACAGGACATACAGAAAGGCTGATGGGAAGCACTTGGGTATTAGAATCTCATTACTGAGGGGGCGGAGGCTGCATCTACCTGAGCTGCATCCGTCTCAGAGCCAGCTCTGTATCCCAGCACTTTAGGGTCTCTGATTCTCTGTCACTGACTTCTCAGGAATCGCCTGCAAAAAGCTCCCATATCGGAACCCCAAATCATTAACGAGGCTTCAACTGTCACTTGGCTCCTTTGCTGTCTTTGTTTCAAAGTGCTGGGTACAAACCACTCTGTTTCTGGAAGGAGGTGGCAGTTGTATGCCTACAGAGACCTGCGGAGAGGCGGGCAGAGAGCTGACGCGCGTTCGGACAGCTCCAGGGACTTTGGCAGACCTTCGAGAGGATGCTGAATGAGTCAATCCCCAAACTTTGCCTGGCTTTGACTACCAAAAAATGAGGAAAGGCAATACTAAGTCACATGGCGAACCAGGCAGTTAATTGGCTATGTTTGGGTGCATACATCTGGCTTGGTTCATACATGTTTTTACTGTATTCACTAAACATGCCGTCTGCATATGCCTTGATTTTGAGTATAAATATATTCTGCTGATGGGTTGCCTGCCCCGATTATGCTTTTTTGCTTCTGTTCTTCTCTTATTCTGTGCTCATACTAGCAGATAGTCTAGTTTCAGTATATCGATGCCGATGGCCTGTATCCATGCCAGGTTTCTTCCACTTCTCTTGCTTGGCTTATGGCTATTTTTTTTATTTTTTTTTTGGTACGTATATGAAAATTAAATAAGGGACTAGTGTACTGTACTTAAAAATCTACTAAAAGGCAGTCTATTAAAAACAAAGTGTTCAGAAAGCTTTTCTCAGAAGAAAGCTGTGGAAAAAATGAATTTGTTTGATTTCTACTTTAATTGACAGGCTGGTTTCATAAAGACTCTTCTGAACCTCTACTTACTGCACAGCCGTCGTGAAGAGCTTTGATGTAAGGATTGTTGTCGTAAGACATTTCTTCGTCGTTTGAGCCTAAGAACCTTAGTGCTTTGTCATAGCTGTCAGATGATGCATCATGCCACGCGACGGACTGATGGCAGTTGTAAGTGAAATTTTGTCTGGCAGAGGCACTCAATAGTTTAAGGAATGTCATTTGGACCATATTAATGGAATTGCCTTCAACATCCAAATAGGAAAGCTGGAAAATAGAAGAATTTACATGAATATTTATCTATTTCCTTAGTTAAAATGCAAACCAAAATTATTGTTGACAAAAGAACCACATAACTGTCCTTAATAAAAAAATCAACCAACATACAACATTTTACAGAGTTTCAATAAAGCTACGACTCAGTAAATGGATTTTCATGTCGTAGCAATACATTTAGGATGAAGAGCCACACATTTTAGCTTCATTCTAATGGGAAAGACAGAGAATTACTCCTACCACACAGTGTAAACCAGCAGAATCTCTCTGGGAATCCATTTTTAGTTAATTATAAAGTTGTGTCGGCCTGCAGTCTCATCTTTGCATACTCAGTATATTTCCAGTTGCCAAGAATGGGACAGGGGATCCGTGCTCCCGCTGCTTTACAAAGGTTCAGTGGTGACGAGTGGTCTGCCAGAAGCCAGACCCTCACCACCAGCTCTGCAGGTGACCGCTGGGCTCACTGTGGGACAACAGGGAGCGGGTTCCTGCTGCCCAGCGGCAAGAGGCCGTACAGATGCCCTAATGCTTAGGGCAAAAAGGCTGGGGCTGAAAAGTCTTTTCGTTATCTAAATACTTATAAAATTCCCTGGGATCTGGTGACTGCTGATAACATGTGCTTGATTTGTGGATAACTGTTACGTTGCGGTGACAACTTACAAGTTTGCCTCGCTTAAATTCACTAAACCAAGATCCTGGGTTCTCCTTTGGCCATGATGAAATTCTAACCTGTGTGGTAAAACAGCAGAGAGAGAAGTATTTAAAACGTACGTTAACAGATATGGAGGTTTTACATTACCTGGGGCAGATTTCACATCAGGCAGTAAAGAGTGGTTCTTCTTTCTGAGATCTCAGCCTCTTTAAAGCTCTAAAATAGGATGTTTTTCTGGTATAGAATGCCTTCAAATTAGTGACTTTAAAGGGAATCCAAGGTGATAGCTTGTAATGAGAGCTAGTTCTATTTAAGGGGGACTGTTGTCATCTAGATGTTAAGATTCAGGTGAACTGCTGGTATAAATTGTTCCTGTGAAGAGTGTCTAAAACCGAGTTTTCACCGGTGTTGATGCTGATAAATCGCTCTCATTTAGGCACGCTTTTAGAAAGCCTTCCTCTACATACGCCCCATCAGAGGCAATTTATAACAATGAGTGAGGACACCGTTAACACACAGTGTTTCCCATCTACTTTGCACAGGTATAAGTGAACAGATATAAATGAACCCGCCAGAGAAAGACAGTGAGAGTTCAGCTTTTAGGTGCCAAGCGCTAGATGATGCCCTTTAACGGGCCGCGCAGTGCAGCGAGAGGTTGGCACACAGGTGCACAGAGTCCCCAATCCAAGCAAAGGAGTGAAGATGCTGCTCGTTAACTCTTAGGTACCACTTTACCACTTCATTCTGATTTATGCAAATTTCAATGTAATCAGAAAGGCAGATATATGAAAATGTGGCAGTATAATTATCCTGTTTAGTTCAACATTGCAACGGCATCGTAGGATCTGTCAACAGCCAACTGAAAACACAGACTGGTACTTACGCCTTCAGATTTCTTGTCGGGGTAGATGCAAGTTTCCCCACCTGCTGTGAAATTGCAGTATACTTTGAAGGAGTCTCCAGAACAGCCCTGGTTAGGATCAATCCAATATTCCCCTAAAACAAACGAGAAAATGTTTGCCTTATACAGCAGAAATGGTATTTGGAAGATCCAGGTTTTACTGTTCATAATACATATTTGGTCCTCCAAAGTTTGTAGACAAATTATTTTATCTGGGGGATGAGAAAGCAACCCTTTCTTCCCTGCTTTGTCATTTGTGGCTGCTGCTGTTGTTTATGAAAGATAACACCAGGATCAAAGTCTATTTTTATCTGCATCCTTTTGGGTTTGTCCAGTTTTACTTCAAACCATGGCTCTATTGCAGGACACTGCTGAGGTTCCGGAGGCACTGAGGAGACCTCGGTCTAGAGGAGGAAGGTCGTTGCGGGTGAAACATGCATGGTAGGTCTCAACAATTTGCCCGTGTCAGTATTTGAGCTAGAGGGATAGTTTGTGCCTGTGGTGATAGCGCTCTCAAAACCAGAGCAGAGGCAGCCTTAGGCAGAAATCAGCTATGGCTTAGGTCGGAGAGCAAAAGCTGGAGTCCCGTGCATACCTCCCTACACAAAAAGGTGGTAGCGCAGGGCTTGGTGAGGTGCAAGGACCTACAGCTGCCATTGAGAGAGAGATGCCTGAAGCAAAGGTGATTTTTACCACTGGGTTATGACGCTGCAACACCAGTGAGACTTCGGGCTGCTTTAGTTGATAAAACCATGTTAACTAATGCCTCGTTAGGTGACGTCGTGGGGAAGCCGGCTAAAGCTTGCACGAGGCTTCCCATAGCTCCAGCACTCCTGCCAGGCTGGCGGGGCTGAGAATTCAGGCCCTCGAGCGCCAGGGTGAGCGGAGGCTGGGGATGAGAGCGCGCCGCCAGGCAGCCCAAGGTCCCTTAAGAATCAGCGCTTTTTAAAATCTACCGTCCTGATGACGATGATTTCTGTGATGTGGGTCCTCATCCCCAGCTAGTTTCACAGCAGGACAGCAAATGATTTTCTGACACTGCTGTTCTAATCCAGTTTCAAGCAAACAGTGGAGGTTTGAAAGAGCCACGACAAATCCTTTCACCAGTTCTGCCTTCTGAATACAGGGCATAGGCAAAGCAGTTATGGTATTTTAAAATTCTATTGATTCCGTATTTATTGAAAACAGTCTTTCCTACCTGTAAATCTTGTCCCTGGAGAATTCTGTATTTTAATGAATGCAGTAAAAAGTAAAGTAAATCTTTTATTTTAACCAAAATAAGATTACTTTGATATGAAGAAAGCTCCAAATAATAAGCAAATACTGCTAAATGAAGAAGGTGAACGTGTTCTATAAAAAACATTCATTATTATGGAGGTACTGAATTGTAAAATATGTACTTTTCATATAGCACATACGCTGCTTAACTACTCCTCAAGGCAACCATCTGTTTTTATCTACCTAGAGTGAAAGCAATAAAATATTATTAACTGTCAAAATCTATTTTTCCTCCCATTTAAAACCAGAAAAATATTGCTTTGAACTGGAAGAAATATCCACTGCAATCAAAAAAAATATGAAAGGATGAAAAAAATCTGTGAAGGTTGGCTTTCATTTAAACCTTTCCAGAGGGGTAAACTCAGTTAGAAAAAAAAGAAGAAAACAACAAAGAATAATTAAATCAAGCCAGTTCTCCAGAACAGTCTCTTGTTCATACTACTCTGCATTTTATTAAGCTAGTACTTAGTGGCATTAAACACTGTCAGCAAAGCCTGCATGTCTCTTTGCTGAATGATAAAGAACAGCGGTCGTGCAGTGGAACAGATTATTGTCTCTAAGGGTAAAAGAATAGTAAATTTTTTGAGAGTCACAATCAATAATAAATCTCATATAATACCAGCGCTATTTTTTATTGTTATTATGCTAAGCTAAAGTTTACAGCTACTGAAACCATTCTCGTTTCTTTTAAAAGAAGCTACTGGGTCTCCCAGCATGTTCACATTTGTGAATTTACTTTCCATTGGTCTAAATAGCATCAACCCTTCATCCCTCTCCTGTTTGGGTAGTTCAGAAGTGCAAGGCCCACCTTTCAAAACAGTAACTGTTCTTTATTTAGCACTTTTAAACGTTTTAAATCTAAAACCAGATCAGAATTTTGGCTTTTACCAAGACAACATCTCTTGCTTATATTTTATAATCTTTTATACCTGCAAAAATGGATTTAATGAGGCTGTGTTTATTGAGCAGCTATTAACCATCTACCAGTAATGAACTGTTCTGCCAAAGTATCTCAGCAGATCAGGGCCCCCAGCCTTGTCTGCCTCCGTCACGCAACGTGAACATACCATCTGGGAAGTCGGGGTGGCAGAGCTGCAAGTCTTTGCAAGTGCGGGCTGGGTTATTCTGGGTGCCCATTGGATACTTCATGTGCTCAATGTCTTGCTTCAGCGAATTCAGCGAACCAAAGATCTCTTCCATGCCGTCGGAATAATCCAGAATATTATCGCCAGCATCAGATAACATGTAATCAGGAGATCTTCTTGTCTTTTTGGGCGACTGGATTGGCAGCGGCTGGATTACCTCACCCGGAGGACCCTGAGTGGAAAACACCACAGCTGGTTACCTTTTCTGGTTGTGCTTCAGCTGCGTGAATACACAGAGGAAGACCGCGGAACGTGGCCTGGAGATGCTTCGAATAGGCTTTCTTCAAATTCTTTATTTCTTTCAGGTTTATGCCTATGCGCTCTGATTTACTTGCAGAAAAAAAATGCCTGGAGAAGGCCAAACCATTTTTGTGCTCTAACTCTTCCCACTACCTTGCTGTTCGGGGGGGAGTGTGCTGCCCTCACGGAAGTTAAGCGTGCAGGACTGACTGTGATTGCCTCTTTGTCCCTGGCAATTCCCTCAAGCACAGGCGTAGCCTATGACAAATGAAAACCGGGGATGTTTCCTATGATAAAACTTTAAAATTCCACGTGGGGTCTATAAAGCAGTATTTCATTTCAAGAAATCGAAACACTTCATTCATATTTGGACTGTTTTCATTTTAGATTATTACGATATGAAAAAGAAATAGTAGGAACAGAAGAGGATTAACAGGGGGAAACCAAAATAATTCCATTTCCCGTGCTTCAATATAACACATCAAATAATTATTGCAAGGGGTTTTTTTGTTTGTAAGTTTGTGTGGGGTTTTGTGAGGGTTTTTTTATTATTTTAAGTTTTGAATGGCTTTTTCAGCACAGACGATGTATTTCTGTGTCTGGTGGATCTGTGTTTCCCGAAAAATGAATTTTCAAACAATCATTAATACTTTCCTTATCTGCAAGCTCACAGATGGTGTTTTCTACCCTTGTCAGTGTAATGTGCATGTGTGTCAGCTAGGAGTTCTTACTTACTGGAGGACCAGGTGGACCAGGTAACCCACTGTCACCCTTTTGACCAGCAGGACCCTAGAAAGCAATGAAAAAAATGCAGTGTTGACCATGCTACACAATGTTAAAAAATCACACACACGCACACATTAGGTAACAGAACAAAAAGTATGGAGGAGAATTACTCACGCTGGATCCTTTGGAACCTTTTGGACCTTGGGGACCCTACAGGCAAGAACATACAACTATAGTTGGAGAATATTCCACACAACACGGGAGCGCTTTGAACAGGAGGACTGGATGAAGCTACTTACAGGTAAACCAGGAGGACCGGGGGGTCCGAGTGGACCAGCAGGACCAGAAATTCCCTAAGAAAGAATAAGAGAGTAAGTACAGAACTAAGGTATTCGACGTACTGGTCTGGATTAAAAAATGCAGATCTGTGAAAAAGGCTCAGCCTCCAACCCTGACTGGTTTTGATTCAGGCTATTTGCTAGGGTCCAAAATAGTTTGTAAGTTCAAAATATTATCTGACAGCTTGAGTGGCTTGTATCTGTTCTTATGCTGCAGTACTTAAAGGCACAACTGTGTTCCCCTTCAAATTGGCTTGGAAACCTCACTTTTTACATAGTGCCTTAAAACGCAGCTTAATAACTAGGAGGAAGGCAGCTACTTTGGGTAGGGCCGTTAATAAACACGGTGAGGTTGGTGCTGCTAGTTTTATCTCATCCCTAACTTAGGTGTATGTGTTCCCTTCATCTTCTGAAACACCCTGTGATCTCATGTTAAGCTGTTTAAGTTCACTGGGTTCGCACAATGCCCAGGGAAGTTCTACCCTCTAGCAGGAGGCTCTGGGTGTTGCATGTTTACAGCGACTTTATTGCAGGCTTCCTTGTGACAGACATAAGTACTCCTTGCCTGCACGGAACCTGAATGAACACACAAGTATGTTTTACTCACCGCATCGCCCTTGGCTCCAGGAGATCCCTGCGGGCCAGGAAGACCCCTGTCACCCTTTTCACCCTGTTCTCCAGGAGGTCCAATCAGCCCAATCAAACCAGGGTGTCCCTAAACAAGGTAGAAGAAGATACAGTTAAGACTCAATGTATATAAAGTGAACGTGCTTTGCCAACGCACAAATGAGAGCTTTCACGTGTCCCCGCTGCTGCTAGACCACACTTAACCTGACAACAAACGATTCTGAAAGCATATTCGTTGCTGTTAGCTGGCCTTTAGGCTTGGGGGTTATTTGCAAGCTGCGACCGCTTAATTCGGTGAAAGAGATCTAAGTGCATGGTGGCCCTTGCTGAAACCGGTACAGAAATAACAATACCTGCGGGTACAGATCTCCTACCAACTCTCGCGTTTGGATGCTGTAAGCGTACTACAGCGTGGCGCATTCTTCCCACGTGTAATATAGCTGCATAAACAGCTGAGCCTATCCCTTCCTCCATACAGTTTTTCCTCTGACACACAAGCAATCAATAGATTGTTGGGAGTCCGTTAGAAAATGCTCTGCTGGATGTCTCGATCCATTATTTCCAAAAGATGTATTATAGCTGTTAAATATTTACGTTTTGTTTTAAAATAAAACCCTCAAATACTTTTTAATACTTTTTATTTCTCCTTTGGTTTTGTAAACCCAACAGTTCTCTTTACATCAATGTCTTTGGGATTGGCATTGCAAGGAGGAATCACACAGTCACTAGATTACCACACAGGCACTAATCTTCTTTCTGCGTGTTCCAGGATATCAGATGTGGCTCAGAACTTCATGACTACCATCAAGGCTAGGGGAAGCTGATGGGTAGACACGGTAATGGTCTCACTTTCTGATACAAAAACCCTAGTGCGGGTTTTTTTTTGGCTAATTCTATACAGACTTCTAGACTGGATCAAAATTAGAAGGGCACAAACAGTAATGAAGTATATACCTTCTCTCCTTTGGAACCTGGGTCTCCTTTCAGGCCAGGCAAGCCAGGTGGACCCTAAATAAATCAAGGGAAGTAATGTTAAAATAAGTCTTAACATACCACACAGATCATGTTTTCTTGAACTATTATCAGAGGCAGTGTAAGTCAAAGTACAGAGTCATTCAGTGGTTGATGGTTGTGATTGATGCCACCTGATTTAAAATGTATGTTTAAAAAGGCATAACGATGCTGCTGTAGCATTTAAATTACTTTATAATTAGAAATCTATAAAGGCTGGTATGATTAGAAATCTCTGAAGCAGAGGGTCAACTGAATTCTTAAAGAGCGCTGAAAGCATCCAGCGAAGCCAGAGATACTTAAAAAAATATTCAAATGTTTTTGTTGATCAGCCTTGCCTTGCTTGTGGTTACATCAGATGCTATCGATGGTAGTTCCACCTTAGCTGCTGTACCTTATTCTAATTGCTTATTTTAGCCCCTTCTTTCATAAGACAGTGGAAAGTATCCTCTTAATTTGTTTTCTCCCAGTTTACTACAGCTCTTTACTACAAAAAGATTTTTGCAGACTATAATTGGGTCGGTTATAACAGCAGCTCCTCGGTATTGTTCTGTTGGAGAACGACCTTGTATTTTGTTTCAGCACTTGGGGGGTTGTCTTGGGATTATGGTTTCCTTGAGCTGCCACCTAAAATTCCTGTATGACCATGAATAATGCCTTTAAATCTGTATTTTCGAAACATTCAAGTCTTCTCTACTCAAGAAGTAGAAGCAAGCTTACTTAATGTGGTCTTAAGGTGTGCCTGCTCCACCGACCTGTACAGGCTTGTGGTCCTTCGTCCCTTTGTAAATGTGATTAGTTACAGAGATTACTGAGGCTTTGCAGTACTAGTCTGGGCAGTCCTAAATGCTTTGGGGAACTGCCTTAGTCTCTTTGGGCCTCCACTCCTTGCTGTCGGACAGGGATAACAGCCTGACCTTACAGAGGTGTTTAACTGATACCTTTCTAGGTACCTACAGAGCACATAAGCAGCTTACAATTTTTAATTGCCAGGTACAAGCCATCCTTTCTGCAGCACAGTAAAGGCAGATGTTCTTTCATGAAACTGAGTAAGAAATACTCTTTATTCTAAGTTTTATTAGCAGCTCTCCCTAAACGTTACTCCATGCAGCTAGATTTTGGTACCCAGAAATAGGCTGGGGCAGGAGACAGAGCTGTGACCAACCAACACAGGCTCAACAGAACGGTTCTACAAGCCCTTCCATATTTTGGGGGTGGGTGTGGGGAGGGGACAACCCAAACCACTCATTTTTTTCAGGTGGTTCCAATGTAAGCTGATTTTTAGAGAATCTATTGAAAAACTCCCTTGCAGTCTTGCTACCTGGGAAACTACTGCGAAGGATAAACACGTTCACATGGGCAGGTCTTGCTTTCTGCACAACCCTTGCAAAACCCACTTGTTATCCCTTGACACAAGCGTCTTTTCCTTGATAGTGCTCTTTTTTTTTTTTTAATCTGTACTGGAGTCATAGGAGCAATCCATTAAAGATTTTACCCACAGTCAAAAATAGAGCTGGATAGATGGCGCAGAAGAAGATTATATATGAAGCTTGTTAAAATCTCCTTGGTTTTTTTTTTCTCCAGGCTTTTTCTTTTTTAATTATTTTAATCCTTATTTATCATTTTAGAATAATTTTGAGGGATTTGAGAAATCTTCTGAGGTTCATAGGAATGGCAGTGCTGGTTTGGTGTCATTTGTACAGAAGGAGGTGAAGAGTCCAGGCCACGCGGTGCGTACGCGAGCACGGAGGCGGCGTTCATTTCTCAGAGGCTGTTAATCTCCCTGAACATGCACGCAGCGGGCATGGAGCTGGTGGAGCTGCTACACCAAGTCACCACCTCCCCACCGCTACGCTGCTGCCGGCAGGGGACATCTGGGAAGTTATGAGATGGATAGCAGCAATAAGTGACCTTTGCAACCTGGCACAGATTCAGAAGAGCCACGGCACTTCATGTACAAAATATTATTCTGTGCGTACCCTTCCCAGCTCTACTTCAGGATATCATTAGATGCAAAAGCCTAGGCAAATACATAATTCATGAATGAAAAGTGAAACTTTTAAGCTTTTGGAATACAGAATCAGACATTTTCACCTGCAGTGTGTTGTGCTCTACTGCAAATCTGCTTTCATATTCTTCTCCTGATAGCAATCTACTGGGGAGGGAGGGAGGGGGAGGAGGGAGACCTAACCTCAGCAACTTTTACATATAAAGTTTACTTTCTTAAAATTCAAAATAAAGTTTAAGTTGCAGCAATGCCTCTAAAAAAACTTCTTGTTGAGCTGCCAGGAAGCCTGTGCATTGGGAGTACACAGTTCATTAATACACTCTGCTTCAGATTTGGATTGAATATTTAAGCTCTCAAAGGTCGGAAGAGAGATCTTTTGATGATGTGTGGGGAGGTTCTGGTGACTGATGTGTGCGAAAGGGATGCTTTGTATTGCTGAATAATTGTTCGTTGGCTTTTAGATTTCAGCACAGAATTGTAACCGAGGGCATCAGTTTTCAGTTCCCTGATTTGTCTGCCGTGCATTTTATTTGTAAATTGGGCACATCATTTAAAAACTGTGGTGGTGGTCCCACCATAAACCCTTTGGAGAGAAGAGGTTTTTAGTACCGGCTTAGCACAGGGGAGTCCTTTTCCTTGCAGCTCCGCATTCATTGCTCCTAACCTCTGACTTACAAGCAATACGTTATCCATGAGACTTTAGACCAAACTAGAATGTTAAAATGAAGGGCAATGAAGAGCTATAGTGGAAGGTTTCCTCAGCACATTATTTGCTCGTTATTGTCTTCTAAGGGACAGAGGAAAATGAAATTATATGTAGGTGCCGTTGTAACGCCACCTATAGTTACATAGACAGAAGGGATCAATAAATGCACCCATGCAGCAGATCACTGTTCATGGGAAAAAAGAAATCATTCTGATGCACAGGACATAAAAAGCTCTTTGCTTCTAGGTTAAGAAGTTACATGTTTGGAACATGTTTGGAAATGTACATAGTTACCCAAATACTTTCACCCATGAAAACATTTCAGGCCACGAAAGAAAAGGCAATTGCTCGTGTTCACGTACGCACATGAACATCAAAGACTGGTCTAGGGGAAAAGTCTTAATTTACGCAGCATTTCAGTTTAAGTTCCCCATTTTTTTCCACTTTCATTTTTATGTACTGGAAAAGTCCGATATGGAAATTTTATAGCTGATGTTCAGACCCTGAGTTCTGACTGGGGAGGCAGGAAGGCTCTTTGGAACGATTTCGAGTTCACGTATACAGCTTAAGCACAAAACCTTTCAGTATTGAGGCTACCCAAGGACCCGTAACCTTTGTATCCCCTGCATCCATATAGGAAAACGAACGGAGGATTTCCTTCGGAATTCCTACTCACAGCCTTCCTTTTCCCCCTTAAGAACCACACCGTTCCTGAAGCAGAGGGTAGCTCCTTATTGCCCTGTTCTCCTAAACTCATCTGACTGTATGTGTTGGCATAGTTGATCTAGGCAAGATAACAGAGCGACTTTACTTAGGGTGCGGTAACATTGCTTACAAACTGCAAAATGCCTCGCGACTCTAACACTTGTTTATTTTTTTCCCACCGTGCTATAACAGTCCATGTTTTGTTTCAAAGTTTTTCATTCCAAACGTGTCACTCGGCTGTGATAATCGAGGGGAACTCTACTTCAGGGAGTTTGGAGAGCAAGGGACGAGAACTTTCCACTAAACTGGGTCACCTTTGCTCGATGGGTGAAGAATTAACCTGCTGGCCGTAGAGTTTAGATTTGAATTTCTGCACATAATGCTGAATAGGAACCCCAATATTGTGCAGTTGGTGCTCCCAGTCTTTTGTTTTCTCAGCTTGTTAGAAAAAAATGCATTAAAATAGTACGTGTAAATAGAAGCAATGACATAATTTGATAATATGTCACCTACAAGCTTCCCTTACTTTAATAATTTTTTAACACAGGGCAGAAGTGTGGTATGCCCTAGAAACTGGGAGCTGGGTTCATTCAGACCCTTTTAAATACTTTGGTCATGGATTCTGTTTCCCGGGACTGCCACAACGAACAACAGCCATGATGCTGCTTTTTGCCTTCATAAAACTAGCACGTTTTCTTCTTCGGTAGTCCCCTTCGGGCCCCACTTCTGATTTAATTTTTTCTTTCTCTAAGGAACAGATATGATCTAAACTTTTACCCTATGAGTAATGTTTTCCTAAACCAGCAGTCATTAAAATCAATGGACGTACAAAATTTACCACTGCTAAGGAAACAGAATGATTTAAGGTATTAAGCTTTGCTGGTGTGGGGACAGAAGTAGATTCTTTGATTGCCAGCTTCATTCATTTTAATTTTATTTTTAATTCTATCCAGGGGGTTTCAAGAATTGGGTTTTACACTGCCTTATTCCACTCTTTAGCTGGTGGAACTCAGCAGCCTTCAGCACAGCTGCCCACTGAAGTGGAGCAGTAAAATGAAGGCAGTCGTTTATCAGAGTTTACCAGCACAGAAAAATAGTGGCTTTGTGCTAGGAACTGACTTGGACATTCATCTTTCTGTAAATGCACAGGCATGTTCATGGTATATTTGAAAGGGTGCGTTTTCTGCTTTGGCACTGAAAGGAAGGGTACTCACCAGAGGCCCAGGAGGGCCATCCTGACCTGGCGCTCCAGGTAGACCTTGTTCTCCCTAGAAAAAACATAAAAGTTGCTTTATCAGAGGATATACAAGAAACACAACATTTAAAATGTTATTATATGCTCTGCTT
>NW_009269998.1:3190380-3210716 GCF_000687185.1 Egretta garzetta
GGAATGCCGCGGAGACCCTCTGGGCCAGGTTTTCCTGCAGGTCCCTGTGGACCAACTGGACCTGTTTTTCCAGGAGCCCCTTCTGCACCAGGTTCACCCTAGAAAGAACATAAGCAGCAGGTCAGAGAGGAAGAGCTGATACCCTTGGCAGGGATACACAAGCTGCAAAGCGAGGGCAAAGTTCCCTCACTCCATTTTTTAACAGCTATTCTAAAGCAGCGTTCTGCACAGGACAGTTTTCTCAAGAAAATTTCGATAGGTTCGTATAAAGATGTGGTGCCAGCACAGCACGCGCGTCTCGCTTCTCCGCAGGGGCGAGCTGAACCGGGCCCGCACCGGGGAGAGTCCACCGCGTACACCGTTACGTATTGCTACCAATTCTGGGGTTTAATTTGGATTTTACGGTTTGCCTATTATTACTTTGCTAAGTTTCACACTCAGTGCATGGTAAGCAATTTACTTTTCATTTACATATAGTTTACATTTCCATTACCTTTGCACCTTTTTCACCTTGTCTGCCTTCCGCACCAGTTGCTCCAGGAGGTCCCTGTAAAAGACGGAGACTGAACTCATAATCTCAGTTTTCTAAAATCTTACCAGTGAAAAAATCCTGAGAGTGCAATTTCCACTGTGCTAACGAGTAGTAAATGCTAACAAAAGAACATGGCATTTCTTTCTTGACATTTTATACACAGGATAAAAATCCCAATCTGTCATATTAGCTCTTTTTTTCCCTTTATAAAATTTTCTGGCATTTTAGAATATCTAAATGAATATATAACACCTAACACCTCTGATATGATATTAAAACCGAATATATATCACCTAACAAACACCTCTGATATGATGGGATTAAAACCAAATAAATAGCTTGGAAAAAATCAGGACAGGATATAGAAGTAAAAGGAGAAGAACACTACTAATTTAGATACACAATCCCAGTTTTAAACTCCCTTTGCATTGGCTTCTGCCTGTTCCCCGTGGTTTATCCACTGACTCCAAAAGGGCCTGCTGGTCTACAGCGCACACGATGGCGTATATGTCTTTATTCTCGAAGACAGGATGGGAAAAAAACCCAACCCACGTGAGTAGGGGTTGTAAGGAATGGAGAAGAGGAGGCTGAGGGGAGACCTGATCGCCCTCTACAACTGCCTGAGAGGAGGCTGTAGTGAGGTGGGGGTCGGTCTCTTCTCCCTGGTAACAGATGATAGGATGAGGGGGAATGGTTTGAAGCTGCGCCAGGGCAGGTTTAGGCTGGACATTAGGAAAAACTTCTTCACTGAAAGGGTTGTCAGGCTCTGGAATGGGCTGCCCAGGGAGGTGGTGGAGTCCTCATGCCTGGAGGTATTTAAAAGAAGGATGGATGAGGTGCTTAGGGATATGGTTTAGTGGTGGGATGGCAGGGTTAGGTTAAAGGTTGGACTCGATGATCTCAAAGGCCTTTTCCAACCAAAGTGATTCTATGATTCTATTCTATGATTCTATGTAAAGACGGCTCTTGGCAGCAGGTTCCCTACTGTTGCTCCCCAAAAGCCCGGTTTGACTCAAGATAGAACTCGGCACCGCGGGAGCACGGAGCGATGGGGTGAGGCTCCGGCGGAGGCCCCAAGGCAGGAGTCGCGCTCCCCTGGCAGCGCCATCGCTGCCTGCTGCCGATGTCACCCATCTCCTGTTTTCTTCAGGTCTCAGTGAAAAATAAAAAGACGTTTTTCTCCTCCAACACATTAAGGGCAGGGAATTAATATTCGCAGCTTCAGTTATGAGCAGAGGCAGTCTCTAGAATCTAATGTACTCTTTGAAAATGGTTCTCTCATCCATACACTCAGTGCAGAAAAGAGGCACTCGGGATAATGGACCAACTGTTTTCCTACAAGGTTAATTTTGAGCCTGGGAAATGTCTTTATTTCAAGTAGCTCTTTCCTGCCAACCAAGGAGCAGCTTGAAGCAAAAGGAGAGAAAAGCGGCCATGATCATATGCAAGGTGATTTTCTGAATCTGTAAAACTCACTCCCCAAGACTCACCCGCTCATTAATGCAACAAGGAGTTTGTTATGTAGAAATTAAAGAAAAAAAAGCTCTAAGGACCAGCAACAAGAAAAATTCAATCACTTCCATTTATTTACTGCTTTTTATGTCATAACAATAGACAAAAAAAGGCAGGCCCCTAAAAGTAAAGCACCAAAACACATTCTAAACCTTACAGAGAAGATTCTTGCAGTCAAGCACCTACCTGTATGCCTTGTGAGCTCAGGGCTTTACACCAGAGTTTGACCTAGTAGCAATTTTTTTATACTAGAGCTGAATTTAGCCCAAATTTTTTATAGCCGGACATATTTCACCGACCATACTATTGGCACATACCCTGAGCAACTCCACCAGTTTTGATTTAATTCCTGGAAATCTACATTCATTTAAAAACTATCTACATAGAAGTATATTAAAATCATTCATTTGCTTCTGAAATTAAGCTTTCTCCGAGGTGGAACTGAACATCTGCAGTACCGTAGGAACCTTTTTGGCCGAGAGGGATAGTTCGGGCTTTCCATCCAAGGTAATGCAAAATGAATTAAATCACCCCCAGTGGACTTGGGTCATTTGTTGTGGCTATCAACAGGTAGTTCTCTTTGGTATTTTTAAGAGCTGTAAGTGTTAAATGACTTCATTTTATCTCTTCAAAATACAGAGAAGCTAAAAAGCCCTGGGCAGCGTGGTCCAACTGCAGCCTCTCTAAAAGAGGAAGAGTAATTTAAATCACTGCTGCTCCAGTGACGCTCTCCGAGGCACACGCCCCTTTGTGGAGGCTGCAATTGCTACGCCGGGTTGCAGTTCACAGCCATAACAAGAAAAATGATCAGCAGGTACAGAAAGTCAGGAACGTTTTAGAAACAGGACTTTTTTGGGTTTTTTTCTTATGTGAATTAATTTACATGCTCATTGCCTTTACTGCTTGAAAAGTCCTTTTGCTCAAGTCCCCTTAGGGATGATAACCCACCCTACCTAAGAAACTGCACGGGGGGAGCGTGGTAGTTTGTAACTAATTGTTCTTTATCTCACCTTCCTGCACTTGAGATCTTGGAGCATCTGGTAAATTTTAACTGACGGAAAAGCTCTCAGTAACAGTAACTTTAAATTAATGCACAGCTCCCCCTCCGCCCCAGATACCATGATCATTGCACTTCAGGTTTGCACATATTGCCTGATAAATTCCATGCAGAACTGAGAAGACAAAAGAACTCATCCAGAAACAAACTTGTCCTCAATTTTTGTTACGTGAACCTCTTGGACATTTTTGTCTGCTCTTCCATATTTTATAATTTCATTAAAATAATCTAAACCTTTGTTTATAGCTGTCTGTCATCTGACTACAGCCATGATTTCCAACACAGAAAAGCATTACCACGTTTCATCAGTCTGTTAAGGTACGAACCTGGCCTATCCTTAGGCTTCCTGTGCTTTTTATATCACGAGAGAAAATCAGCTTAATTTTTAAGTGATCCGTGCACCTTGCCGGGGAAGCATGGTGGCGTAGCCAAAAATGAAAAAAAATCTCCTTTCTTTCAAAGTGATTCCACTTGTATATGAAGGCGACTAACCAAATAAACCTTTGCTTCTCAAAATTTCGTGGCTGGCTTTGCTGCAGCATTGACATCTGTTCTTTTATTGAAAGCAGACAGTATGCCCTCCAGTTTCGAACAAAAATGAATCTTAGTCTTGCACTTTAAATTCTAGCGTTTTTAGATTGATACATGGAGCCTTATGTGGATGTGATCTCGGCGTCTAATTGACTCTAATAAAGAAAACAGCCCAGCAGCAGAAAGCAGGGCTGAAGGGCCTCGCACGCCCAAAGGTCGAGAGGAACAGAAGCAAGAAGTACTGGCTGTGTTGATTTTTATTGATTGCATAGGTTATTTGGTTTAAGAACGAATATCGTTTGATGGTGTCTTTTCCTCATGCTGTTTTTAACATTTGTGAGACAGAAATGAATTAATGCAGGCTAGAGATATTACCCAGTACTCTTACGGGAAGACACAAAAAAGAGTCCCAAAAGTATGTGCAAAGAATTACATTTCAGAAAAAAACCTGGCAACCACGCAACTGTGGAGTGATTCAGACTTTGTATCTATGTTTCTGGATAAGCAGGCGTTTGAGGTGTTCCACTTCTCATTGACCACAGCTCACTCAGCTCCTGCATTGGAAGGAGAAGCTGGAAAACTTTACACCTCTTCAGAACACAGTCTCCACCCAGTCTGCAGCTCTCAGCGCCGATGCCATCATGAGCAACAGGAAAGCTCTACAGCCGAGAACGCTCACGGACAAGCCCATAGAGACTTGGGAACTCCTTGGCTGCCTTAGATGGCTCCAACGATGAAGTTAACTTTGTAACGCAGTTTTTGTCTTCAAAACATTGAAGAACACTTGAGGAGCCCCAGCCTTCTGTGAGGTGGGCAAGTTTCCTTCTTCTCTTTTTGCAGATAGAGAAATTCAAGCAGCAATATCACAAACTCATATAATGGGAAAAGGATTAGAGAAGGGGTTCCCAGTCCCAAAGCTGCACTAGACTATTCTGACTGTTCGGCTCGGAATGCAACACACATACATGCAATGCCTCAAGTTTGCTAGAGAATCTAGGCTGATTTCCATCAGTGGAGAACTTGTCAAGACGTTTGAGGATGAAAAGTCCCCAGTGAGAGGAAGATGTCCTGATGAAGAGCAGCCACTCTCAGATCAGACAGAACTGGCAAGGCTAGAGTTGGGTCCTGCACAGCTGAGAAGTCATGTCAGCGGTCTGCTGTGGGCTACCTCTACCAAACAGCCTACTCTGCTGGCTGTTTTCATAAATGTAACATAAATATGACACCGATGAAGTGGCAGCCATTGTGCCTACCCTCTGAGGTCTCGATTTGGCCAGGTGCTTGAATGGGCACTGGAATCCCCCAACTGAAGCAAAGGCATGCTTCCTAGCAAGCTTGCATGCTACGTTGAATCAGGAACACCAGGAAAGTTGATCCATTTTTCAAGCAGCTACAACAGGTCTCTTTAAATAGTGTAAGTTTACTTTAAATATTCTTTTATTTGCATCATAAGGCCTTGATGGCTTAACATAAAAGGATAATTTCTGGAAACACTATATTTAACTGCTGCTGAGCATTCCTCAGAAAGGTGATACAAACCTGCTAGCACTGGCCAGCTAGAATGCTGAGTTTAGCACTAAGATATTGTAGTTTAATTGCTCGAGTTTTCTCATCTATAGTTATGAAAGAATATATACACACACACATATATATATATAAACATATATTACGCAATTGGTTACTTAGTTTTCTGTTTGGCTTCAATAACAACTACGACGTGCTTTTACTTCTGTGCCGCTCTCATTCAATTCTGCCATCAGTTTTCCATTAGCTGACTATTTCTGTCTAAGAAAGAGTAGCAAGCGCTGCTGAGTGCATTCCTCTTAGTTTAGAACTGTACCCTTCTGGGGGGTTATCAAGTATAAGAGAACTTCTTTAAACCAAGGGAAATAGGTTTTCCCCAAATACTTCCAACATTTACTGCTGTATTTTTATTGTCAGTATCTTCTTATTAAAAGTTTTAAACCAAGATAGAATTTATACAGAATAAAAACCTGTCTTGACTATCCAGTTAAAGCACAGGATGCATATATATATATATTCTTGTATACAGGAAATATTGAGCACAGTCTTTTACTTCATTGACAAGGTACTCTTTAAAAGAATTACTATTTTTTCATTTGCTACAGGGCATTTTTTATTGAATTCAAAACCAGAGTTCAGTCAATACTAAACGAGTCCCTGAAAGCCTGATCCAATGAATATGTATTTTTAAAATCAGTTGGCATTTTGGGCATTGATCCTCTCTTGCACTGAGCTAGAGAATCTGGCCTTCCACTTGCTAACAATAAAATCACTTCGGCTATACGTTCCCCTTGATTTCATAGCTCTAATTTTCTAAACAGTATGTGCACAAATCCATGCTAGCTTTGCACGCACAATTGCTGTGATTACTTGCACCATAACCACATAGATATACAAAGCCTCTGAGCATGTATTTATCTGATCTGGTACACGTACAGATCAGTTCAGAAGTCAGGATCTGTAAAATATTAATTACGATTTAAAGAAAATGAAAAAAAAATCAAGAATATATGTGATCACTTTGAGAGACTTTATCAATGACTAAGTCACAAGGCTTGCCCTCTGTAGGTTATGGTTTTGGCCTATAAATATATATATTTAACCTAGTCATTCAACTGCATATAGGACTTTGTTGTGAAGATACTTTCGGTTTTGTAAAGGAGAGCCCAGTGCGTCTGTGGCATCAGGAGTTTCTGAAAGTCAATGGTGGAAATGTATTTTGGAAGAACATTTGTTAGGTCTGAAGAAGTAACATATTAGCGTACCCATTGTGTGGAAGCTCTAATGATCCGGTTTCGTTTCATCCAAGGCTTTAACCTTTTATTTTGTTTTTGACTTGAGCTAAGTGGTCCCTAGCATTCCGGTCAATTTTACCTTTTCAGAGTAGGAATCTGGAGCAGACTCATCGTTCCAACACGTACTTCCTAAGCAGAATTGCTTAAAAGAAATTCACGGTCCCGCTTGTCCATGAGACCCTTGCTCTGTCCGCAAGGCTCTGGTACAAAGCCTTTAGAGCACCACAGTAAAACAGTTGTGGTGTTTGCTTATCTCACCAACTGACAGTGATCCTATTACTGTTACCCATCAATAACTAGGAAAAATAGTTTATTCTTGGCCTTCACTTGATAGCTGAATGTCACTGTAATATGCATCTGTAGCTGAAGTCTCTGAGATACAATGGGAAAACTCTATTTATGTCCACGTCTTTCACGAGAATTTACTTTCCCAGGAAAGCTGGGGGAACCTCTTTGTAACCGGCAATCCTGGACACAGATTGCTCAAAACTCTGAAACCTGGTAATAAACATAATTTCCTAAGACTGGGCAGTGAAACTGAGTTCGGGTCCGTTCCAAAATACAGGGGAAGATGGGAATGAAAAATGAATAACAGAATAAATAAAAAGACTGTACAGCTGAGGAGCTCAAGGGACTGGATTTAAAAGTATGAATCCTGAGCTCTGCTAGCTTGTCCTTTCACAGACAGAAAAACAAAAAATGGGGGGGAATGTTTCTAGCAGTATAGCCAGAGCTGCACCTCCCCAGAGAGCGGCATGCCTGCGGAAATGGTGTGGCTGCCTTTGTCGGATGGAAGGACACTTGGTAGGGCTTTTTTTGGAAATGGATTCTACCATAAAGAATGCTCCTCATTGCTTTTCCTCAGCTGTGTGTTCATTCTGCCGGCAAAGTACGAAGCTTTCAATCCTTCGCTGTTTCTCTCTGGCACAACATCAGTATAATGCAGATGCCCCACAAGCTTGAGACATTCGGGTACTCAGGTCATGCAGAATCGGATGCTACAAATTGTTTTCTTTAGAATTCAGGAATGGGATTACTGGGCCATATGTAGCCATGCATTTTCATAGAATCATAGAATCATAGAATGGTTTGGGTTGGAAGGGACCCCTAGAGGTCATCTAGTCCAACCCCCCTGCAGTGAGTGAGTTTCCTTAAACTGGAAATGTGCCAAACACCAGATGAGGTGGTGTTTGGGTTTCTGTAGCGTCTTTTGCCTAGGTGCAATTGGGTGCAGTATAACCGATCTGTTAGGGATGAGCTCCTGCCTTTCCGTGGAATACAGGAGGAAGCCCTAATCTGATGACGAACAAACACACTAATTGCTAATACTCAACCCAGCCCTATTGCAGTTCTAGTGATAAGGTTGCTAATGCTACCATAATCATTTACAGTATTACAAAGGTTTTGCAAGTTGGTGGCGCAAATGGATTATTGTGTAAAACAGATAAAACTAATTAGGCACGTCAGCTCGCTCAGGCCTATTAAAGAGAGCAATTGAACACATTTTGTTAAATAGCTCTGTTTACATTTCATGATGCCCCCTCCTGTGTTTTTTAAAGTGTAAAAACTGCATCTAATTGCTCTCTGAAGCAGACCTAAAGGTTGACGCATCTACTACAGTTCTGTAAGCGTAACATTATTTACTGGCTTTGATTAGCTGTATTTGTAAAGCCCATGAAGCTTCAGAGACGCTAGGAATAACAGAATGGCTTCAGTAAGTCACAGCAATGTCTGCTTGTTAATTTTGTGTGCAGAGGGGATGACATAGGTTTGCACAAAAGCTGCATTGAAATTATTTCATTTCCGAGGCTAAAGACACCAATGCAGACACATTTTTCCTGCTCCCTGCCAGCAGTCATGTGCCAAAGGACGATGCCTCTCATAATCACTGGCTCCTATTAGCAGGCGAATTCAGCAGGCACTGAATTCTTACCCTAGGAGACACTGAATTCACATGGGTGAAAAGAAAAAAGCACGTTTATAGATAAGGAAAACATTCTTCCCTATGTATTTTTGTTCCCATGTTCCACATTACCCACGTTAAAGGGTTTTCTCTGCTGTTTCTGTTTTTTCATTTCTCCCATTACCTTACTCTAAAGAAACTCCAAAGATCATATACGAGTGTCACAACATGGAAAACAAGCAGCTGACATCCTCTGGAGCAAAGCGGCTCAGAAAGAGAAATGTTCAAGAGAAAACGAGGGATTACTTACTCTTTTCCCAGGCGGACCTGGTGGGCCAGCTTCACCTGAAGGACCTGGCGGACCCTGCAATGGAAAACGATACGCTCAATGGGAACGAAGGACAAAGTTGTTATCGTTATTAAATGCAGCAAACACCTGCAATGCGTTGGCCCCTTTCAACAGGCAGAAAGTAAGTATATAAATACACACGGAGAAGTAAACCTGCTTATTCAACAAATCCTTTCTTGGGGTGGCCCTTTGCAGTTTTTAACAGCTGTTGTTACCGTACAAAATGCAATCATTCTCTTCTCTTCCTGTTTGCAACACAACATTTCAGGCCAGAAAGTCGCTGCGCAGGACTAACACACGGCCGTCGCCTACTGCCTAGCTCCATTAAGAAGTTTTGTGCTTTCTCAGGTGCTGAAGCTGTTACTTTTGCTAAATTTTCCTCTTATATCTGTGAATCAGCTGCCCCGGGGGTGGCTTTCTCCTGAAAAATCTTCTGTGCACCGATAGCCATTTGGCTGCGCCATCCTGGTAAGCTGTGATACTCTTAAATATTTCAGGGTTTCTGCGCAGTTTGCTAAGCTTTCTTCGGGAACACGACACTCTGGAAGTACTTACTGTTGAGTAAGACGTACAGACACTGATTTCCTGAAGGCTGCAGGCAAACCCCAGTTTATAACTGACTTCCAACCTCGCGTTCAAGGGGCTAGCATTTCCAAACTGTACCCTATAAGATAATTCCCTGCTAATTGGAACTTCCAGAGCTAGAAAGAGACTTTCCAAAATGGAAACACTCTTTTTGCAGTAAAAAAAAAATAAATTAATGGTGTTTTAGTATGGGAACTGCAGAAATATAAGAACTTTGAGGCTTAATATGCCTATTTAGATACTCCTTAACATTATTAATGCAGAAACCTCAAGGTTTTGCTTCATTTTGTCAGGTCAGCTAATGAAGATTGTTTGGCTGCAGTATTCCTTTCCTATGCTCAGAGCTGCTCTATTTTTAGTGCTCCTCCGCAGCTCAAGCACCAATCCTTAACACATCATTTGTTTCTACTTCTAAAGGAAATTGTGCTCTTGGTTCTGACTGTGACTATAACTATGAGCAGTTCTAGCTCTGCAAGGAAGTAAATAGATATTTTTCAATATAATAGAAAAAGCATCCATTTAGAAAATATTTTTAAGAGTATGAATGCATAGACACCACTAATTCAGCCACAGATACTTTCTTAGCATAGGCGAGAACATGCAGCTGAAATAAAATGACAGAAACAACTCACGGGTTGACCAGGGTCACCATCTTCACCCTTCTCTCCGCCAACACCATCTTGACCCTACAGAATTCATGGGAAAATAAACAAAATAGAAAATTCAGCTAAATTAAGTAACTTGGTTTCATATATGCATATAAGAGCACTATTTTCCTACAGAGCATTTGCCCAAGGACACTAGTTTTCAAAGCTTTTTAAAGATTTCTAACCCTTTTTTAAGCCTTAAGGAATATATGAACATAGAAGCAACAGATTTTACAGGCAAGAGCTCATCCCCAGACAAGGAAGAGGCAGGGCTAACTAGAATGTAGTGCAAACCAAAACGAGGGCCTAAAATTGTTTTTTAAGTATACTTACGGCTGGACCAGGTTCCCCCGGGGGACCAGGATCTCCAGGAAAACCAACTGGGCCCTAGATAAATCAGAAAAAAGCCCAAGGCATGTGTCATCCATTGACAAGCAGGCAGCAATCATCACAAATATTTTATGAAGCATATAATGAATTTAGTTCAAACGTAGACAATTATATACAGTTCTATAGGTAGCACAACTTCAGCAGTGCTTTGTGTTAAAATTATTAAGCGCACTTACTGGATTACCCTTAGGCCCATCATCACCTGGAGGTCCTTTAGCACCTGGTGGTCCAGCTGCTCCAGGTGGACCAGCCTCACCTTTTTCTCCCCTTTCACCTTTTGGACCCTGTAGAAAATATACGGACACAAAAATGTCATCTGGAAATGGAATGGCTGAAAAAAAATATTACAATGGCAGAACTGTTTTTCAGACCTGGGTAACGTCACTCGTCAACAAATGCCGGCGTGTGAATGGGAAATTAGGACCTCAGCCTCAGACTGGAAAACCTGTGAATCTCAGGTCGAGCGCCAACGTCTGCACCCAGTTTGCATCAATGAAACATGCAGGTCAAAGTTAATGGGTTTGGAATTAAAGATAGGTGCTCTCTTAGGAAGTCTTCAGCTTTGTCCTCTAGCTGTTAGTACAAGGGGTGGCTATAAGGAAGCAAATTGAATTTTACAGGTACACGTTCTTCACTGCAGATTTAAAGAAAGTGTACAGCAGTACTCAAGTGATCTGATTAAACGCTCTCTAAGGTGAGCACTGCCAGAGACCTTAGTTCACCATAATAAAGGTTAATAATGAGACAACCCCAAAATACTCACAGATGTTCCAGATTCGCCAGGAGGTCCAGGATTACCAGCTTCTCCAGGTTCTCCCTGTAAATGTGCAAGGATACATTAGGAGGAATATTTCTATGAATTTACTTCTGTTATTACATGTGAACAGCTTCCAGGAACTGGTTTTTATCTGTTTTACCTAAAAGGGGTTGAATTACATATGGTTTTGTGGAACTGGAATCTGAAATTTTAGGGACAATATACCAAATTAAGCTTTTAGTGAGCCAGGGAGACTAACCTTCCCACTGGGCTTTGGGAGATCTTCCCCTTTATTATTCCATATATTGCAAATTTCCTGTTTGTCATCTTTCTTTCTAGTCCCAGAGAAGCCAAACAAGTCTATTGACCATGTATGGTTTTTTCTCTGGAAGATAGATACATTCTGCCTGGAAGCAAGTTTCTACAAATAAGAGAATGCTAATTGGAAATGAATGTCAAGGGAGTGAGGATATCACTGCTATAGCTACTGTTAGAATGAAAAATGGTATGAAGAGAAACATAAGGATAAAATACCAGCGTAACAGTTAGCGAAACTTGCACCAGAGACCACAGGGATGCACGCTACCTATGTACTGGTGATGGAAATCATTTAGGAAAGCAGATGGGGGTGACACCATATGAAGAAAATCTGTGCAAGTCAAAGATTATATGCTATTAAGTGAATGTTTAAGTTCATTCGGTCTCTGTGTGAGCTAATGCACAATGCTGGCTCAAAGACTGCCTCTGCAATTGTTCATTTTAAGGTTTATGATGACTGATTTTTTTTCTAGCTCAGTGGTCTGATAAATAAACCTCTAAAGAAAACGACTCTGTTAGTAGTTATTAGCATCACAGACACACAAATCTGCTTTGTGCCTGCTTTGTGATTGGCATGGAGCGCTGAGATAAGAACTATATGTTTTTATTCCAAAGGCTTTCTCAGTGTAACTGCTAATGGGGGGATTTTTCCCCCTATATATGTTCTTTTTCCAAACCAAATGAGCCTCGCCAATCATTATGCCTACAAAGAAGAGCGCTTCAGTGCTGAAAATGCATTTCCCCCAATCCCCTGTCCTGAGCTCAGACACAGATTTGGAACAAACGTGTGAATCCTTCGTATCCTGTAGGACCCGCGTGCCCCTCTTCGTTCTGTTAATCCAGCAATACGCCGATTCCAGGCGGGCAGTGGAAAAGCGTAAGTCATAAAATAGGAATTTTAAACAAATCTTACAGTGTAGATACTGAACTGGTTTTCATAGAAGCTAATGGCATCACGACGACCTCATGGGGCCCAGAATTTGGCCCGATGTAAATATTACATTAGCAGAATGGAGGAAGATCTGAGTACTCAGCTGAATTCCAGGACAGGATAATTAACAGATTACCACAATTTTAGGAGTGACAGTAAAATGTCCTTTAGAAAGGGCACTTCCAAAAGGTGAATTTGCCTTTAGAAACCGTGGCGTGTTTTCTTAGACATACTTAAATTTGCAGTAATCTTAAAAATTAATGATCCCTCAGTACTTAATGTTCATTTGCTTCTGTGATACAGCATTCATTATTTTTTAAAAAAAGCCTAGAGGATACTTCAGGTCAATAAGCGTGTCGTATGTTTTCTAGGAAAATTCATATCTTCATTTCCTTATCCTCTGACACAGGGTTCACTGAGTCTGCAGCATCATTAGCATTGGGGTTTTTTTTTGTCCATGCCAACTGTCAATCAAATCAGATTTATGTAGCAAGAGAGAATGAGGTCTGGAATGAGGAAACAAATTGATGCCGTTGAAGGTCGTAGATGTCTTATACCGAACAGAGTCCACAGTACAGACCCCTTCCACAGGCGCCCCCGTGGTGGGACGGAGCGACCGAAGAACGCTAATTGTGCCAAGCCTTGCCTGACAATACCTGCGCCAGCATGATCCCCTCCTGAGCTCCTCACCAAGTTCTTCTGCCTTTCTGCCAAACGATACTGTAATTTAGGATGATTCGCATTTCATTTGTAATCTACCTTTCCCGTTGACAAACACATCTTCATTTTATGAAGATCCATGCAACGAGAGAGAAGATGGGCTTTCTCTGCCCTATTGACCCAGACCTGGGGACATGGGGGGAGCACGGTGCTCCTGGGGCCTGAGGGGACCCCAAGGGCTAGAAACCCTCAAGCGTTCCCTCGAGGGGGCACCTGGGAAAGATGAGCCCAGTCACAGTTTCATCTCGCATTAATACTTCTAAATCATTGCTCTATTAAAAAATGTGGCTCTTCCTTGTACGCAGCCCTTGTTCTTTCTGACACTGATTTTTATATTCCAAATGTTAGGTACTATGGAAGGTGGTGCATGTTTTACACAGCTGTAAGGGAGTTAAGCAATTGTTTTGATGGAGAAGATTGTGGCTGATACATATTTACAGACTGCATGTTTATAGCCACTGAAAACCATGCAATCTGTAGGTTATTGTTCGCCCCTGTCTTTGCATTTTTGGTAAGGATGGTATTAATTCAGAACCCAATGCACCTTCTCCATAGGGAATACCTCATGTTCTTTGAGGAAATAGATTTCACGATCTAATAACAGATCTATTCCACCTCTGGATTTTTTTTATTTTCCTCTTTTGTTATCAGGTCAGATCTTTTAAATGTTAGCATGGTCCTTCTTAGGCAAAAGCCTTCCTCAGAACTGCAACAAGCAAAGACAGAAGTTCTGACCTACAGAGTCATGCCATTCCATGGACATGGCTAATCCTGAAAACCTCCTTGGATTAAGCAAGCAGAATGGTTTGTATCAGGCCAAGGACAGCAGTTTAAAAGCCCTTTGTTTTCCTTATTACGACCAGTTCTAGAGAACCGTCCGCACCAGGCACGGAGACAGCCGGTGGAGGGAAGGCTGCCTGCCGCCTTTTGGTTACATTCTGGGACGTTGTGATTTATTTTGGAAGAACGAGAGGCAACGTCGCAGCTGATGGGGAGTGAAAAGGATTCAGTTACACTTTTGCTCCCTCTTGCCATCCTCACGAAACAGAAAAAAAAGCAGAAAACTGTGACTCTAGAAAGCAATCCCTTTCCACGTAGGTATGCGTATGGGACTGTGTTAGGTATATTATGGCTCTGTGGAGAGAGAAATTTAATCAAGAGAGAAGTTCTAAAGCTGTGCTCTATCTTCTGGGAGGGCTTACATTTACAAGCACGTTGGAGAGATGGAGAAAGAGGAGAAGAATTCATAGCGAGTTGTGAAGTTATCAGAGGTAATTTGTTAGGACAGATATTCAGGTAGCATAAACTGCCATAGACACATCTTGATTAAGAACCTTGGTAATTGCCTGCACACGGGTGCATGGAAAAATGATATGCACACGTAAAGATGTCTGTGCAAACTTATCAGAGGTGGTTTTGAACTTAGGGCCAGAGCACTCCATTGATTTTGTCCTCTTGCTTCCACCTGAGGTATAAATCAATGACGGATTAAACATGTAAACTGTTGATTCCACTTGTTTCCTATGTGTGCTATTTTTTGGAATGATATAATAGGAAGGACTATAAACCCAGATGAATGTAGCGGTTTCTTCTCATCAGATTTTTTCATATAGTAAACCAGATTCAAATTCTGAGAGGCTCCAGAGAGAACGCTTAGGTTCTGCAGACATCCATTTTGCATTAGGTGGGAAGGAGAAAGGGTGGAAGAACGGCACCGTACTCGGGGCCATTATCACAGATGAGTCTAAGTTAGAAAGGTAAGTGTATTTTATCAGGCTTTGTGGAAGAGAAGTGTGAGGTTAATGTTACTTGTTCTGTTTCCTCTCTGCGTTGTAAATTCTAAGGCCCAGTTTTGAGAAGTCATGAGCAACGTACTGGGTACTTAGCATATCTGCATGTTAGGCCTTTGATATCAAACTAGAGATAGCCATGTCTTGGCACGTTTTGGTTTTTGGCTTCTTCTTAATTATAAGCACAATGAATAATCTCTGGGTGGACGCTGGACTGAAGTGCTTCTGGTTGAGTGTAAGTCTCCAGGCTTCCAGACCGCTCCATGGAGGCTACAGGCATTAATAATGCAAGGCTGCAGGCACATTTGTACTGCAGATGTCTTTGAACATCCAGGCCTCTGTGCGTACAGCGGAGGAAACAAGCAGCTCATTAAAAATACATGGCGCTGTGACAAAAATTGTTTATAATTTGCCAGAAAATAAGGGGGCTTTGAAACCCTGGTATTAATGACAAAACATCTCCCGGCCTAACTGTTCAAATATGGAAGGGAGCAAATCTGAATTCACGCCCCAGCAGAGCCAGGGAGGACGCCGAGATGTTCTTCCCTGCTCTGCAATCAGCACTGCCTTGGTTGCCTGCAGTACGGTCCGTTGGTCCTGAAAGGGACGCGGAGGCCACAGCACGCTGACGTAGTAAGAAAAACATTGGGGGGGGGAAAATAATGAACTGTCCTCCCATTGCGGGAGCTCCTCCTGACAAAACAACTGCTTTATGTTTGCTAAAGCTGGCAGAATTCATTAAATGGAACTGAAATTAAGAAGGAGGGTATCCTAAGTAGGAGGAAAAACTGGCACGTACTAAAACTTGAGAAGGAGGAGGGAAGTAATTAGAAGAAATAAAAACTTCCAAAATAATATACTTGGAAGCTTCTCTGTGTGAATGCAGAGAATATGGGACATAAGCAAGAGGAAATAAAAATGACAACGGGTGATAAACATGCTGAATTTCATGTTCTTGAATTAAATTTGGTGGGCTGATTATCACCAATAGGGATTCTAAAGCACACAGAAGAGTCACCGGGAGAAACAAAGGAGTAAGGAGTTCAATACAAGTCAATGTTTTTACAGAATGAGTGGAATATAATTTGATCATGACACGGTAAAAATGAAAGAGGTGACGGAAACCAACGGCAAAATTCCTATCGACTTCAGTGGGACACACTCTAATATGCAGTGGTTGGGTTTTTAAAGCAGTGAATGTAATGGGTGCTACCCTGGAGGTAGTGTTCTCATAATAAACGTTTTTCTCAGTTCCCTAGTGGTCATGGGAAGAACTTTCCTTCCCACAGCGCCCATTTTTTCTGGATTCCGCTGAGATAGACTCCTTTTCCAATAACTTTTTTGCCATCTCTACCAGGTCTTACATTCAGGCACGTTCTCGGTGCCCTTCCCAGAGAGAAGAACAAACCCTGCAGCTCATCACGAGGCCAAGGTCTCTTTTAAGATAGGCTGGAGGAACAACGCCGCACAACGGGGAGATCAGAGGGAATATCCTCGTTAAGAACGCGGGCAGGCAGGAGGGCATCATGTTTTGTACGTCTTATGCAATTATGGGTAAAAAAGTTTGAAGACCAAGAATGCCACTGCTACCAAGAGGTGTGTTGATGCCTACAGCCACATCCTAAGAAACGGGGAATGCAGCTAAGCACCGTCAGCTTAAGGCAGTGAAAAAACTACATTATAACGTTAATGTTTTCATCTGCTTGGGCGCAGCACCCTTTGATCTCAACAGACGAAGAAGGGAGGCAAAGTAGGATATTTTTCCATGAAGCCATATATTACATTACATTATTCTAGTACTCTCTGCACCAGATCCCAGAGCACTGGTGAGTGATTTATTTGATGGGCACGTAGAAAAAAAATAATAAAACATCTGAAGATGCTATTAAAAGAATAGTTTGGTCATACTGATAAGGAATTGGTGATTCCTTTTGACATGGCCCTAATAAAGTGAAGGGTTATTTAAAGAAAAAGTATTTTAGTGAAAAAACAGACACATAACCAAAATTTGATGATAGATGTCAACAATATTGAAGAGCATCATAAGAAAGATCTTTCGTTATCACAGAGGAACAAGAGGCTTGTGAGATACTGTAGGATGAACTGCAGATTTTCATTATTTTTTATATTAGTCATACAAATGATCCTGGGAAAACAACGGCAACTTTCTTATCTCGTGAAAAGAAAGAATTCCCGAAAGCTCTGTGAAGCAGAGCGACGTGCTCATGGACAGCGATCAAGAAGAGGATCATGACAAATATATTGATTTTCATTTACCTGGTGCTTGAGTCATTGTTTGTAAATTCACAGATCTGATGGATTTGAACCTAAAGGGACAATACTGGTACACCGAGTCAAAGAGAATATGGGGATAAATGAGAGGGAGCAGAAGTTCGGACTTATGGAATGCTGAAGTTCAGTAATGGTGAATGAGGAAGATGAAGGAAAGGTACCTGTGCATTTCATTATCTGATGGGACAGGAGGAAAAAGGGAAAACTTGCTTCACATTCTGGAAAGTTATCAATACTGTGAGCTTTCTGAAAAACTACCGACACTGACATTCCTAGGGATGTCTTTTCTAGGATTCACTGACGTGACTGTTTCATTGAATACGTATGATATCCTGTGGAAAACAGTTAAATACTCAGGCGCAATCTACATAGTTGTATACAGCGGCCTGGAACATATATCTATTCTGCTTCCTTCACCTTATGCTCCTTTCAAAATCTTCTTTCCAAATCCAAATCCAAAGAAAAAATCCATATTAAATCTGTAACATTACAGCAAAATGCTTTTAGGTTTACATGCATGATATGGCTGAGGTCATCTAACTTGTTAAAATAAACGTAAATAGGAATTTCAAGAGATTATCTTTTGAATATTGTGTTTGCTCAGCATTTTATAGTAGTTTGCACTTGGTGATTCAAATAAATCACACAAAAAAGCCATTATGTCTACTGCATGCAATATTTTTCCTTTAAGAAAAAAGAAGATATTATCTGTCATGTTTGAGTAAGATATGAAATAAAAAAAAAAAAATAAACAACAAACCACTCCACATACTGGTAGGAGATCTGAATAGAGAACTGAAAATAGCAATGAAAAGAATTCTGATGCATGAATGTCATATAGCATCAGTCTTAAGTCAGGTTTTCAACCAGTGCAAATCATCCTCGAACCTCTGACTGTATGGGACTGGATCTATCGGTATGAGGAACAGATAAATATTGATGCTTCGGGTCTGCTTCTCCTCAGAGATACGTTTACCACCGATACATTAGATAACAGCTTATATTCTTAACCTTCCAGATAGAGGGCGATATGATATCCTAAGGTACACCAGTATAAAATGGAAATCGCTTGAAGTCAGTAATGCTACTGTGGGCATCAAACCATGTAGTTAAGGACATCATCATAACCTTACTTTAATCCTTCACCTGAAAACTACCTCTTCTGCTCCAAAGCTCTCCCCTCTGCTTGTTAAATATTTTTGTGAAGTAAAATGTGAAATAAAAAGACTGACCACGGTAAATGAGCTGAGTATAGCTAGATCACTATTAACAATTACTAAGTCAATATTTGGGAACCGTAATATATCTATATAGCTCTGAAGAAGAATCAAAATGTATAATTCATATTCCTTTCCCAATTTTTTCTCTTTGTAGGAGGATATTGCCAACACTCACCTTTTCACCAACACCGCCAACAGAGCCGATTGAGCCTGGGGGGCCTTGAGGACCCTACAATGACAAAAGATGTCAGTTATCCCAAATACAGTTACCCCAAATACAGTGCTTATTGCTGAATTACTGAGAAAACAAAACAAAAAAAAAGGTTAATTCTTACATCAGCTCCATTAGGACCCTGGGGACCTCTTGGACCTGGAGGGCCAGGTGGACCCTGTATCAAAGAGACAATTTGATATAGTTAGAGTCAGAAAGAATAAGTGCAGTGGGGCTTTTTTGGGCAATGACAAATGATACACTCGATCAGCAGAGGACTTTTAATCTTCGCAGTGCTACAGAAACAGCAGGGCCAGATTGCTGCCCGTTGCCCGAGTTCCCAAGGTGACGGGGGATCCAGGCTATGTTACACAGTGCCTGAGCCGGAACCGATCGGACGCTTAGGGCTCCTCAGGACTGGTTTCCTGCACTCAATTTGCCCTGCAGGTTCCCTGCACACGGACCCTGGAGTAGCTTATCCGTCTGGTGACAGCCATGGGACAGTACTGCACCATGGGGCCTGCAGATGGGCAATCACAAAGCATCTGGGCTTGGCATGGGGTGTCGGAGGCCAACGTACGCTGCAGATAGCCCGCAGTTCAGTCGGGACCAGCCCAGAAGGCATTCTGTCAACAGCGTGAACAGTTGGAAAATGGGAATCTCAGGATTACCCAGAGAAGCAGAGAGGACATAGCCAAGTGGTGGTTAGCGTCTCCTGGCCTGCAGTTACCCGCAGCTAAGGTACAACGCCCTGAATTCCACAAAAGCAGCTCCAAACTCTCTGGTGCAGTGACCTCTCTTTTTTCTCTTCCCTCCCTGATCCCGCGTGCCACTGTCCTCTCTCAGACACACACAGCGTCTGCTTTTCTCTTTTTCAGAGTATTTTCTTAAGTTATACAAATCTTGATATTAAAGTTGAGGAGGTAGATGAGGGAAAGCAAAGTAAAGCCCAGGGAGAGTTTATGTTACACAAAATGTTTCATGCTCAGGCAGTAGTTTATCAAATTGTGAGCTACAGAGAAAAGACAATAACACATGGGTGATAATTGATGGCCCCCAGAGGGACCAGTGGGGAAGAAGTCTTACCATTGGGCCCACATCACCATTTTCACCCTTTTCACCTGGTGGGCCAGGCAGACCCTAAAATACATGGAAGAGTAAGGAAAACTATTAGTAGGGTACCTGGAATGCTGAGTTATAAATCATATGAAACAATAGAAATCAGATCTACGTGTGAAACTTGTAAAATTGGGGGGTGGGGAACAAGAAAACAAAACCTATTTGCCTTAAAAACAAAAAAAAAAAAGAAAAGGAGGTTTTTATATTACAGCACATGTATAGGTAATCCTGGGATGTTTAAATCAGGTGAGGTAGAAAAATCTTTGGAAAAAAATGGACACAGAACTGCAAGGGTGGCTGACTTTAAAAGCACTGCCATCGTTATCCAGCCCCCGGGTGGGCATCTGGATAATTTGCTTTATGCTACAACACAGATACCTGTGAGGAAGACAGGCTCAGCGCAGCGCAAGGAAGCGGAATGCGAAGATGTGGAAGGCACCTGAGTGCAGGGAGCTGTACAACGGCCTTAGTAAGGTGTCCAGCAGAGGCAATAAATCCTGCCAAGAGGCTTTGCATTGGGCTGTGCAAACGTGTCCTCAGAAGCAAGTGTCCAGGTTTGCATTAGCAATAAACAGCAGGAGAAGGGGACTGAGCCGATGCTAACACCGATAGCTGGTCTCGTCTTGCCCCAGCTAGAAGCACCATCACCACTA
>NW_009269998.1:3210734-3226967 GCF_000687185.1 Egretta garzetta
ATCAAAGCTCGGCTTCTATACAAAGCAGATCCTGGATCTGAGGTCAATGGCATCGTATTGATTTACGTTACATGAGGAGCTGGTTTTAACCCTCCTGGGTTCTGCTGCTTTCAAAGGATGTCTCAAGCTATAGCTAACCAGACCGGAAAGCACCGTGTGCCATCTTTGCCATGAAGCTGTATCAGAAAGTATGAAGCATAAAGTTAGCCAACACTGTACCCATTCCTCAGCTGCTCTCCTGCTTCCACACAATCGGAGCCGTAGAAAGACTTGTCAAAATTCAGATGTACCTCTCCTAACAGTGATGTACGGCTCGGTTGCCTACTGCTGCGAGAGCTCGGCCGACCTGCCAGCGCATTGCGGTTGGCGTGCGAGCCTCTTTACTGTTAGACAACCAGCATGAAAAAAGGCAGCTTTAGTTCATGTGCTGACACAGTGGTTCTTCTGTGTAATCCCTGCTTATTTAAAAAAAAAAAACCAACTAGACTGTATTCTATTAAAATGGAAGCCCATAGCCTACGGTACTGCCTTCAGTAACGTGTATTGATTACAGCACCTGCTGAGCAGCAATGCCAGGGTTACGGTAACAGGTAGCTTTATTATTGTCTAAATTTCGTCATGTTTACTTTTGGTGACCTTGTAATAGTTCAACAAACGAAATCTGAATTCACTCGAACTTTTTCCTTCACTGTGAGGAGTTTTAAATAACGATTTTGTAGCTAATTGTTCTAAAGAGCGATTAGAGCCGAAGCCTAGGCTTAGACTAGATGACTAGTCTTTAGGCAGCTGGATCCCACCTCAAATAAACTAGGTCTTCCAGTTGCCAGCACTCCATGAAGTCCTACCCCAGGGATATAAAAAGACATTTAGCTTAAAAAGTTGAATGCCTTATCCATTACGGTTCATGGTCATGATAAACCTGGACAGCTTATTCAGCTCCTTGCAGAGCAGGTATTTATGAAACTTCAAAGGCAATTAAACATTTACGTGACATTTCTGGCTTTGAAAAGACTTTCCAGAGCCATTCAACGAGCTATTTCAACATTGAAAAACTCCAACTGATTCCACTGAATCGGAATTTCATGCATTGCTGGACATGGTATTTTGGGAGCCCTTTCAGTGCCTTTTGGCAAGAAGTAATTGAGGCATTTGTCATTTAATATTTCAAAATGTAAGTAAAATTGCCATAAATTGACTATAAGATAACCTAGATAGGCCCACAGAGTTTTCCAGATTTTTCTTTACTTTCAACTCCTTTTGTTAGAAACTTCCTCATTTTTGAAAATACCCTCACAATTAAATAGCAAGGAAATACACAATTAAGGTAATAAATACTGAAAATTACTAATGTTCACTTTTATGAACAAAATAGCCAATATAAGTAGTATCAGTAGAATTTAACTGAAGTAAGTGTGTTATAGTTAGCACAGGATATTATATGTAAGAGAGAAAGCTGTTGCACCCCAGCAGTTCATAATTACCATGAGAATTGCATTACTGAATAAAAGGAATTCCTGATTTCTCAGTGGTACTTCAATGCCATGAGCATATATGGGAGCTCGGTCCAACATATTCAAGTTAAAATCTTAATCAGAGAAATAAAATTCCTCATCTGAAATATTTCATTTGCGTAAGTCTCAACCCAATTGATTTTTATATTTATGTAGCTCAGTGCTCATTAAATTTAAAATGTGAAGGTGGGCTTTATTGAGAAACCCCAGTTGAAATGGTATCCTAAATCTGAGAAGAATAACAAGGATCATTTTATTTCACTCTCTTTAAAATAGTAAAAAACTTAACAATTCACAATAAAATTCAGGAGTCAGTTTTTTCTGAGTTACTATTTCTGAAAATGAAGATGTTTTCAGTTTCAAAGGCAGTATGATTCTACACAAGACATACGTGTTGGTGCAGTCATGAACTGTTTGTCTTCCATGGAGGTTTACAATATTTTAGAAACTTCATTGTCAGTTTTGTGAACTGCATTATGTAATAGAATTTAAAAAAATGACAGGCCCAGGTTAGGCTGGGCTTAGCAAAAGAGCTGAGTCAGCTCACGCAGGGTAGATGGGAAGGAGACAGCCTGTTTCGTATGTTCAAACACTGCTGTTGTGATTTCCCATTTTTTAAAAGGGAGCGTATATGATTCACAGCACAGCTAAATGCATGGATTAGAAATAGCTTCAAAGAGCTCTGTCCTCTCATGGTAATTACATGGAAATGAAGCAAAGGTCCTCAACGTCTTGTTCTTTGTTTTGCTACAGCTTTCTGACAAAGCAGGATGTTTCAACTGTAATTCCCTGGATGCGGCAGTGAGAAGCCGACATTTTACTGTATGCTTGCTTTGAGGGTTTTTTTGACTCATAAAATAACAATTTTAAGAGGAAGAGAGATAAAACTACAGGAAGGTGCCAAAGATGGCAGCAGTGTAAAAACTCCACGGAGTTCTGCCGATCTTTCAGAACACAAGTAGTGTCTGCAATGGCATCACCGGGAAACACGCCACGTCGCCAAAACCTACTGGGAGGATACGCTAAATGTCGAGGATGTGTTTAGTACTCCTCCAGGTTGGGTCTTTTATTTAAAACGTGTACCTCCAGTAAAAAGAAGTGCTCCTGTTAATACAGAAATCATTGGACTCTATAAAGGAATGAGTTACTGAATGAAATTCTAAAGCCGCTGGTAGCCAGGAGTTCAGTTTCGGAGCATCGTGCCCATCTCCTTCAGCGTTAAATCTGCCATTGATGCATGAACTCGATGAATACGGGATCTTTCAGTTCTTATTAACTGATGCTATCAGTTTTTTAATAAAAGAACGCTCATTCAGTTTCTGACACCAAAATCATGGTTCTTACAGGTGGAGGGTAAAATAATAAAGGACTTTACCTGTAAGCCAATAGGCCCTGGAGGGCCGGGGAAGCCTCGAGGACCTTCATCACCTTTTTGCCCAAACATCCCTTGTTGACCTCTTGGGCCTGGCTCCCCATCACCTCCCTGTTTGGAAACAGCAAAAAGCAAAAATATCACAGATCTGATAATTACAGAAAACAGCTATGAGAAGGCTCAGAATCACTCCTAGTGTCTTTTTTAAAAGTGCAGGTACTCCACCTGGGTTGAAAGAAATCTGTAATACAAATAGAACACCAGCACGTGGCCTGGTCGGCTCAAAAAGTTTTCCCTGAAGACCCCTACTCTTTCACATCTGCATACGCATTCTGGCTGTTGAATACCTATATAGTAGTAAGTATGAGTAGCATATAGTTCTACCAATCTTCATGGTAGAAGAATTCAAAGCCTTCTAACTGAAAATAAAAATCAATCCACCTGGTATCAGGTAGATTTTAAAAAGAGATGCTCTCTTTTAAATGCACCTGGTACTGAGCTGATTTTACTGCTGGCTGGCATATAAACTGTCACAGACATTCAGGACCAGGTTGGACGGGGCTGTGAGCAACCTGATCTGGTTAGCGGTGTCCCTGCTCCCTGCAGGGGGGTTGGACTAGATGACCTCTAGGGGCCCCTTCCAACCCAAAACATTCTATGACTCTATGATTCACTGCAAGGATGGGCCCCATTCGCTATTTACACTGGTTCATTTTTAATAACTCCTTCAAATTACTGCCCAGCTGTAAATCTGAAATAAAGTAACACCTACGCAGGCTTGTTTACAGTAAACAACTGCATGGAAGAGGACATCGAAAGACCTGTTAAATATATTCCTGAGTAAGGAGGATGCAGTTCAAAGAACTCCTAAGCACCCTGACAAGACCAGGTTGGACGGGGCTCTGAGCAACCTGATCTGGTTGAAGGTGTCCCTGCTCCTGCAGGGGGGTTGGGCTGGGTGACCTCTGGGGGTCCCTTCCCACCCAAAACATTCTATCATTCTATGATCAGGTGAGTTACGGCAAGATGAGGGTTTGCTCTGAATAAGCTACTTACGGCTATGCCAGGGGCACCGACAGGACCCTGCAGACCTGGTGGACCTGGAGGACCCTGCAACAAACCAACATCCAAAAGGAAAAGTTAGTGATTGCGGCACCTGGAGTGAGTTAAAAGCAACTACAGAGACAGCCCTGTTTGCACCATCAAGGTCTGTTAAGCATTTCTCCATGTCTCCACAGAGAATGCAGCATTATTCACACGTCTCTTCGTTCAGGGCAAACAGTCATTATTTATCGCTCAAAGATCTGCACATCTGTAATAGACTTAATACTGGCATTTCTTGAAAGCACATTTGTAATGTTTCACAATATTTAAAGTCAATTCCCATGCAAACATGAATCAAAATGGAAAAAATAACAATTATATTATATCTAATGATATATAATAATATATAAAAATAAAATATAAATAATTAATAAAATGAATAAAATAAAAGTATCAGACCTTTCAATGAGATTCGTGCCAAAAAAGTCAGCCTTTAAAGCACCTGATAACAACCTATCTTTAAATGGAATGTTTATTATTTGGGTTGCTTTTTTATGAAATTGCAAAGCATTTTTGCAAGAGCACGAAGCTTTTTTTGACTTCCAGGAGACATGAAAAAGTGTACATTCTTATTGAGCACTGGGGGTCACATTCTCTCTGACATTGAGTCTCTTCAACAGACTGGCAAGAAAATATGTCTGAGAGGAACTTCTTAATTTTTTCAGTCTCCTTCCAGCATAATAACATCCTAAGTTATATTGTGCATAATTTAGAAGTCAGTTATGCAGATGTGATGTGAGGAAGATCTCTAACACCGAGAGCATGGGGATGCAAGACGCTTGTTTATGATGGGGCTACAATTACGGGCTGGGTTGAATCTGGTTTTTACAGCAGCTGGAGAGATTCGACTGATAAGGAGGGAAGCTAAGGAAGCACAAAAGCCTACACCTGGACACAGCCAAATTCTGGGCTGCTAGTTCAGATGACCAAGAAGTTGTCTGCAGCTTCTAGGCTGGGAATTCTAATTTAGTGCAGAATAATGCTTGGATGCAAAGACCTTCCTAGGGCTAAAATTAGATTATTCTGCCCTTTATAGGGAGATTAGGGCAAGGGACTACTTAAATCTTGTAGTGTGTTTCTTTCTTTGGGTTCTATACATATTTTAGAGTATCTTATTTTCTAGGGAGTTTGAAGTGACCAGCTACATACTTTTTCTCTTTTATAATGTTCTTTTCATCCCATACCTGATGGCAACAGTTGAAGCAAAGCTTTTCAGCCTCTATGGTGATGTACCTAAACGAAAGGACCCCTAGGAATGTCCCATTGACTGGGAGGGGTACCATGAGAAAGGGAATTAGCATGCGTGAATTTTAAAAAGAAATCATATTGGAATGGATTATTTCAGGATGCTTCTACCTGCTCCTTCATTTTAAAGGGCCCGGAATGAGACCTACACATTTTTAATCTCATGTAAATACTCATTTTGATATAAGGTATCGTTGGAAGGTACTTTGCAATTGATTAATGAGAAGTTATTTGGATGCATGGCCAGTCTTTTTTTTTTTCCCATTGCTCTGGTGGGCAAACGGAGAGAGGCCGATTAGAATCATCAGGAGAGAATCTGTGGTTAATAGAGGCACCTGTGGTAGCAGGGGAGGCTTTGAAGCTCAAGAGAGGACACACATCAACAACAAAATTGTGCTGTCCCTAGCTAGGATATGGTAACGTGGTAGTTTTTGTTAGGCACAGCATAGTTAAACCCCCAAACATAAACCCTTGCTGGTTTCAACTGGGAATTGGAGATGTTTCCAGCTCCTCTTAAACAGGAAGGAGGGATCAGTCCTGCTGTGCCCAGGGTCCCTGCTGTGATGAGGCTCTAAATTCCCACCAGGGCTCTCGTGGGTGTCCGGGCACCGTGAATACCTGTTCCTTACGCCCTGTGATTGCAGAACGAGGTACTCGCTTCCCCTTCAGAATCTCTCCGAGGTGACCTACAAGGCCTCTCCTCCCCGCCCCAATACACATCTGTCAGCGTGTTGAAAGGAAAGCAGATTTGCTATAAACACATTCCCGGGTTGCCAGGGTTGAACGACAGCAATGAGAGCAAAAATGAGGGACAGGGCTGCAAACGGGGTAACATTCACATCAGCCAAGCAGGCCTGAGCGCTCAACACTGCATTTCAAGGAAAATATACTACGTTCCCAAATACCTTAAACCTTGAGACCGAGAGCACGGGATAAATTCCCAGATGATTATGCTGACACTTTATTTGTAAAGCAGGTCTGCTGGAACCTGCCCAAAGACACTGGGACTCCCTATGGGAACTGCGGCCACAGTCTAATGCTGGGCGTAACCACCTATGCCAAAATGCTCTGAAATAGAAAAGGGCAGCACGTGGGTTTTCCGAATTTCTCTGAGGCAGAAGCATCTCTAACGAAGAGGCATGGTGAAGGGGAAATGGGAAGGGTGTGCATGGGATCACATGCAACGCCCAAAGTGGAACTGGGCCATGGCCTGTTTCATGTGCTTGCTCTTTAGGACGAGGGGCACCGGCCTCAAGTTGTGCCAGGGCAGGGTGAGGTTGGCCATGGGGAACAATTCCTTCCCCTTGGGGCTGTCAGGGGCTGGAAGGGGCTGCCCAGGGAAGGGGTCGAGTCCCCAGCCCTGGGGGGATTTAACAGCCGGGCAGAGGCGGTGCTGAGGGCCAGGGTTTGGGGGTGGGATGGCAGGGGTAGGGGAACGGTTGGGCTGGGGGAGCTTAAAGGGCTTTGCCAACCCAAACGATTCTATGATTCTATGAGCCCCTTCCTTTAAACACCAGATCCTTCTGCATGCACGGGGCCCGTGCTGTGGTGAACCTCATTAGGTGGATGAAGAGGAGCTGCATCTACACCTCTACGTATCCCACAGCTGGTTTACAACTGCAACAGCAACTAGATTAAGATTGAGGGGGAATGGTTTGAAGCTGTGCCAGGGCAGGGTTAGGTTGGACATTAGGAAAAATTTCTTCACAGAAAGGGCTGTCAGGCTCTGGAAGGGGCTGCCCAGGGAGGTGGTGGAGTCCCCATCCCTGGGGGGATTTAAAAGATGGGTAGATGAGGTGCTTAGGGACAGGGTTTAGTGGTGGGATGGCAGGGTTAGGGGAACGGTTGGACTCGATGATCTTAAGGGTCTTTTCCAACCTAGATGATTCTATGATTCTATGATTTTTCAGTTAACTGGGAACAAGTCCATAGTTTCAATCCTGACTTTCAAAAATGTTTTAATCTGATAAATTAATTTTACCAAGTTAACCAAAGCATTCAGCTCAGATTATGCAAGAGTAATTTTAGCCTGAAAATTTGCTGACAGCTTGGGTTACATAGATGTTTCTTGGAAAGCTGGGGTTTATAATAGAAGTGCTCTCTCATCCATATATACCACATTGCATTCCTTGTGTTAACAGGACATTACAAATAGTTTATTATTGCACTTGTGATTTCATCTATTAAAATAGGATTGTGAAAAGTCTGAGTTTTCTGCACTGGGAACTGCAGAACTCTTTTGCCCAGAATAACTGCAAAGCACAAGCTTATCCTTACAAACAAAAAAAATCCCCTTGTCATTTTTTTGCATGTTTTGCCTCCACATTTTCTTCTATGAAATTATCATAAAACTGTGATTTGCTTGAATTTGCATGTATCCTCCTATAAAACATAATCTGATTATGTGTAAGCCATACATTTGGTGCCATTTTTAGAAGCAATCTACTTTTATGACGCTCTGTAAGTTGTTAATCATAATAAGCACACAGTGCTTTCAAGATAGTAAATATGCTGAGTTATGAATACTCCTGTGTTGAGTTCTGAACTTTGCTGACTGCGAATATTGATATAATAATAATTTTAAAAAATCTTGCTGTAATTACTTTTCCATTTTTCCTTAAGGAAGAATATCCAAGTAAAATGCCAGTTTATCTTGAACAACAGTGAAAAAAACCCTTTTCTGAATTTTTGGGAAAGAAACCAAAATCAAACACAAAGAAAAATGCCAGTTTTATTCTCTCTAGCTTCAAATTTTATAGTGAAGAAAGCTTATTTTTATATTTCTGGCCTCAATGCCAAGGGGAAGGGCTTGAACTTTAGAAATAACTTTGAAGACAAAAAGATTTCAAATTAAATCAGTAGAAGCCTGATTAGTCCTGAGTTCACTAATAAGCCTAGCAATAACATTTGAAAACTTGTATATGCCATTTCATCTGAGGTCGTCCCTGTTCTGAAATGCTGTGATCGGTTAAGCGTTCCCTCCAAGAATTCGATATTCTTTAAAAATTTTAAAACTGTATTAGTGGATTTCTTTACTGAGTCATCACGTTCTCCATCACTACGGCTAAGAAGCTAAGGCCGGGGTGTTCCACAACCTGGTCAGTGAAGTCAACTGAAACCCAGTAAGAGAACGTGTGTACATTCTTGGTCTCTCCCAGTTCAAATGTAGAACAGATGAATTAAAATGATACAGGAAGGGTGCTTAGGAATGAAGTATACCTATCTATTTTTTAATGATTCCATAAGCTCAAGGACTATGAGAAATACCCGATACATGCGTGGCTCTGTAAGTACAAACCTCCAGTGCTGCGTTAAAACTCAACGTTATTTTGAAGAAACATTTTTTAAGCGTGTCTTTGTTTCTGTTCATCAATGTAGCAAGGCCACCTGCATACTTCACGCACAAATACTTTTATTTATGAAGAATGTAATGGATAAAGGATTTTGCTACTCACGTTTTCTCCCTTGTCACCTTTACTACCTTTCTGACCCGGTTCACCGATTTCACCCTGTAATGGAAAGTTAAAAGTTAAACTCCTTGTTTAAAATAGTCTCCTTCACATTTAGCTGAAGTCAATACCGCAGTGTCTTTAACGGTTCCCTTTGATCTGATTATTCTGTGTTTTATGCTGCTGCTTCAAGGGTGAAGGCCTAAAGGGGGCGATTCTGCATCGATCAATAGTGTGTCATATTAATCCAGATATTGATCGCTATACTGCAAAGGGCAACAAGACCTGGCTTTGAAGTATAGTGCCATGGAGCTCTAAATAAAGGAAATTGTGCTCCTCATGTCACCTTCAGTATGAACTTATAATGAAAGCACCCTGATTTACAGACTCCTCTAACTGTATGGGACCGAGCACCTGCTTCTCACTGGAGGGTACAATATTTCAGAACTTCAGAATTATTCAAATCACCAGGAAAGCATGTCAGGAGGGAAAAAAAAAAAGTTTTCTTTATAAATAATAAAAGACGATTAAATTAAATCACAGAAAATACTCTCTGTGGGATAAATAACACTTCTGCATCATAAAAATGAGCCTCAAAGTCTTTACCTTTACCCTGTGCTAACTCACAGAACAGCGCTGGATCCAGCAAACATTCAAGATGATCCCGAAAGGTGCCGTGTCCTAAATTCTGCCATGAGTCAACAGAATACCTCTGCTGTCAACATACTATTTTGACAGCCTCAACCTATCAACAGCGGTTCCAAATCACTATACATTACGGAGAATATTTTATCTTACGCATTCAGCAAACCAAGTTTCTAAAATTAGCAAAAATCAATTTTGACATCATGTGCCTTGATTTATTTTGCCGCACTTTCTTCCTTGTTTCTTTGCCAGGATAAATGTTAGTCTGCTAGTTCTTGAACACAGATCCCAATGGCCCATGGCATCTGTCCCTCAGACATCTGGTTATAGAAGGGGTTTTTAGTTTTTTTTGAAGTGGGTGGAGGGAGCGTGGGAGAGGCAGGGCTGACACTTGCTTCGTCACCATATTTATTGTGAGGAAAGCTACAGCCAGAGAACTGTACTGCTGGACCTTCTCACAGATGCACTAATACCAATGATAACGATTCACCTTGTCACCATCTTCTCCAGGAGAACCACTAGGACCAGCAGGACCAGGGAGCCCTACAGGACCCTGTACTCCATCGCGTCCAGCTGGACCTTGAGGACCTTTTTCACCCTGGTTTTGAAGAAAAGGAAGTGAACCACATTACCACAGGAGACTAATGAAGATCTCAGTACAGGCAGTCACATTACCAATACAAAATTTAAAAAAAAAACAACACAAAAACCCACAACAGAAAGGAAACTATAAAGGGAAGAGAACGTATCAGAAAATTTTACTAAGCAATAAGGGAAGCTGATGACACATACGCTTGACTCTAATGCACAGTGGCCAGGTACAAGGTTTTAATGAACGACTGATTTGACAATTTTTTATTATATTCACTCCCTGCTGCGATAATAACGGGTTTAACCCCTCTTGGTGGTTAGAGGGTAGGACAGTAAACGTCTTACTATTTACCTAACTGTAAATATAAAGGAGTGGGTCAGGTATTCTGAGGATATGTTTGAAAGGCAAATACTAGACTGGGGAAAAGTAACATTCTGTAATGAGAAGTCTGTGGTGTGGTAAGTTTTATGTGACTCTGAATACTTACGGGAGCACCCTTCTCCCCTGCGGGGCCTGGAGGACCCTGAGGTCCAGGGCGACCTGGTAGACCAATTGGGCCAGCAGTGCCTGCTGCTCCACGTTCCCCTGGGGAACCCTGGAAAGAATTAAAAAAATTAGAAGATAATTCTGGTAACTGTTGGTGGGTTTCATGACCCAGGCCAACAGAGAAGATACCTGTTATTCAGTGAGATTCTAGCTGGTGGAAGGGTACACGTGCGGCACGTGTAAAAGTAAAGAAAAATGCAGAAAGAGCAAACCTGACGTTCACACTCAATACTTCACATTCAACGCTAATTTGAACTTTATTTTTTTCATAAATACCCCTTCCTGTATTTGTTCATTGTAGTAGGAGTGCGCTTCAGCCACTTTCCGAGAACTTTCTTCTCTCTCTGTTTGCAGATTAACATACCACTTGGCTGAAAGAACATTCGCCTCATTAAAATACAGAGCCAAGCCACGCCACAACCCAAAGTTTTGGTCAGGTTCTGTGCTGTACATTTCCGGGTGGATCAGTACGTTTCTGCATTTCAATTCACCTGTGTAAAAAAACTACTGAAATACAATGACTGATCTGCTGTGTCATACGGAGGAGGCTTGGATGTACAGGTGTCTTCAGATAAGCAGAGAAAACGTTAAAAATCTAATATTGCAAATTAAAGGGGGAAAGACAGGTGTCTTTTTAAGATGCTTTCACCTATGAGGGCCCAATTTTTTCCTTTTATTCATGGCGTACTTCTCCTGGGCTGTCCCCGTTAGCGTAACTGGTACTAATTCCATAATAAGGAGCTTTTCCCTCCAGATAATTGTGGCAGAAGAGAATGCTGAATGGTTGCTCCAAATATTTTTGCAAATTATCTCAGTATGATCTAATTTTGCACGAGTGTTCAAAAAAAGTATTTGTGCAGGAATCACAGAAGACTTTATCCTTCCAGGTGTTGGGGTTTTTTTTTCAAGTCTGGGTGGATGCCTAAGTTTCAGACCTATTTCTGTTATTTTACTTCCCAAGACTTCAGTGAATTCAACAAGAAAATTCACTGCCCTGCAGCCACACTACCATGGTCTCTGATCTTGTCAGCTCTCATAACTTAAACAATTTTAGGTCATCTCATCAGTAGGATGCAAGAATAGAGAGGACAAAAATCCAAATAACTCATCGATCTTTCCCCCGTCAGACAGCAGACACTAACAGTGGCCATAATTTCTGGTAGCTCTTCTGACTCAGCCAACTTTCCACATTTATCTTTGCATCATTTTTATTTGGGATACTTAAATTTCACGGGAGTTATGAACATGAAGTAAACCTTCTGTTTTCCAGGACCCTCTTGTTTCCCTGCCAGAACGGCCCCAGATCAAAGCAGGAGGTGTCACAACTCAGTCACAACTCAGAAAGGATTTTAGGCAGCTTCTGAAGTCTGTTCCCTCTCTCTACTTATCTTTTTTTGTCACTCCATCCCACTATGAAACAGTTCCATTTCATTACTAAGCTCCTCGTTAACCTGTGGTCCTGCAGGGGTACTCACATCCTGGAAGCTTTTTTTTAATTTGGGGGGGTGGGGGTGGGGGTTAGATACTTTTCTCCAGAACGGAATTGCCATGCTTTGTCTTGTATTTCTCTTATCCAGACTACAAACTCATTAGCAACCTTGCTTTTACCTCTCTTTCTGTGAAGAGATATGCACATGTAGCTATTACAACTACAGCATTGCATGGTAGTAGCAACACCTTTTACTGATGGTTAACAAAATGCTCAACAAGTGAAGATCCCCGCGACGGAAAAATGTTATCAGATAGAGGAAGACAGCTCTGGATGGCTCAGTCCTGATAATTGGGTAGCCTACAGCTGGCTTATTCCGAGTCCAATTTGGGCATCCGATTCTTAAATGAGCTAATGGAAAATGACTGATTGACATTCTGAAGAGCTTTCTCTCATCAGCATCCAGCATTCCAGAGAGTAGTATGAGAAGGGAGGAAAACAAACAGAAGACAAAGGTAGCAGATAAAAGAGGACTGTTAAACAACAACAACAAAAAAATCAAACCCAACACAAACAAAAACCCACAACAAAAAAAAAACCCAACAGGAAAAAACCTTGCTCTGGAGTGCATTCACGCATCCCTTCCTTTTGTCCAAATCCCTCTAAGCACAGTAATTGGCAGGCACAGTATTTGGAGCAGTCATTTGTTTGGTGTGCTTGCAGATGTACGCACTAGCCGAATAAAGCTGCTAATTGACTATATATGCTAGTTAGAAGCAATTGGTATTGGCAGGGAATCGGAGGAAAATCATCCAGTGGCATGAATTCCCTCCCTATTATAAATGGCAAATGAAGGCTCTATTATAATTACACTTCTGTGTGTACCCTCTGTTGGCTAAAAATAGATGGGAAAATATTTTAGGACTATTTGATGCTCATGGTCTGCTACGAGCCACTGTGGAAAAAAAGCAAGCTATTGTCGTTTAATTGTGGTCCTTTGCAGATGCACAGCAAGCCAGTATTAAGGGCACTTACGCATCTTTTTTTTCCCTGAAAAACACTTTTGAGATAACAAGTTAATAATTAAAGATGAAATAGAAAAAAAAAATCCCACTGAGGACTTCTGGAATACTCTCACATCAGCTTGGTGCTGTTTGTGCCTCAAGTGGCCTGCTTGCACTGCAGCGAACTCAAAGGATATTAAAAAAAAAAAAAAATGTTTAGCTTTCCATTTCAGTTTCCACTCTGCCCACAATTCCTGCTCCCACTCCGCCTGCTTCTCAAAGATCGGAAATACAATGTGCAAAAAATTCCGAGCTTCCTAAGTGATTCTTTCTGTTTCCCTGGGCAGGAAGCGTGGCCGCAACAGGACTGGATTTATGAAGCGAAGGAGCAGTTGGTACCTGTGCTCCTGCCATCCATCCTCCGTGTACTTCTGGACTACCCTTCATGGAAATTCCAGCCTGGCACTGAACTCCCATTAGCTGGCGTGCGCTAGAAGCACTCCTGGAATTTCTCTTCCAATCTAGTTTCACATGAAAGGAATATTGTTCATGATCTCCACCTGAGCTCCAGGACTTGAACCAAAGGACAGTAAATGGGGATGATTCACATTCACCTCAAAAAGGCTCTGACGTTTTGAACCAAAACACTAACATATACACACCCCCTAAGAATTAGAAAAACATGGATCATAGAATCACAGAATCGTTTAGGTTGGAAAAGACCTTTAAGATCATCAAGTCCAACCGTTCCCCTACCCCTGCCATCCCACCACTAAACCTTGGTCCTAAGCACCTCATCTGCCCGGCTGTTAAATCCCCCCAGGGATGGGGATTCCACCACGATCATCTGAATTTAAATTCAAACGTGTATTTCAGAATAAGGACAACCAGCACTAAACAAGATCTGTGCTTTTGCCTCATACCTCATGCCTCAACCTTACGTGATGCGTATTTATGGGAAACCATGACAGCTCCTGTGCGGGCACCCTGCCTGGGAAGCGGGCTGTGTGAAACGGCAGGTACGCTCGTGCTGCCTGGTTTGCGCACACGCCGAAGAGTTTGGGTTCACTGCACCTGAACGAACTACCTGCTTGAGAGGCGAGTCCAGCCTTAGGGCCTCCTTGGACAAAAAATGAAGACCTTTCGATTGCAGAGACTATTCTGGTCTAAGCTTTCTTGAGTTGGATTCATCTTTTCTTCTAACAGTTCATCTTCGTCAGATGGGGTGGGGTGGTATCCCTTTGGACTCTCCCTACTAGCTTCCATTCCATTCCATTCCATTCCATTCCATTCCATTCCACTCCATCCCATTCCATCCCATTCCACTCCATCCCATTCCACTCCATCCCATTCCACTCCATCCCATTCCACTCCATTCCACTCCATCCCACCCCCAGCTACCTTATTTTGGTGCCTTCTGGGAATGTACATGTACTGCGTGGTGTTAAGAAGAATTGTAAATCACAAATGCAAGTTCTTGATTGAGAGAATAGAAGCTTAAAGGCATTAAGGATTCAATAATGAATTTTAAGAATCAAGTACCAAGTATTAAGAAATCAAGAAGCTTAAAAGCGTGCTACAGCAGATCTTTCCCAATAATATAGAAATAATCCAAAAGCACAAACCTTTATACTATGCTGGTTTTTCTTCCCCTCCCTGTTTAATGCATTCCAATCTCAATATGGATTGCTGGGACATAAGAGAGCTTTTTTGTTGAAATACATAGAACTTCAGCTCCTCCATTACTTTTTTGTCTAACAGGAAGAGCAGTGCTGATTTTTTTTTTTTAATTCAGTTGCACTTAATGGAAGAAGTTGGCGAGATGACTACCAAAATCCACACAACTCACATTTGGGAATAATTGTACCATGTTTTGAATGCCAGGGCTTCCTTGTGGAACCTCCTTGCCTTACAAATGACAACAGAGAATAGGTAACTTTAAGCAAATCCTAATTCAAATACCTTGCAGTGCATCACTACCAGAAACTGAAGTGACAGAGGCAGCAGAGGTACGAATTCCAAACGTGAAACAAAAATCTAAATGTAAACAATCATGGAGCACAGGACCATCTAGAAAAAGCTGTCCCACTGCTCAGCTCAAGGCAGAATAATTTACTGGGTTTTGAGGACTGAGTACATATTGTACTTTTGTCTCTATCATAATCATAAAGAAAACCAACTACAACCCCACAAAAAGTTGGCAAATACATTTTTTTGCCCATGTTGAGCTTAAAATGTTGAGAAGGAATATTACTGCATGGCCAGATTTTACACAGCTGGTTTTAGCCAAGCAAACAGTTTGTAACAGTCTCACTGATCCTGTCTATAGGCAGGGGCCACACATGAAGTAAAGATAAAGTCTTTGCAGCAATGGATGGGGTTTGGTCATCTTACCTTCTAAATTTCTGAAGTAATTGTATAATGCATCATTTCTCTACATATTCATAAAATGGTAATGTCACTAAGCCACTCATATTCTGGCATGATCTATTTTCCCATGGATTTCAATGGGAGATTTCAAGTTGCATGTTACTATTTTCCAAAATAAGATATTTTTTTTTTACAGTGCTCATCATACTTTCTCAAAGTTCTTAACCTTGCTCTACAATTTTTCCCTTTTCCTACAGAATCTAAACTTTCATTGAAAGGTGTATTTTTTCCAATGCAGACACTGTGGCAAAAGCAATGGTGTAGTGTGCCCGCTGCTCTACCGCTCTGCGTACCAATTTCACAGCACTTCAAAACAGGATTAAGATGTGTTCCTTTCTTTAAGTACATTGGGGGCTCTGAATTCCAAGTGAAAAATCACAGCAGATTCTCAGAGGGCTGACTTCAAATTTTTTTTTCTTTTTTTTTTTTTTTAAGATAGCAAATAAAGAAAAAATTGTAAAATAGTGGTGGGAAGAAACAGGCTATGTGACATCTCCCAACTATACAGAAATTACTGAAGATGAGTAGAATATTTGTCAGTTTTATTCTTTATGTAGAAACCTTCTGCTATCCCATTCTAAACAAACAGAATCTGTTTCACAACGAGTTAAAATGCATCAAAACTTCCCCATGGGCTGGTATATGGTTCAAAACATTAGATGCAGTCATAAGGGCACAAAAGCAGCGATGCCCCGTATTTACAAGCCAGCTTAGGCTATGCAGAACACCAGCAGTATCTTAAACATTCTGTGGGTCAGCTGCATGAGCAAGCTGCAGTCGCGCAAAGGGGACACAGTCATATTGGGTTGGCGTGGCATGGTTTTGGTAGCGGGGGGGCTGCAGGGGTGGTGCCTGAGAGAAGCTGTAGAAGCTTCCCCCACGTCCGACAGAGCCAACGCCAGCCGG
>NW_009269998.1:3227630-3239505 GCF_000687185.1 Egretta garzetta
GCTGGGCAGGAGGAGGTGGAGAATTCAGGAGTGAAGTTGACCCCAGGAGGAAAGGAGGGGTAGAGGGAAGGTGTTTTAAGACTTGTTTTTTATTTCTTATTATCCTACTCCAATTTGATTTGTAACAAATTAAATTAGTTTCCCCAAGTTGAGGCTGTTTTGCCCACGATGGTAACTGGTGAGTGATCTCCCTGTCCTTACCTTGAGCCATGAGGCTTCCATCATATTTTTAGTCCACCTGTCCAGTTGAGGGGGAACGATAGAGCAGCTTGGTGGGCACCTGGCATCCAGCCCAGGTCAATCCACAACAGCATGAGACCACTATCCACTATCTGTAGATTTTCCACTATGGAAAACCTCTTTCATCTCTGCAATACCTTGTGTAAGTGGCAAGTATTGAGCAACAAGTAAATAAAACCTCTTTTATCTCAAGAATACCTTGTGTAAGTGGCAAGTATTGAGCAACAAGTAAATCTCATACCTACTGATAGCAGAAGGCTTCAGATACTCACAACCTTCACATCCCATTGGTATGGATAATTAGTAGAAAATAATTATTGATCATTTTGGATGACATTCATCTGTCTGCTGTTTTACAGACTGTGTTGATGAAAACATCACAGCATGTAAAGTAGAAAAATTGTCACTATACAATACTGCTTATAATTCTATAAAATTATTATGTTTACTTACAACTGGGCCTGGTGGGCCCTGTGGGCCTTCCCCTCCTTTCAGACCAGCTGGACCCTAAAAAAAGAAAAAAAAGAAAAGCTTACCTCTTACACTGGAAAGTTCAAGAGTTATTTTTGCAACACATCTAATAAGACAACTGTAAAAATCTGACCAAAACCGGAATAAATTCCTTTTTGCTTATGTAGCCAATTATATTTAACAGTGTTGGATACTTGATGTCTGTTCTCCTATCGCATTCACTTTTAACGCAGTAGAAGATTCCATGAAATTAAAGATTTAATCCATTGTTTCTTGTCTTTAGAAACATCGTGTCAGTTGTCCTAGTGCTTACGTCATACCTGAGCACCTGGAAGGCCTCTCTCTCCAGGGAAACCACGAAGACCGGCAGGTCCATCTTTCCCCGGAATGCCTTGAGGGCCTGGGTCACCCTTGGAAACATATTACATTTTGATTAAAAAAAAAATAGTTTAAAATACTTATGTTAGTGGTTAAATGAGTGATGAAAATGAAATACCAGATCCTAGTTATAGGAATGACAAAAAAGATTATGCCCCCACCTATCCACCCACTAATTATTTTAAGATTTCCAGTACATCAGTCTATCAACATGGTTAAATTTATAACAAGCTTTGACAAAATACAGTAGTAGTTATAGAATATAAATACTGAAAAACACAGGAAGCCATAAAAATGTGTTTAAAGATACATTCATTAAAAATGTACAATGCCCATTTAAAATGGAGGATTGAGTAGAATTACACAGTAACTAGATAAGCAATATTTTTCTTGGGCTGCAATGGTGGCCGAAAAGTAGGCGAAGAGCTACATTTGGTCAGCGAGATTCTGCCTCGTAGCCAGTACTACACATCCCACTTTAAATGCCGATGTACAATTTTGCGCCTTGCCGTGAACGTGTCATTACTACGTCTCTCCATAGTGAATGTCTGGTATATGTAAACCAGGTTTTCTTTATTTTTTATTACAAAAAGACTAATTATTGGCTCAAAAGAATTCTCATTATTTCAATGGAAGCAGATACAGCTCTAAAATTGGAATCTTCCAGTCTTCAAAATCCTTCTGGGTGAAACGTGCTAATCGTGATTTTATATTGTAGCTTCTGATTTTATGCTGCATGTTCAGCATGATGATTTGAAATGTGAGGCTGTCAGGAATTCACCTGTCCCCTCCAGTTTGTCCCCCAAAGCCACATCATACCTTAGCACCTTCTTTTCCTGCAGCACCTGGGAGGCCTTGTTCACCTGGTGGGCCAGGAGGACCTGGATGGCCTCTTTCACCAATTGGGCCAGTCTCACCAGTAGGACCCTAAGCACGAGAGTAAAACTTCAGCCACCTCAAGGTATTTGATGCCTTGCGGGGGGCAGGGGTGGGGAGAGGCAGACGGTTAATACCCAGCTGTTAGGAGTATCTTTTACAAAACAGCATTACCATAGCATACATTCCTCACCTTCCCTCCAGGCAAAGCTGACTTACAAAATATCCTTGTCCTATAAAATAAATCTTGCATTGCATTCTGCCTGCAGACACGTCTGTACAGCTTCCAGAGAGTGAAATCCTGACCCTGCTCCTTAGGCAATGGAGCTTTAAAACACAGCGCGTACCCACGTATGGGAGGAGGTTACAAAAAGGACACGGGAGGGAAATCCATGTACTGAGCTTGTCTGGAAACACGGTCTGTACTGCTGCTTTTCTGAATAATAATAGGAATTGGAAGGTAGGAGAGTTGAAAGGTATCTCTTCAGGTTCACTAGCGGAAAGCTTTCACTGAGGGAATTACCTAAAAATTCTCATGCAATCCAAATGCTTGATTTTGTTGCAAATAAGTAAGATTAAAATCAAATGAAATTTTGATAGTGCATCTCCCCACAGTCTGTAAGCGACTGAAATTTGGCCTCTGACCAAAAAGTCACACGTTCTCTTCTTTCTAAACTATCCCATGGAGGAGAACTCAGCCTTCTTGGCTTCTGTGCACCACCAACTTCACGATCACGTGACGAAAACACACAGAAAAGGCAGTGAGAAGGTTAAGCCCAACTTTTGCGTGTTTTGTGGAATCCCTGCTGATTACCAAGTACACCTTTCTAAAACTGTTATGCATAGTTTGTTACAAAAGTTACTATAACCATCAATATGGTCCTTCTCATACAACAAAAGCAACTGCCTAAGCCATAATATAATGATTAAACATCGGTCTGACAAAGTTAACTATGGAATTAAATGATGTACCTGAGGGCCAACAACACCACCAGGACCAGGAGGACCAGTTTTCCCTTGAAAACCCTGTGAAATAATGAAACACTCTGTTACCCAGGACAAGATACAGAAGAGCAAAATTCATATCTGTGCTGAAGAGGAGAAATTCCACGTCACCCTTTCCTTCTGTTCAGGAAATAAAAATGAGAAATTCTTTTTTCCCATGTGTTCTTAGAAGTGAAACACTGATTCATCTTCCTTATCTCTGTAAGTTCCAATCTCTCTGAGGTGGTACAACAGTAAAAATTCCAGTCAATTTTACTCATCTCTCTAGGTGAACTTGATTAGGTGAGTCTGAATGCATAAGTGATGCAGCAAAGAGACAGCTGAAAATACATTTTTACATATATATATATACATTATGAATCATAAAGCCAGACATACAAATGCTTTTTAAAGAAAGATGCAGATGGTAGATTAAGTTGGAGGGGCATTAAAGAGAAAGGGGAGCTTGGACAGAAAGAAAATGAAAAGAAACAGAAATCCAGGGAGGATGAAGGTTGTATAGAGATGATAAAAAAGGCAGCGTGAGCGCCACAAAAAGAATGAAGTTAATGAGAAATTGGTATGATGACAAAATCTGGGAAGCAGAGAATAGTAAGGAAATGGTTTGGGGACAGTTTTTCAGAACACTGGCAAATTTTACAGAATTTTCATTTTCTAATCAGTGGCCCCAGACTTTGTCCAAGAGCAGTCAATGCCAACCTCACGTTACAGTACCGCTGCTTAACCTATCTTTGGGGTGTGCTAAATTATTTCTTTCACATGCTGGAAGTGTGTTGCTGTGTAAAGGCAGGAGGGTGCCCTGGCTGCTGTATGGCACCTGGGGTCTCAGACAGAGCCCCCACCCAGCAGCCTCTATCTGCCCCTACCCTGCTCACCTCTGTAAAAACAAAGCTCTCGCCCGGCCCATATTTCTCACCGAAGTTGGGCCCCGCTCAGCGTTCCTCCGGCCACAGGCTCACTGACAGCTCCCCCACTCCACCAGATCTGGTTTAAGCTTTTAGAACCTTCCTCAACCTGATTCTCTTCTTGCTGCTAGCCAGGCGTTATCATGGTTCGCTTTGGCCCACAACGGTTTGGGCACTGTCTCTCAGACCTCCCTCTGAAATGACCCAGGTTAAAACCAAATGCAAAAGTACCCTTTTGCTGTATTGACTGAAAATCAGAACCACTGCAGATGGAATCGCTCATGTGCCCCTTCCTTTACAGAGTCGAAGCTTCTCCTGATGCCTATTGTAAGGGAAGACAACGGGATGTTGACTGTTGCCCATGTCCTGAGAGTACCTCGAGAAGACCTGCTACTCCCAGGTCTGCAGAGCGCATTGATACTTTGCCGTGTATTCAATGATTCTCGATGCTAACGATGCTTCTACTACTCTGCTTTCTCCCTTGTGTCACCAGCTTATCTATTCCTACAGATTCAGATTTGTAAAAGAAATAAGAAGGCAAAGGAGATTTCAGCAGCAAATACTCAAGATGACCTGAACATCCCATGGGTTCATCTACAATATTTAGTCTTAAAAAATTTACACTACTGTCTCATGCCTGTGTTTGTGAGTAGCTAATTAGCCTCTGTTTTTTCTGTGAAAGACAATTTAATAAAGCTGTTTACTGTAGTAAGAAGAAGGTCCTTGATTAATTCTAACAGATGAAACAGCCAGTGTATTTATATTACGTCCTTTCACAGGCACAAAACACTAAATTCTTGCATAACACCTGAAAAATCTAACAATCTCTGCAGCCGATGCCTCCTGCCAATCCGAGATTGCTGTCACCAAAATTGATAATCCCTTCTAAGGAGGAACTAGCTTGATACTGGTTTTCAGTACCTAGTTCATCCCTACATTTCTATTCCACATTATTTATGACATTACTCTTCCCATGCCTAGAATTTCAGCACACAGTGGCAGTTCTTCAAAGTGCACGTGGCTTATCAGGGGAAGAAGCTGTAGCCTTTTCTCCAGGACTACGTACCTCAGCTGCTGCCAACATAAGCTTATTATTCCATAACCCAGCTGCAGAGCGCTATCTGGGAATCTGGCGCTCTAATTTGTTAAGCCTGTCTCTTAGCCTAATCCCCTAATTGTTGTAATGCCCTCATGCACCACTGAACTTTAATGAGATATACGCCAAGTAAGAAACAGAATTCTTAAGACCCTGATTTAGCAGTGAGTGCAATGAAAGTTCTCAGATTTATACATTTTTTTAAAAAATCTGAAATGGGAATGTTCATTGAAAAAGAAGTCAACAAGTCTACTTTTTGGGTTTTTTTAAAAAAATCTGTTTTTCTACAAAAAATATGTATAGGAACCGTGGGGGAAAATATTTTCAAAATAATTCTGGCCCATATATACAAATACATGTACACAGGGCAGAAAACAATGCTAATGAAAAGCTGCATTTGTTCCTAAGTTACTCAAGTTTTATACCAGTCTAACCCCACTAAACCCAAAGGAGATACAAAATTAGAGAACTAAAGTACTCATTGAACCCAGAGGGACCGGGACCAAACATCACACATTAGCAGAGCCCAGTTTCACTGTATTTTGCATTTTTCATTTCTAGTCAGGCATGAAAACAAGGAATCATAGAAGCACAGAACGGATGAGGTTGGAAGGGTCCTCTGGAGGTCATTTGGTCCAACTGCACAGCTCAAGGAGGGCCACTGAGAGCTGGCTGCCCAGGAGTACGTCCAGACAGCTTTTGAGTACCTCCAAGGATGGAGACTCTGCAGCTGCGCTGGGTCATCTGCTCCAGTGCTTGGTCACCCTCGCAGTGAAAAAGTGTTCCCTGATGTTCAGAGGGAAGCTCCTGCATTTCCATTTGTGCCCATTGCCTCTCGTCCTGTCACTGGGCACCACTGAAAAGAGCCTGGCTCCATCTTCTTTACACCCTCCCTTCAGGTATTTATATAAGGTGTATTTCAGGTATTTATATACCTTTGACCTTACCCTCTCTTCTCTAGGCTAAACAGGCCCAGCTCTGTCAGTCTTTACTCCTAGGAGAGATGCTCCAGCCCCTCAATCCTCTCAGTGGCCCTTTGCTGGCCAGTCTCCAGTAACGTGCTCGCTCTCTCGTACCGAGGAGGCCAGAACTGGACACGACACTCCTGGCCTCAGCAGGGCTGAACTGGAGGGGAAGATCTCCCAGGACACTATGGGCAGCCTTTGCCGTGATGGCACATTACTGGCTGGTGTTCAAACAAATAAGAATAAAGGGAAAATAGGAACCGTGCTTTTTCTTATCAGACTGAAGAACAATTTTGGGCTTCCTGCAATCTAAACAACGATTCGAATTCAATCTCATGGTACACAAGAATAGCCTTTGCATCATTGCAAGGGAAAAGAACAAAGTAGGAGTCAATAATGTTTCTCTCGCACGCAGAAAAGCCACTGTCATTGCAAAGCATTACATTGCTACGGTCCCAGCAGAAGAAAACGGAGTTTTGCAGAATGATGTGTTACTCCAAGCTCTGTGCTCCCCTCCCAGCAATGGAAGGGACTCAGCAGTCACTAACAGATTGCCAGGGAAGTTGGAACCCAAAACACATTCTACATGCTGAGAAAATTTCTCTCTAAATTAATTTATGGCTTTCTCTAGCTCTGAAAAATACAAGTAAGAATTTTATTTTATTTCAGTGGGATATGAGTAAGGCACTATGGAAGTAGAGGTGGTTTTCTTTTTTTAATAATTCCATTAAAACTGTTACATGTTAGATTTTTTCATTTTGCTGCCAGAGTTCACTCGTTGTGATTCTTAGGGGGATTACATAGGATATAGTTTCAAAATTTAAGATTTTTTTCACAGGTTGAATCATTCCTGATCCTACTTTCCAGAGGTGTTGGCTTTTGAGTTTCCTAGCTGCTTACCATTGATAAGACTTTTAATAAATGTTATTATTTATTTTAAATGGCATTCAGTGAGAAAAGAACCATAGAGTAATTGCTAGAGAAATCTTTATTGAAATTGAAATCTGAGGATTAATTTCTTTTACTTCTACTGACTATTAAAGCTGATCGTGCTGTTATTAAGCAGGCATAGCAAAGAATAACCTCACTCTCGCAGCATGGAAACAAAATAAAGCTTTCTCATGCCCAACCTACCAAGCACAAGAAAACCACATTTATCTAACTCTTAGTCCCAGCCTCTTCCCCTTTCATCTGTTGTCTCTGCTCCTTCAGGTTTGACCGCAGCCAAGGCCTTTGGAGGTTTACAGCCCTAACACCGTAGCGTACGTGTACTTACAGTCTCACCCCGCTGTCCCGGGTGCCCAGGCAAGCCGTCTTTTCCAGGTGGCCCCTGCAAATACATAAATCAAGGCATTCCTTAGACATCCTTAATTCTGACAAAACCTGTCTAATTAGCTGTGAGAATCTCTGATCTCTTCGTTTTTTGTAGACTAGTCTCCAGTATAGCTTAACTGCTCCTCTATCAGCTAACTATGATTTTAATAATACATTTTCCTCGTGTCCTCCCTGACGTGTGCCAGCAATTGCTTGCAGAGCTGCTGTTAGGTTGTCAAACGCGGGCATTTTCAAAATGGATTTCTGTAAACTCATGGCAAGTCCCTGTACTTCCCTTCCATTTCCCTTTGCTTAATGACTTAACACAAACCTAATCGTTACAGGAGTATTTGATGAAATGTCAGGTGTTGGCATTGGAAATAAAACCAACAAATGCACGGGTGAAAAAAATCACGGGTGGTTCGATGCTTTTGCTCTTACTCCACACGAGCAGAGACGCCCCGGCAGAGCAGCACCACCAGCTCAGGCTGCAGCTCAACTGTGCTGTTACTTCTGTACATTCCCGCTCTTAATGAACGTCTCCTTCCTCTTCCTTCTTTCCTCAAGGAATCAATTGTTAAGAGAAAATACACACCAGCAAGGCGACGTTTTGCCTAAACTCAGTCTGTCACCTGGACACGGACATCAACATGGGAGGAGATTTGCAGTTCTGTATATTGGGCTGAATGTCACACGAGCTGCACCAACGATCATTTTGAATGTGTGAGTTCTCTTAGCCTTAAAGGTCAATAAGCACATTTGTAAGCTACACAGAAACCATCCCTTAAACGAATCTTCAAGTACAAAACTTCAGAAACAGTGTTACGAAAAAAATAATATTCCTGTTATTGCACATACTTAATTAAAAAGGTACTTACTGGTGGTCCCTTTGGTCCGGGGAATCCAACGGGTCCCTGGGGCCCTTGTGGTCCCTAGCATAAAGGCAAGCAAACACGTGAAGTTTTACTCCAGCTGCCATGACACTGGGTTGAAAAGTTTGATTATAAAATATATGAATTCTGCAGGTAATGCCTGGTTATAAGCACAGAGCCTCAGCTCCGCTGCCAAAAATATTGGAAGCACCAATGCACATGCACAGCCCTTGGGGGGCATTTCCTGAAACCAGTATTGCCTGTGTCGGAACGCAGTGAGAAAAAAGAAAAACCTAATTCTATAAAACACATCTGTGTCTGACCCCTGAAACAGTCTGTGATAATGTAGGAATCAACTGTAGGAAACATCATTTTCTGTGTTGCATACAACATGGGAATTAATTAATAGCCTGCTGGGCTTTTTGAGTCCAACATTTGTCTTCAGCAGTTCTTACACTCTGATGATATTTCAAGCCGTTACAACAGTACAAACTTCCAAAGAGAATAAACTTTCCAGAGTTCCCAGGGACTAAATACAGCATTCTTGCTGTCAGGAAAAGTAGTTGAGACAGCCAAAAAACCCCATGATGCATGAACGTTTTATTTAGGTAGTTTCGCATATACACGTGCATACGGAGAGAGAAAATGTTCATGCAGCCTGGCTTTACAAATTTAGTTAGAGGTGATCATGTGAGTTAGTGCATTGTGAATGTGTATGTACAAGTATATACACACACGCGTACATACATGTATGCCCACATACATAGAATCATTTAGGTAGGAAAAGATCATCAAGCCCAACCGTTAACCTAACCCTGCCATCCCACCACTAAACCATGTCCCTAAAATATTAGCACCCATAGAATCACAGAATGGTTTGGGTGGGAAGGGACCCGCAGAGGTCACCCAGCCCAACCCCCCTGCAGGAGCAGGGACACCTTGAACCACATCAGGTTGCTCACAGCCCCGGCCAACCTGGCCTGGAATGTTCCCAGGGATGGGGCCTCCACCCCCTCTCGGGGCAACCCCTGCCAGGCTTTCACCACCCTCACTGGAAAGAATTTCTTCCTTAGATCCAGTCTAAACCTACCCTGCTTCAGTTTAAAGCCATCCCCCCTTGTCCTGTCCCAGCTGGCCCTACTAAAAAGCTTGTCCCCCCCTTTCCTCTGGGCCCCCTTGAAGCCCTGAGCGGCCGCACTCAGCTCTGCCCGCAGCCTTCTCTTCTCCAGGCTGAACACCCCCAACTCTCCCAGCCTGGCCTCAGAGCAGAGGGGCTCCAGCCCTCGGAGCATTTTAGTAGCCCTCCTCTGGCCCCGCTCCAACAGGTCCATGTCCTCCTTGTGCTGAGGGCTCCCGAGCTGGATGCAGGGCTCCAGGGGAGGTCTCCCCAGAGCAGAGGGGCAGACCCAACTCTGTAATGGCTGGAAACTTGCATTAGATAACGCTCTTGACTGAGGAGGACCTCAAGTCCTACAATGGTACCAAACCTACTGCCCAGGTGCAATCTCTGGACACGGGCTCTCTAGAACGTGCTTCTTCACCCAAAAGTATCCAGTCCCTCGGTATCCTGTAAGAAATTAAGTGACAAGGAGCAGGCTGCTGCCACCCCAGTTTACCTGGATCGCAGTCAGCTCCATCTATACTGGAGGGATCTGGAAAGGCGTCTGGATGTCACACCTACACACACAGATACTCACACAAAGTACCAGCTCGCGTGACTGTTTACAAACTGTCACCAACCAAAACGGGGGCCAGCTTTTAAAACTCATTGCTGATATGCTGAAAGGGGCGATGCCAGCATATTAAAGGAATTTTTCCTCTTTAGTTTTCAGCGTGCTAAGTCAAAGAGTAGCAAGCTGAAAAGCCTTATTTATTCTGCACGGTCCCAGAGTGGAGCCACGTACCCTAGCCCCACGGTGCAAGACTTCATTCTATCGTACCTGGTACATGATGTCTGGTTTTACCAGCACATCAGCTGTCAAATTATGTTAGAAGTGTTGGTTTGGAGTTTGATGCAAGCGACTCGTAGCAGGAGGCCACATCTCCCAAATTATGCTCCCCTTCTGCTCCTCTGATAAAGCGCCAACCATTTCCAAGTCCCGTAAGCCCCATCCCATCCGTTGGAGCCCAGGCTCCCCTCCGGAGCGCGGCTGCCCCTGTGGCAGGCGAGGCAGCGTGCCAGGGCAGCGGTGGGCGCGCATCCCTTGGGCCCAGCCTAGCAGGATTTGCCCTTAAGTGAATCTTATTCCAGGGGAGACCTTGATGATACTGCCACGCTACATCTGAGTCAGCTACGACTGAGTCAGCTACGAAGTGCTAGGTAGAGAAAGAAATCTTTATCATCTCACTGCACTACCCGGCATTTTTATTTTCTCTTCCAAAAGAGGTGTAAGGCTGTTTCTGAAACCTCCAGGACACACAAATAGGTTCATTATGAGGGTTTGGTTTGGGTTTTTTTATTCAGCTTTCTCTGTGAACAAATGATCCTTCCTCATTTGCCTCTGGGTATAACATAAAGCATCAAGTTTCTAAAAAAAAAATGGAGGAGTTTTAAAGAAAAACGCTTAAAATTGACTCAGTTACTGTACAAAATGAAAGAAACTGGTCCCTCTCAGGAATTGGGTTATAAGAGCACAAGTCAAAGTTTTACTTTTAGTTGTGCTTTCTTTCTCTGAAATTCCCACTCACATCTTCAGGCTTTTTAAGGAAAGATTTGCATTTTTTTTTTATTCACAATACGGCTTGCAGATGTCAAGCCACTGGACCGGTGGATTATGTGAGAAAAAGCACTAGAACACTAACAGCATGCTATCAAAAGTACATTTTCTTTTTTGCCATTAACTTTCATTTTAACAGGAGCTACACAGGACAGATAATTTCATGTTTACATGGCTGGTACCTGAAATAGTCTCAGTGGAGCAGAAATGACAGTTTTGGGGTTTGGCTGAAATTCACCCCTACTGGGAAGCAAATGGATCGCTCACACTTGTATTTCCCACGTGACGTGGGACGTGGTGCTCTGCGACTCCTCATCCCCTCGCCCCAGCAGTTTCCCTCCAGGGGTGCCTTCAGCCTGGCTTGATCCGCTCGCTGTTTTCAGTCCCCCCCCAGCTTCTCCTCCATAAAAACCCCTCGGAGCTGGCAGCAATCCCCTCCTGCGCAGGCTCTGCTGTTCACCCTGCCTCTGACCTGCCCCTCGGTGCAGAACAACCCGCAGTGCCCTTCTGGGACCGTGCCTAATTCTCTGCACCCAATATCCTAGGGACCTCATTCCTCTCTCGGCTCCCAGCTTCCTGCCCGTCTCTCTCTCGCGCTTGCCACATCATTCCTGTTCCACCCAAACTTTCCTCTTATTCCCCGCTGCCCACGTTCCACTCAGCACGTTGTCTTTTGCTTGACACCAGGATACTTTCAGCTTCCTAGGGCAGCCTGCCTTGGAGTGCTGCCCGCAGCCCGGCCCTCCCAGCCCCAGCTTTCCCTCGGCTCTCGCCGCCGTCTCCTCCCTGTCCTGCCCCGCTAGCGGGTCTCCTGGGCACTGGGGTAATATTCTGCTTCAGGAGCGAAAGAGCTAAAACGATGAGTAGGAAAGGGTTTTAGTAAACTAAAACTTTGAGGCCGTTTCCCCTCGTCCCATCGCCCCTTCCCTGGGAGCAGAGCCCGCCCCCCCCGGCTCCCCCCTCCTCTCAGGCAGTTGTAGGCAGCGATGAGGGCTCCCCTCAGCCTCCTCTGCTCCAGGCTGAACCCCCCCAGCTC
>NW_009269998.1:3239611-3240599 GCF_000687185.1 Egretta garzetta
TGCTGGCCCTCTTGGCCACCTGGGCACCCTGCTGGCTCATATTCAGCCCCCTCTTGACCAACACCCCCAGGTCCCTCTCTGCTGGGCAGCTTTCCAGCCCCTCTGCCCCACGCCTGGAGCGTTGCCTGGGGTTGTGGTGATCGAAATTAGAAATAGCCCAGGTTTCTAGCAACAGACAGGGATCCCCCAGGATGCTTAAAACTGCTAAGGATAAACGAAACAAACTTAACCTGAATTGCTTTCTGCAGACACACAACCTGAAGATTTGAGATTTCTAGAGCACGCCGTGCTCTCGTAATCATTAGTTTTATGGACGTCTTTACCTCCATTAATCAACTCAATCAAACCTGTGATCCTACGGCCTTTTTCCTTCTGCAGTGTGTTCAGACAGTCCAGCAAAACCAGTTTGCTGCTGTTCTGCCAGTGTCCTTACACCAAGCATGCCGTATTCAGCAAGGAAATCGTGTAACGTTATGGAACAGGGGAAACGCCCAAGGAACTCCCTCCTGGGGAGAAAGACCTCTGGAGGTCACTGGGACTCGGGGTTGATCACCGGGAAAGGATTTATAGATCCTCTACGTGAAAAAGGTTGGCGGTTTAATGAAATACAACCAAGAAAGAAAAGTTTGTTCTTACACTTTGCAAAAATACTTCGGCAGAGAGCATGGCCACTTAAGCTATCCGAGTGCATTTTCAAGTGCCGCTATTGCAAGCCTGATTTATTAATCTTATTTTTCTACATACTGCTCTGTAATGGGCTGGCTGTGTATTGGATTTGTGCATTGATTGGTAACATAATAGCAAGCAGAAAATTGTATTTTAGCAAGCACAGTAGGATTTCTCCAGCGTGCAGAAAGTAGGGTGAAGGGAATTCTTAGCTGATCAGAACAAAAGAAAAAAATCAGCTGCTTCAACAAAGAAGCTTCTGGAGATGACTGGGGCGATTTGTAGACCCCACGAACAAGCTGTACGCTGCAGCAAACGGGGC
>NW_009269998.1:3240616-3251815 GCF_000687185.1 Egretta garzetta
GGACGGCTGTGATTTGCATGGATGCATACAAAGCCACGGCTGCAATAGGAAGTGGCTGTGTATTCTCTGTGTCCTGTTCGTACACAACCGAGCTACAGATGGAGGCAGCTTTCAGCAAACTTCGGCTACCCCACTCATAACTTTGTGAAAAGCATCGCTGGAGTTCAGGTTTGGATAGTTCTGCTTACCCTGGTCACATGAGGTGGAGAACTAAAAATAAAGCAACCCTCCCACCCTCAAATCCCGCTCCTCCACAGTGGGAAAAACGGGGTGTACTTAATTAGCTTTCACATACCCTTTCACCTGGTGGGCCAGGAGGACCATCGTTGCCGGCCGTACCCTAGGAAGGAAAGACAGCAGGTTCAAAGATTAGATCTCTACATTATTTAAAAGAACCAGCCTGTGATCCATAGTGTGCTTGACAGTTACCTTTGGACCTGGCTTGCCAGTGGGACCTCTGGGACCTCTCGAGCCTCTTGGACCCTGTCAATTTAACACAGATGCACTTGAGGATAATTGTTGGATCCTATAATCAAATCAGAATCATTCTTCACAGTATAGTGGAGGCAATTAATATAGGAAAGCCTCAGAATTGCCAAGCAAAAGTACATACTGTTGGTCCTCGCTGTCCTCTGGGGCCCGGTTTGCCGTGCAATCCCTGCAGAGAGAAGTTCACAGAAGTCACCTTAGCAGATGCTGTATTTGTGAGATAAAGGTTTTTTTTTTTACTGAAGTGGGGGCAAAGCGCAACTCCCTTCGCTTTAAATGTTATCTTTAAGTATCTACTTTGCATTTCAATTTACAGAATCATGGTCCTCAATAAAATTGATTATCTTCCCGAGTTCACTGGGACTTGCAGCCAAATGTGCTAAATGTGCCTCAGAGTCAGATTCTGTCATAGGCATTAGAACATTTTAAACGCCTTTCAAACAGCAGCGTAGATGGCACGCACGGAGCAGAGTCCCTCTGCAGTAGTCCAAAGGACATGGCATCATTTCCAAGGTACTAACAGCCTTGAAGACAAAGTTCCCAGGTTCCCAGGGACAGCTCCAGAGGTTCACCGGGCAAGGAAAGGGCAAACCTCTCTTTTTTTTGTAACACAAATAGGGACTGCAATACCCACCAGGATTCTGCACGCTCGCACAGAGACGCGGAACCTGCCAGAATACCAGCCCTTCATTTTTTCCTTCAGTATATCTCTTAATCACACTCAACAAGCTTTTCTCCTTAGACTCAGCATTAATATTGCTGTGCATTCTAATGCAAAGCAGCTTAAAATTCAGTAGAGTATTCTTCAGGTAGAAGAAGGAACCTGATGACTGGAATTTTCTAATCTCAGAGGTAAACACAACAGCAACAGAAAATCAGCAGAGATGTCTTCACATAAAGCTCGCTTTTATCGGAAACCAGTGAAATGCACACACCTGCTTTCCTGAGAGTCTTCTTGTGGCAGGTTTTTTCTTTTCTTTCTATTGATTTTATCTCACTTATCAAAATAAAAATTACGTGTTGTTCTTAAAGTGCTACACAGCTCATGAACTTCTCAGGGACCACGACAAAGCACAACGATGTCCCTGTAGGCAAGGCTAATGGGAATACCCCATTCACTACCAAACCGGCCCTTACGGTCTCATTGACCATCAGCCCAATACTTGGGTATGCAAACAGTTTGAGGGTATTAATTACATGGTTAGTACCCTGGCTGAACTGAAAGCTTGATGAAGGCCTGATAAGGGATTGATATAATTAGATTTTCATAATTTAAAGTCTGCCCTTTGATGTTATTATTTTGCTTGGGTTTTTAATCTGGTATCTTGATGAGCAGCCATGTCTCCTTTTTCCCAACAAGGATGAACTGAACATTGGCTTATTGCTTGTGCCTCTCCATAACAACCTATCTTTACCTTAGCTAAAATAATACAAGAACAATTTAAACCATACATAGCAACGCAGATGCAATTGGATTTCATATATTTCATCTTAAAATCATTAATTTTGGATTGGTTTTGTGCTGCAAATTAAAATGGATTCTTAAGAACAACGATACACATTACTGCAGTTTGACTTTAAGTTGCTATCACCTATGAATTCTGACTCATCCTCTTAATTTCATCACCTAATAATGTGTTCTGCTGGGTTCAACCGAGCTTTAGAGACAACAGCACAGTGACCTTCTTTCTAACCTGTGTTTCATTTTTACAGTTTGAAGAATATGCAGAACAGATTTTCCCTCACCTGCTTCAAGTAAACAAAGCCACAAAAGCTGCCATGTTACACCTATTTTGAATATATGTAATAGTACATGTTCTTCATCTTGTCTGGTATATTTTGCATTTTCGGAGCTCAGCCTATGAAAAAACTTGTGGCAAATGAGAATACATATGAAATAAAAGCTGCATTTCCTTGAGGGTAAATTGCATGGTAGCAGGATAATTCATGGGATACCGGAAAATAGTCCTTACCAACTCCCTCAGCTACACTGTCAAAAAAGATGCTGCAGCACATGTGCTTTCTTGTCTCTTTTTCAAATATATAATTGTGGTAGCACATGCAATGAGAAAGTGTCTGAGTTCCTGTATATAGACTAATACCTTAAAGAATGAGACCTAGTGTCTCAGTATGTCCTGTTTTACATAACTGTAGAGGTTCATCTTAAATGTGAAAAGCCTGTTTTTATAGTTCTTTAGATAGTAGCTTGTATCCTTTCAGTGACTCCCCATAGCACTGAGTTCCAAAAGTTAATTTAAGTGTCATGCAAGCATGAAGTGTCATACCCTTGCACCTTTCTCTCCATTGGCACCTGGAAATCCTGGGAAACCGGTTGAGCCCTATGTAAGAGATCAATACAAATATCAGAGGATATCAACAGCAAACCAGCAGTACAGACAACATTTAATTTATATGTAAAGCACAGCTCCAAAGTCATGTACATTGTACACATCAAACTCGCAAGGGTGATAGCTCTGATGAATAGCTGCAAATTAACTTACCATAATGCCTCAAGTCCAGAATGCATTAAAAAAAAAATAATCAATGTATAGAATGGACATTATTTGTCATCTTATTAGACAATAAAGTATTCATTATATCTGCACCATTTTTAACAGTAGGAAAGAAATTATCAGTAACAGCCCACTAGATGTAACTGTACCATAACGAAGAGGAACAAACAAGGCCTTGTGTTGCCTCACAGTAGAATAATTCTTTTACAAAACAACTTCATTCAAAATAACAGCAAGGTGCTGCCACGTCTGAGCGATGGCCCTCTACTCACTGAGCTGTACGTTACTTCAGGTGCTTTACTCGCTGTAGGCTGACCACCGGCCACTTTCATTTAACTGCTACATGCGATTTGTCCGTGGGCTTGGGTGCTCGTCTCGTAAGCAGAAGTTATGGGGAGCCTGATTCTGTATGTAGAAACTGCTTCCAGGCACGATTCCTGCTTCTCCTTCCCCCCCGCCCCTTTCCTCCTGCCAACTGCCCAGTCTAACCTGAACACTACTATTTTCTTCTTTATTCCTGGTCCGCAGGTCCAGAGGGACAGCAGACTCGTTACCTGCCAGGGTGTTAATTTGTCCTAAGGGGCTTGGGGTCAAAGAGGTGAGAGACGATAAAATACACTTTCAAGCGACTGGAGATGAAAATGGACACAGTGTTGGATGTGGTCAGCCGCTAAAACTGCCGGCCAGACTCCCTGCTGTGATAATGTGTCTGTATCTGTGCAGCTTCCTATTGGTATTTTACTGGCAAGTGAAATGCAGATAACAAAAACTTAAAATAGAATTTCTTGGTGCTGCTCTTTAAAATGTCAGTAAGTATTTTTTTTCCTTTTTTCTCTTTTTCTACCTTATGTTTTCCTTTTAATGAATGGTGTTGCACACAGACATCCCAATTATCCATTGATGACTTAGGGGCAGCACAACTTCACTGACACTGATCCTAATGAAAACCTGACTGATACTCACTGGTGGGAGAAAAGGAAGAGATTTTCTTTTCTTTCCTTCCCTTTTTCATAGAATCATAGAATGTTTTGGGTTGGAAGGGAGCCCTAGAGGTCATCTAGTCCAACCCCCCAACTCCTTTCTTCCTTTCTTTTTAATTCTTCACCAGTTATAACTTAGAATGTGAATACAACTGTGAAAATTCTACTCAGTGAAGCCCGAGCACATTTTTTATAATTAAAAGGCCAGAGGAAAAAACAAACTCTAATGATTGGGCATTAATAGGCACAACTTGGTTATAAATATCTCATATATACAGTACTCCTTGTAATTATGTTAATGGACGGGAGAGAAAAATATAGTCAAAATTGTCAGGTAATGGCAGTACTCTAAGAACAACTCTCAGAATAAAAATAATGAAAAGGAGGTGAGTGACAACAAAAAGAACAGTGTGAACCTTCCTGAGAATACCGGGACAAGATTCCTTGTCTGCTTTACAGAGCTAATGTGTTTTTCTGCTGCTTCTTTTTTCCCTCTCTCCCTTATGTTAATTTGAACTGGACCGTGAATAAGTTTCAAAACAAGCCTCTGGTGAGTTGATGTATTGTAGCTGTTATTGCTCTGCCTTGGAAGTTTAAGTGACAAATTAGAAGAGCAAACAGTGAATTCAGCTTGAGAACTATTTTCAATTTTAATGTGATAAAACTTTAATGTAATGAAATTCTTGATGGAGTCTTTGCTGAAAAAAGAATCAATCAACTCTTATTTGAAGTGTTACATCACTTTTGTTGTTAGAACTGAATAATGTAAAACCTCTTTGATCTTAGACTTTTCAAAAGGCAGTTCTGAAGGAGAACAAAAAGAGAGACTGAAATCTCAGACCTTTGAGTTAAGAAACAGAAGCAAAACCCCACGTCTCTCGAGGTGAGCAGCCTTCATGAATACTCTCCGTAGCTGGTTTTGCTATTTTTCACTAACACAGCGTTCAGTGAACAAGCACTCTTCAGATAGTTCATTTCCTTGACCGAAAAGGGCCGAAGTACAGGCCAGAGTCAGAAAAACACTGCTTAGCCTGCCAGGAAGTTGTGTTTCTTCCAAAAAAAAAAAAAAAAAGTAATTTCAAATTGAAAATAAAAATAGATCCCAAAGCAGAGCAAAGTTGAGGATTTTACTGAAGGTTGATTCTTCAGTTGTGTAGAATCATGGAATCGTTTGGGTTGGCAAAGCCCTTTAAGCTCCCCCAGCCCAACCGCTCCCCTACCCCTGCCATCCCACCCCCAAACCCTGGCCCTCAGCACCGCCTCTGCCCGGCTGTTAAATCCCCCCAGGGCTGGGGACTCGACCCCTTCCCTGGGCAGCCCCTTCCAGCCCCTGACAGCCCCAAGGGGAAGGAATTGTTCCCCATGCCCAACCTCACCCTGCCCTGGCACAACTTGAGGCCGGTGCCCCTCGTCCCATCGCCCCTTCCCTGGGAGCAGAGCCCGACCCCCCCGGCTCCCCCCTCCTCTCAGGCAGTTGTAGGGAGCGATGAGGGCTCCCCTCAGCCTCCTCTGCTCCAGACTAGAAGGGGTAAGGGATTCTTTTACTTGCAATATTTCCCTAAATGAGTCATCTCTGAGACAGTCTGGAGATGCAATGTCTCCCTAATGCCCTCCTCTACACCGGAGAATGTCTGCAGAATTATGGGTTTGTTCATTTTTTTTCTTTCTTGCTAATCTCTCAGAAAAGAGAGTTTGCAATTGATTTACTGTGCCCATTTCCTAAAGCTGTGCTAGGATGACCTTTTTAAATATAAGTTTCATAAAAATGTTTCAAAAATATAAACCTTCACTTAAACCAGAAGCCCCCTATATGGTTTTCTACTGCAACCAAAACATAAAAGATAGCTGAAGGGTAGACGTAGGCACATAAATTAACCTCAGCGTTGGGTTTTGTCATGTTTGTCTTAATAGAAGCAAAAGGAAAACATGACGAAAATGTAAATTGTATGTTTCAAAGAAATATGGCTTATTCTGTGGAAGAAGCAGTAATGACACAGATGGAATCCTTGTACCAGATGGAAAATTCCCATCACTATCAGCATCCATTTAGTGGTCAATATGGGGCTCGTTCTCTTTCAAGCGTATCAGCAGCTCCTTTGTTTTCAAGCTGCTTAATGCCTGCCAGTCTGATGCTCGCACAAAATCACAACTCATGAGGGGATGGCAAAGGTTAGAAGGCAGTAGAGTTAAGAAGAGGGAAGATGGTGCTCCTTAAAGAGCTTGCCTTAGAGATGCCACGTTTTATAAAGATTTTATTTCAGAACATGATTTTCGAGGAAGAAAATGTGAAAAATGGCCCTTGCTTTGATGCCCACACCCTGCTTCCCCAAACACACAAATAAAATAACTGCCATGGTGACTAATGTAAAAGCACAAGAGATCCAGATCATTTACAGCTCACCTTTGGACCTTGTCTTCCTGGATATCCTGGCAATCCGGGTACACCAAGCTTACCCTGCAATAAGAAGGCAGTGTTAAATTTTATTTTATCCTCCTTAGTGGTTCAGCAAACTTGTATAGAAAATATTTTTTCCACAACTTACTGTGAGTGATGATACTTCATAGAATATAATATTCAATTAAATAAATTTCTCATTTTAACTATTAATCACCAGCGGGCTTGGTTCCCTAAACTCAAATAAAATTCCTACTCTAATGAATGAGTTCAGCAAACCCCCCCCGCAATGAAGCGTTGGGTAGTGATGTGGGGCTGAGGTCATTAAACTGTTAATATTCTCTAAGAAATCAGGGTGTTAAGAGGTTTAAATGAGAAGAAAACCGTTTTAGTTTACATCGTGTGATGGCTGCTTTGTTCTCCACAAGATTTTTCATGAATTGGCATTTGAAGAATCAACTTTTTTGTTGAATAGTTCTAAACTGATGGAGAGACTGATAAATCACACCCCACTGAGATTTGCTGACAACAGATTTGTCAACAAATATTACCACCTTGCTGTGTTCAGAGAGGACAGCAGGATGAGCAGCCCGACCACCACTGACGTTAACCGTTCCTAGAAATGAAATACAGCACCCTACCCCACGGAGTTGGTCTCTTCAGACCTCTAAAGGATGAGTGATGGTTTGCCACTTTCAAAGGCAGGGGAAAGCAGTTTCAGTCTTGGAAAGATGGGAACTCTGGGGAAGAATTTGCCAATTTGCCTATTTGCCTATTCTAAACACAGTCCATGTTCCAAACTATCACAATTTGGAGAAGATCTCAATGGAAAAGACATGATTATACAATATAATATGGTACTCTGCAGCAACCTTAGATAATGAAAAAGAGGAAGGAGAGACCTGGATGGGAAAGGAAAATTGCTAACATCTATCCTTAAAAAATGCAGCACATGAATAAAGATGTTGTGTATTATTATATTCATGTAAGTGCAGGTGTCTGGCTGAGAAATTATTAAAGAATTCTTCGATTTATGAAAATAATTTTCATGCTGCCAGTTCTGTGCCACACTGAAACAAACTGCACGCATTAGAATGATTGAAATGTTTTGCAGCATGACAATGCATCAAACTCTTGCCAAATTCACTGGAATTTTGTCCCTGATTTTATGATAAGCAAGCCCAGCTGCCTAGGTTTTGAGTGCGGATATGGATGGCTTTTTGATTATAAGCTCTCTTCTGCCATGTTCCTCACGTTTTTTGGCACCATACTTGTAATTTTCTTTACTAAGGAAATCCAGCCCTAGACCTACTTGGGAAGCAGAGTTTTCCTATCACAGCATCAGCTGAACGTAGAGAATAGGAGACTACCCTGGTCCTTTCATTACTATGGAAGAGTACTACCCTTGCACTAAGTCAGTCATAGGAATGACAAGGGAATAGGACACTTACAACTGGTCTTACAGGCACTTCCCCAATACTGGGGGGAGATCTAAGAGTTCACAAAGATAATTCTAGTCTTTGTGCTAAAATAAATATCGCAGGACCAACATCATAGAATTCTCCTCTCACCCACTTCGTTCTGGTCATGCACCCACAGAAGACCCGCAGAAGATGTTTGGCTTTCAATGGGCAAGAAAAGGCATAAATATTTGTAGAAAAGGGAAAAGTTTGGCTCTACGATTCCAAGCCCAGCTAATGTTCTTATCAACATTGGTAATTTTTTCAAGTATCTTCTGATATTTAGGGCTTTGGATTCTGGACTTGTGAGACTTTGAGAGTCCCATATACGTCAAAGCGAAGAAGAAATGCTTGGAAACGCAAACCTATATTCACACTGAGTAATTAGAATAAGAAGAAATAAAAATAACTTAAATTCATATTTAAAAACTAACAACTATAAACCAACGTTTATTTTGGTTTGGTTTACTTCAGTTTTTTTACTCAGGCTATAAAACTTGAGACAGACAGACTATTGTGTAGATGCCCTCAACCAACTTATTCTGCAGCTATCATGACAACAATACAAATTTGTGTAAGATTCCTAATATTCTTACGTTTTTGTCAGGTCAGCGATACCGAGAACAACCACTGCCATGAAACATACAGTTCTTCCTGGAGAACGCTAAGATATTGCAGGTGAAGATAATACGGCCCGTACTGTACCAGACTGGTTGCCTGATCTAGCTACAGCTGAGCACACCGGCTTTCTGGTGTGAACTCAGCTTGCATTCCTGTAAGAGAATAGTGCTGAGTTTCCTGTGTTATAGGTTCTTTGATTCATGACCTAATAAATCAAATCAATGCCCTAATAGCTGGTGAGATATCTTGCAAAACGGTGGAGAACTTTAGTTCCTAAATAGTTCCCAACAGTTAACTCAACCTGAAAATAAATCTTTTTGTAATGAGCGACCGGAGGCTTTGGATATATACTTTTCTAAGAGTTTATGAATGACATTAGGCTCAAATTATCACCTTAACATCTTTTTGAACTTCTGCTAATGACATACTTGCAAAAAGCAGTAGCTTTTGATGAAAAGAGAGTTGGTTCCCAAGTTTGCTGAATACCTTTTTTTCTTCCTGGCAAAACTCTTAGCTGTGAACCCTGTTACCATTTCAGTAGTACCACAGACTTCCTAAGATTTCAATGCACACTTTCAAAGACTGAGCATAGATAAAAAGACAGATAGAATAATTAATCGTGATGTCAGATGGGATGTTGCTGGAAAATACTAACTGTTCCTATTTTAAAGGCAGCGAAAGTGAGAAAGAAATGTAAAATGCATCTTCTCTCCTATTCTTTTGAAGACAGAACTAGCACTAAAGCCACAGTTACCAAAAAATGTAAAGGGAAATGTTTTCACAATATTTTATGAAATACAGTATACACATTTCTGAACCACCATATTTGGTTTAGTTTATGTTATCATTCTTTCCCAGTTACCCAAAATGCCACTGCCGAAATCCCTTTTCTTTTCTGATGCTCTCAACCAGAGAAATAGGGTACCTGCACACGCATTCCTCGGCCTCCTTTCCTCCTCTGTATCAACCTCAAGTGGTTTTTGTTGCGGTCAGGATTCTACAGAGGTTCGTACTTTTCTTTGTGCTTGTTCTCCCCCGTGTTTCATATCCGCATCCTTTTTTCAGTCCTCCCTTTTAACAGCCTCTTTCACTTTTGCCAACCCTATTTTGGATTTTTATTCAGGATATGTTTTCTGTTTAAAGCAATTTACATGTCACAATTTGTCATAATGTGACCGTGAATATTAATTCACCCTCCAGCAGCAGCTTTATCCTCTGTGCCCAACTATTCTCTTTCCATCATATTTTCCTTAGCTGGCATGCACTGTATGTAATTTGGGATAAGAATTTAGCTGCCTTATGTGCCAGTGAAGTATTCTGATGCCTTTCTGTACACTTACAAAATGATTATTCCCAATACTTGTTCAAATGTGAACTCCAGTGGTCTGCTGCAGAAGTGTCTCATAAAAGCTACTGTTAGGCAATAAAGATTTTGCAGATCTGGAGGCTTTTTTTTTTTAAGTGATGAAGATTATGGGCTCCACCTATGTTACGAGGCAATGACATGTTTATGTTGCTGTCTGGCTACCAACCTTTTCCCCAGCTGGACCAGCGGCACCTGGGTCTCCAGATGGACCTGCTCGACCTTTTGGACCTTCTGGACCATCTTCTCCTCGTGGACCTGGTTGACCAACTTCTCCCTAAAATACACCACCTTATAAATATGGAACAATTGCCTTTGTGCATATATTAGACACACTACCTGCAATTACTTGAAAATAAGTTTTCAGGAAATGTAAACAGAGATTAGAATCAGAGAATCACGCAATCATAGAACGGTTTGGGTTGGAAGGGACCTTTAAAGGCCATCTAGTCCAGCCTTCCTACAATATGCAGGGACATCTTCAACTACATCAGGTCACTCAAAGCCCTGTCCAATTTCCACTGAGGAAAACACCACTGCTTATGTTCATTATATAAATGCAGATACATATAACTTAGGCACTGACTATTACTTTCACAAGTGTAAGAGCCCAGTCATCTTGCTTGAAGAGAGCTGCATTTGGAAACTGCGTATTCTTATTTTTCCTTCCCTAAATTCTTGTGAAGGGACTCTGACAGTCCTTAGAAAGAAAAATGTCTGTATCCAAGTACTTACGTGGAACCATCTTCACAGGTATTTATGTACACAGACAACAGATATAGGCCAGGAGCCTCCTGTGAGAAGTTTTTTTTTAGAACCTCCCAACACTTCCTATGAAAGGAAGTTAAGTGCCCATTGGGCTAAATAAACAACATCTTGGCAGAGATTGCAAGATGCTAGGCTGGAAGGGAAACATCTTTATCCTGGATAGATTAATTTTCCTCAGGCAAATACTGGAGATCTTGGAATCTGGAAAAGGAGATTCCCTAGGAAGAAGCTTAGTGAAAAGGATGTCCAAGACTGACATTCTCTTCCTCTTTATAACTGTGCTGTTGTCAATTCGCAAGAACCAAACTTCTGGCTCAAATCTGTGCATGCACAGCAAACAGAAATAATTTAAGCTACTAGCTTGTATTTTATTTTTGGTTGAAATGTATCTGTCCACCGCAGTGATCCTTCCAAAACAATAACATTTCAACTTTTTAAGAACATGTGGACTATGAATAAATGCTTACCCGGTCACCTTTAAGTCCCATGTCACCTTTAAATCCTGGAAAACCATCTTCACCCTAAAAAAAGGCAGAAATGCACATAGCAACTTTCAGTAATAGAGACGATTTTTTTTTTTTGCAGACAGAATAAGAAAATACTTTCCCTA
>NW_009269998.1:3252046-3260389 GCF_000687185.1 Egretta garzetta
ACAGATTAAAATAATTTGCATAGATAAAGTGAGAACTTCAGACACCAGAAAATCTAAAATGGTTCTTGCTATTTTAGAGAAAGTATATCAGTGCACTATACAAAATGACTTTTTAGTTTGAAAGTTCCTAATGACAGCTGTTTAAAGCTGTTTAAAGATAGAGACAATATAATTCTTCTGTTTTATTATGAACTATCTTGTAAAGTCCTTTCTTAACTCCTAAGCTTTTTTTGATTATCACTCCTTTTAATAAGGCCATCCATTCAATTAATTAAAAAATTGGTAGCAAATTATTCAGTGTTATTCTTTTTGATAGCAGAACCTCCCTTTTAATTAATTTTTCTTTTAAATTAGTGTCTCAATAGTATCATGAAAGGAATCTGAAAATTGGCTGGTTGTGACATCTTAGTAAAAACCCCCAACATATATTAATGTTCATAACCTAAAAGAAGCAGCAATCATTTCTACATAGTAGTTCGATGTCCGGCAATACTCAGCCCTGCCTACTCTCGTTGGCTGACGTGATTGAAAGAAAGCAGAAAAACCAATGGATATTAAGGTTGAATCCATATACAGTGGCAAACCAGATGCACATTATTGTCATTCCTCGTGAGAATTAATTATTTACTGCCTAGTAAATTCTGGCAGAGAATTTACTCCCAGCATTTTAATAGGACTTCACGCTGAGATGCAAGCAGAAAGTACTCGGGCAAATTTCATTTACCCCTGTAGGAGCTGGTTCAGATACAAACAGAAATCTCCAGAGTTGTTCAGGGGAGTTGTTCACGACTTGCTCCAGCATAACTGATCAGCTTTTGGTTCCCTCTTTCTTAATCTAACTCGTCATCCGACCACTGCTCAATACCCAGACGACAAAGATTACTGACGGCATTTTCATCCGATGTGCAGTTATATCCTGGGAGCAAAGGTCCTTGTGATGAATGAGGACGTAGTAAAACGCTTTACTGTGATGCTGTGAGGTTTTTTATTTGCTGAAGTAATATTGCTGGCTGGGAATCGGAGTAATATTTGGACTGTCAGAAAAGCCGGGGAAGAGTGATACTGTGCTCCACATTACTGAAAAACACCCGGGAAAGGCTTTCTATTTCATCCTCACTGTGAAAAAGGAGTTTGCATCTTGCATTCCTGGGCCCACAAAAGCTTTATCTTCTCCCTGATCAGCAACTGAGACAGATTGCAAGGCTAAAGCCAGTTTGACTCTGTTTGGAAGTATTCATGCTGCTTGCAACAAACAGCCCTAGGAAGGGTGATAGAAATAGATTTGCTACTGGGAAACAGCTCAAAATAGGTGAGGAGACATTAAAATAAATAAATAAAAAATAAAGAATCAAACAAGCGACTATAGTTTCTCAAGAGTTTGTGTTCGTGTAAAAAAAGATGAGGTCACCCATTGTGATTCATTGAAAAAAATATACTAAAACCCACCCTAAAAGCAGGTTCCCTGTGCTTTCCAGATGGTGAAACCAAGCTTTATATGGTCATCTTATATTGCATAGATTAAAATTTCAAGGGGGTCTTTCTTAAAATGTGGAGAGAGGTGAAAAAGGTAGAGTGCAGAATACATGAGAAAAGCTTTAGTTGTCAAAGTTGCTCAGTTATGGCCATGGACAGTAATAATTACATGAGAACACTTTGCCATGTATCAGAAGGGACTGACCATGTGCCAGCTCCTGACCACGTGGCTGCCAAGTGAGCTGAAACTCGTCTTCAGCTTTCACAGTGAGGTTCCAGCTATTGGGATCTACAAGTGGTTGATTTTATTCCATGTAGGAGGAGAGAGCTGAATGCTCTACTTCCTCTTCTGCTGTTAAAAAATAAAATAGCTAAGGAGTTCTAGTCACATTTACTGGTCATATAGAGCTGGACCTCCCCTGAGATCCCTGGGGCCCTTCCAGATCTCCAGAGGCTTTCCTGAACGGCCACTTGATTTATTTCTGTCTCTTACAGTGCTTTCCCCCTTGTAATGGCATCAGAATTTCGCTAAAAAAGGCCTGGGTAACAGGCCTTTAAAGCACCATGAGGACAACCCATGAAATGGCTGTGTGTGACCTTTTGAGGTGTTCAGTAGAGTTCAGCGTCTTACTGCAACCGTGAGACCAATTTTTAGGAACACAGAAATTATTTATGCTAATCATTATGCTAATCAGTATTCAATGATACCACTCATATATTGAGCTTATTTATATGCGAGTTCTGTATTTTGTCCTAGCTGGATATTAATTACTCAATAAGGGACAAGAAAATCTGCTTTTTTGAACCGTCCAGTCTCCACAGGTATTAAATGCGCTCTTTTTCAGCTGAGATTTAATGAGCAACTCTAAAATGAGTATGCAGACCAGGCAAACTGTGGTTTAGGAAAGCCTGAAAGTGCAGAGCAGCTCTTGGCATCTGAGCCTGACCGACAGATCTCCAGTCCTGAAGTCAAGGCTTTTTGGCAAGAGTGAACCTTCTGCTTTAGGAGTGGCTATAAATATATGCACAGCAGCCACCAGCGCCACGAGGCTGAAGTGCCTGTGTGGCCAGGAGGTACGGCTGGTGGTGGTTGTTATCTGTCTCTCCTTCTGAGTGCTGAGGGAAGCGGGAATTTAAACCAACGCTGGCTGTAGTTTCAGCCACTGCAGACCATCAGAAGCCAGTAGAGGTGGCAGTCGTTAGCGTTCGCTCTAGCACGAGCTCTGTGTACAGAATTAATGGTATTGGGGGGATGTAAAAGCTTTCTTCACGTTCCTATAAATGCATCTGACTGGGGCTGTCCATCACTTTGGCAAAGCCAGAGACGTGGGACAAAAATTCCTGGAACCTAGAAAGCCATCAGAAGGTGTACGCAAAGAATTCAAAATCTAGCCCACAGCACTATCAAAAGAGATAAAATAATACTATTATCACTACAAATCTCTCTGATGCACAAGCTTCTCAGTAGCCACTACAGTAGCTACTAACAAGAGGGGATGTCTAATTCTCTAAGAGCACCTTGGGGAGAAGTTACTGGTGTGGAGAGGATCCAAACCCATTCTAATAACTGAAGGTTTTATATTCACTTTGTACCAGTGTAAATAACCACGGAGGTCACTGATTTATGAATCGGGCTTGGTATGTCCTCAGGGTAAGGCAAAAATAAACCCACTGCTGCAAGAGAAAACACGCTGCGGTGAAGGAGACAGAAGATATTGCGGTGAAATAAGGAACACAGTAAAAAGGGAAAGGAATGAAATGCAGCCAGATTCACCTTTTCACCTTTGGATCCCTTGAGTCCGCGGACACCATCAGCACCCTACAGAAAGAATATAAAGCATTACTCACATGTGTATATCCCACAAGGGGTGGGGGGGGAGGAAGCCGGTAATTAAATCTTACCTTTACACCACGAGGACCTGGATAGCCGATGGGACCCTGAGGACCTGGAGGCCCCTAAAACACATCAGAGTAAAGAAGCTTTGTTTGTACAGCGCTCGGTTAGCAAGCAGCCCTCTCCTGAGTCTAACCCTTGTGCTTTCACTCGACTGCAGCAGTCTTGCCTGAGACACCAAACGCACGCCGGGCTGCCTGCCACCGAGAAAAGCAAAGCACCCTGCCACGCCACTGGAAAACCATTAATAAAATCATGGACGCGGGTCTGCTTGTAGATGTGGGAAACGTCTATTCCCAGCATAAACTATCTGAAACAATGGTAGTTGGGAAACTTAGTGAACAACCCAAAAACAAACAAAAAGAGACCAATTAGAAACCAGTGGTGTCTCACTGGAGAAAACTTATATGTTAATTATGATGATGACAGAAGTCAGAGATCAAAATAATGATAATAATAAAAATCACAGTCTTTAAAAAAAAAAAAAAGAGATTCCAAACCCGAGAGCTAAACAGCTCACGGTGCTATCAATGCCGACCGGAGTCCGGATGCTGTTATTTACTCTTCAGGGAGCATTTTTAAGATGCCAAACTTTGATACTGTGCAATCTGCTGGCAGTGCCTGAAGAAACGGAGCTCTGTAAGCAGTGGCAGCAGGGAAGCCTGGGGACGTGCGTATCTGTGTCTGAGGCCGAGCTGCTTTCTCGATTCTCCGACGTCCGAGATGGACGGTTAACAAAGCCTTTCCCTAACGGGGCCAGCACCAAGGTCTTTTTTCTCTTTCCACCTGTGTCTTTTCACAAAACTCTTAGACTGCTCATATCTCTGAGATATAAAATTTTCTACCAGATCTGGCTGAAATTGATCAGTAAATCAAAAAACGTAAGGAACCACCGACAGGCGGTCACAGACCTGTACGTTCAAAAGACAAACGCTCTGTGTAAGCTGTATTTTCTTAAGAAATGTGATAAAATCTACAAGCCTCTAACAGGCAACACCACTTTGGACTAATAGTAATATGCTGGTGTCAGTGGAATTGTACTCTCTGAAATGTCCAGTTCATTCATTCATCTATTTATCCAGAATACAACCTTTTAGTACCGCCACTGGGCCTGATTTCAGGTGCTATAAAGGGTGCTGTTCTGGAGAAATCAGGGCCAATACTGAGCAAGCAGAATGCTTTAAAGAAGAGCCCCAAGATCCTTCAGTGCGTCATAAAGAAATAAAGAAATTACTTTTCACTGTCACCGACTTGAAGGGGACCTAAAAAATTACAAGGTATATGCACGCCATTTGGAAATCTTCCAAACCCAAGGTTCTGAAGAACACTACTGGGTGCTCCATGCAATGGAAATTGTAAACTCACACTGTTTGCAAGTTATCTATATGAAACGTATGCAATTTCTATTGCTTGCCATTCTGTCCATGCCACAGTAAGTTTTACTTTAAAAGAGTAATCTCTATATTATTTAGAATCTCTATATTATTTAGAATCTCTATATTATTTAGAATCTCTACAATATTTAGACTACAATAAATGCACACAGATGCTCTGAATGTGTCACGGGTTTTCTGTTGTCTTCCTAAACAGTTCTTGGAGCAACAAATGCGTCGTAAAGCTGAAAAACTGCCAAAGATTTTCCTGAAAGCTATGTAAATAAATGGAAAAGTTTCAAAACTCACCAATGCACCTTTATCGCCGGACTGACCCTCTTTGCCAGGATGACCCTAATTTAAGAGAAATGCAGCTGATTTGGAAAATACTCATTTTGAGGTAGCGACATTTTATGTAAAACCACAATTACTTAAACACTTGAATTTCAGGTTATAAACACCCTTCTTCTGTATTAGAACCACACAATTTTGAGGAAAGATTTTCCTTTCAGTACCGATTTAATTTACATGACAAAGGAAATGCTGGACAACGGTTACATCCATGTTTTTAGAAACAACCTGACCACCCCTTCTGTCTCATTACTGTTTCAGCAGTAAGACGTTTTTAATGCAAGACACTCTCAAATTTGATTCTGAAACAAGCAGGGTGACTGATGTTACAGCATGAAGACATTCCTAAAAGTATTTAAGATTATGGAATTTATTGCAGAGGCCAATGGAAGGCTGATCTAGTTTTAACATTCTATGTTGTGGTTTTAAACTGTGACTTGCTTTTAAAACAAATCATAGAATCATGGAATCGTTTGGGTTGGCAAAGCCCTTTAAGCTCCCCCAGCCCAACCGTTCCCCTACCCCTGCCATCCCACCCCCAAACCCTGGCCCTCAGCACCGCCTCTGCCCGGCTGTTAAATCCCCCCAGGGCTGGGGACTCGACCCCTTCCCTGGGCAGCCCCTTCCAGCCCCTGACAGCCCCAAGGGGAAGGAATTGTTCCCCATGGCCAACCTCACCCTGCCCTGGCACAACTTGAGGCCGGTGCCCCTCGTCCCATCGCCCCTTCCCTGGGAGCAGAGCCCGACCCCCACCTCGTTACCATGTTTATGTCCTAATCTTTGTTCTACACCACTGGCGTTAATACTGCAGCACTCAAACATTAACCCATCCAACACCTGTCTGTCTTACAAAGTTTACACTAAAATGCTGCAAAATTTAAAGGCAATTTAATGAAACTAAAGGTTAATAGAAGATGATTGCTTATGAGAATCAGTCAGGAATCCTTTTTCTGTAGCCAGTTACTAAAACCATTCATGTGTTGGTGTCACTGACATCCCAAAATGTTCAGTGTGTCAAATATGGTAGGACACTGATGCGGCTGTTAATGACAAACCCCTGGTGTTTATATTCTGTTTTCTGGCCTTGGAAAACAGTTTGAACTATGTTCTTTATTAAAAGAATTATTAAAATAAAAAGTATTTGATACTTGCTTACCAGTGATCATTAATTTTCCTTTAAAGAGTTCGTCTTACTAACACTGAATGTTATTTGTTTTTTTAAAACAGATGTCTGTTGTTTAATCCTAATTTCATAGACGACGCTTTCTTCTGTACAAAACTTTAAATCACCACTCAGTATCAGAGGTCTCCGTAACATTAAATGACTTTTAAAATGCTGCTGTGAAAGAGCGTATTTGTATCCCTTCAGACTCCCATTAATTCCAGTATAATATAGCACTTTTAACAGCGTCTCGCCTTCAAAACAGGGGGACATTTCCTTACAGAAAAGTGAAATGAAATAGCATAGCAAGAATTTTGCTGGTCTGAAAAACCCGTTGTTGAGCTTTCACCCGATCTGAACAGAGACCCCACGGGAGCAGTGACGAGAAGGGAAGGTGCTGCTCCGTGCCTTCAAGCACCACTGTCATTCTGTGGCTGTAAACAGACCACGTCAGTCGGGACAGGCTTAGTCCAACCCGCCTCTCCTGCCCTTCCTCCAAACAAACCTACCTGTGCCCGAGGGAGAGCACTTTGGGGCGGTGTACTGGGCCTGGCTGGGATGGAGTTTATTCCTCACAGCAGCCCATATGGTGCTGTGCCTTGGAGTTGTGACTAAAACCGTGCTGGGAACGCGCCAGGGCTTTGGCTATCGCTGGGCAGGGCTTGTACAGCGCGGAGGTGGCCCCGTCGTACCCCCTCCGTGGGAAGGCTGGGGGGGCAGAACCTGGGAGGGGACGTGGCAGGGAGACCTGTCCCAAACTGACGAGGGGCTACACCAGCCCAGATGATGTCACGCTTCGCAATGAAAGCTCAGGGCCAGGAGGGGAAGGAGGGGACATGGTTGTGGTGTTTGGCTTCCCAAGTCGCCCTTACGTGTGCTGAAGCCCAAATTCCAGCGGGTGGCTGGCCATCTGCCTGAGGGCGGGACGTCGTGGTTGCATTTCCCCCCTGCTTTTAAGGGTTAGCCAGATGCAGATTTTAAAATAATGCTTGTGTTTGGAAATGGATGCTGTACCCAGCATGCAGAAAAGGATAAGGGGGCAACTTCAAATGTTTAGACAATGATGCAAGACTTCCAGCTGGACCATCATTGCATATTTAACATTCTCCATGAAAATGGCACTTTGGCGGGTAAGAGAGATACTGACGGCACTCTGGGTACAATTCGTTGTTTGCACTGCACCTCTGCAGTGAAACCCCTGCCATCAGTTCTGTTGTTCTTCTCCTAGCAAAACCCTGCTGAAAGTCAGGTTTAAGAAACACAGATTTTAAGAAAATCTGTTGTTTTAAGAAAAATTGTAAGGGAAAATGGCATGGGGAGGAGAGAGATGGGTCTGAGAAGGTACACTGACTGTCTAATGGCTCTCGGTGCTATGAAAAGGTGATGTGTTTGATGCAAGAAAAGGAGTGGATATGAATGCCATCACGATTCCACTTCAGTCAAAGGGCTGAGCTGTAAGCCAGGCTCCCCAGGTGGCTGCACTCCGTCCCCCTGGGCGAAAGCATCCACAGAGCCACGCTGAATTCCTTAGCCATCACAGGGCTCTACAGCCTGCCTTAGGCCCGTCCTAGTGTAGGCAACGAAAGCAGCAGCCCAGACATGCAGGATGCACCTTAGGTCAGGAAGCAGAGAAAGACCCAGCCTAGTCCGTGTTTCCTCAGAAAACAAGTGGGGAGCTTTTACAGACGAGTTGCTTTGCCACACAGGCACAGTGGGACTACGGCAAAACAGCGTCTGGCCCTTGGTGCGTCAGTTAGGTTATTTACACATCCCTGCAGATGTTTCACATGCATTTCATCATCCGGGACCACATTTTAAAAGCCCACAGCCATGCTTAGCAGCTGCTTCAAAAATGTAATTCTCTTCGTTTTAACAGCTCAAACGATACCGGGTTCTTAGATGGGTTTTATAATGCTCTTGCCAACAACTCTTTTACTCTCCGATTTCTTTTTGCAATCACAGAATTGTTTGGGTTGGCAAAGCCCTTTAAGCTCCCCCAGCCCAACCGCCCCCCTACCCCTGCCATCCCACCACTACACCCTGTCCCTCAGCACCGCCTCTGCCCGGCTGTTAAATCCCCCCCGGGACGG
>NW_009269998.1:3260419-3278314 GCF_000687185.1 Egretta garzetta
TGTAGGCAGCGATGAGGGCTCCCCTCAGCCTCCTCTGCTCCAGGCTGAACCCCCCCAGCTCCCCCCCCCAGCCGCCAGCAGCCTGGGGCTCCAGACCCCTCCCCAGCTTTGTGGCTCTCCTCTGGACACGCTCCAGCAACGCAATGTCTTTCTTGTAGTGAGGGGAATACAGGTATCCAGAAATAATACTGCTTGGTAAAAGTATTTAATCATTCAAGGGATTAAATATTTGGTTACTTACAGGAGGCCCATCAGAACCAGGGAGGCCAGGAAGGCCAGGCTTGCCTTGGGGTCCCTGCAAGCAGAAAGAGAGACACATCAGAACAAAAGCAAAGATTCTATCGTTTGCTAGGACGACTGAGGATCATCCTTGCTGAGGACTGGTATGGCCTAAACCAGCAAACTACCTTAGATCTTTTTAGTACTTTAATCTCTGTTAAAACAACTGGCGTACCCACCCCAGGTGTAGAGTACCTATAAGAAAAATGGTTAAAAAAAAAAAAAAAACAAACAGGAAAGAAAAAGGAAAAAATTAGCCCACTCATATCCAATACATTTAACTCTAAGAGCTAAGGATATAAAATGTAGTTATTCCTAAATCCCTTGATATGGATATGAGGGATAAATTAAAAATGTAAGCGCAAGGCCAGTTCTTCCTCTCTTTAGCCAATACAAATCACCCACAGTTTTCAGTGAGGCGCTTGCCTGAGAACAGGTGTCGGGAATTACCCCGTGAACACGCGCGCACACACACAAGACAAGGTGGGGAAGAATCCTCCAGCATACAAAATGGACCATGATTTAGAATTTGCGGAATAAAAGGATTCACCATATGAAAGGCACCAACGAGTACCAAAGAGTGCAGGGCGCAGAGCCAGCGTACGCCGTGGACCAAGCCCCTTCTGCTAGAATAACACTGCGTAGGCACACAGGCAGGTTCCTAAAACCTCCTTCAATTCCTCCTGAAGGGTACACTAACCAGCGAAGGGGAGCAAAACCAGTAAGAGCAGGAGTTCAGCAAAAAGGGGAGAAAAGGAAAATTGGCGTAAAATTCAATAGTGACATTTTTGAAATTAGCAGAAGCCATGTTTCAAACCAGCAGAAAATGCAGAAGCAAAAAGATCAGGAAAAAACCACCAAGTGACACTGTGGCACACCAGTTACACTGCAGAGTTAGGTCAATATATAATCCTTGACAGAAGGGAACAGAATCAGACTTGAGTAGGTAAAATTTTGTTATAAAAAATGAGATTAATAAAAATAATTTTCACAGCTTGCTGTGAAATTAATTAACATACAAGTACACACACTGTTTAATAGTGCAGATGGGATTCGGAAACTAATAACAGAAAATTAATCCAAAATAAAGGGAGGAAATTAGGCTTGTGGAAAAGTGTGTATGAGAGGAAAGCCAGGCCTCCGTCGGTTATTCGCCCACTTGATGATTTCAGGAAGATCTGCTAATTTTTAGATCTTAGGTTACTGTTCTGTAAAACATAGCAGAGCCTCTAAGCACAGAAGCAAGGTTGTTGCACAGAACTGTGAAATACCAGAATAATGCTGTAACTTACTTTTTCACCAGGAGGTCCAATAGGACCTTGCGGACCAGGAAGCCCCTATTAAAAAGAAAGCAGTGTGAGAAACCAGGGAGAACAATATACATACATTCACCCCACTGAAGGTCCCTCATTAATCTGTTTAAAAATACTGGGCAAATAGAAGTGGCTTCCCCCCCCCGCCCCCTAAGTTAGATCGGGAGTTTTGCGCGAGCCTTGCGCACAAGCCGCTATTCTGGCAGTCGGTCTGTAACAAGATCCTATTCAGAACCCTCCTCCAGGTGTGGCCGTTCCTGCTGCATTCCAGGAACACTGAATGAGTCATTTTTCTCCTGAATGAAAAATCCCTCTGAAAGCTTACTTGAAAACTCTGCTCCCACTGCCCTCGGCACATTTGCAGCATTATTTATAAAATCCTTGAAGCTTTATCAGTTTTGCACATGAAAAGCTAACCTTTGAGTAATTTCCATGTATTAAACATTTGCTGCACACTACATCGTATTTCTTGAGAGTTATTTTACACTTACTTGTGGGCCTGGGATTCCTTGCTGACCAGGAGGTCCTGGTTCCCCTTGAGGACCCTACCAGGCAAAAAAATACCGGGGCATTAGGTTTGCATTTCTGCACTACAGAACTTCATTGTCAGGACTGAAAGGAATACAAACTCATCTTTGTTCCTCCCTCTTTAAAGTCTACCACCAACCTTCTATCCAGTATGATATTTTTTCATGCTAATGAATATCATGGCCTTTTCTTTAATAGAGAATAACAGCCCACACATCGGACCTACGCACTGGAGTCCACGGTGCTAAAGGAGCTTGAGAGAAAGCGTGGTTAGGCCTTTTGGCTGAAAACTAAGTAATAGAAGGCTTCTCTTTTCCATGTAAGATCATAATGAATCTGAATATTTCGACAGAAAAGTTTAATCAAATGGAAGGGGTGGCATAGTGGCAGGGACGAGAGAATGTGGAAAGGATTCTTAGAATCCACTCCCTTTTTAATTCCCAGCTTACTTACGCACCATGTTTCCTTTTGGGCCTGAAGGTCCATCAATACCTGCGATGCCCTACAACAAACAACACAGACATGAGCAACTTTCAGCAGACTTCCATTTTTCTTCTGGAAATTGCAAATACAAACCAGTTCATACGTACAGGTTGTCCAGGGGGACCAGGTGTACCTCTGGGGCCCAGTAACCCCCGTGGACCCTGCAAGAGAAGAAAAACTTAGAATCATAGAATCATGGAATGTTTTGGGTTGGAAGGGACCCCTAGAGGTCACCCAGCCCAACCCCCCTGCAGGAGCAGGGACACCTTGAACCACATCAGGTTGCTCACAGCCCTGGCCAACCTGGCCTGGAATGTTTCCATTCCATCCATATTAACACCTGCATGGTTTTTTCTGGAGAAAGAGAGGCCCGGGAGCAGGACTGGGCAAGGAACACCATAAGGAGTAGGAAGGATGAGGGGAAGGCAGCATGAAGGCTGAGGGAGAAAGAAAGGAAAAAAAGGAAAAAAAATCACTGCTAACAGATTCTCCTGAAGGCCACCATATGCCTGAACAGGATGTCAGTGGAAGGGCAGGCTTTGATTTAGCTGCTGTACCGTCATTTCAGGGAACGGCAGGAGACCACTATTCATATTTCCTGGTGCAGAACGTTGGCGCAGCATCTTCCACTAAAGTTTCAGCTGTGTCTTGGCCTGAAGGCCTGACCTGAATAGCAGCATACGTGTTTGTGTCCCTGTCTTTAGAAAACATGACGATCTGTCATACTCTATACTACTATTCTAAGTGTAAAACAGCGCTTTTATCTGTGGTGAAGACCCAATAAATAATTAAAAATTACTAATAATTTTATTATCATAAATGCAAGGCATTCTGGAAACTGCAGCCAGGTTTGTTCCTCTTACCCCTAAAACAGTCCACAAAAGACCAAGAGCTATTCTCCTAAATAAGATGAGCAAGCTTTGGTCCAGAACATAATCTTTTGGCTTTATACTATGTAAGCGAGCATTAGTTTTCATCCCTTGCACCATCATTCACGTCACGCTGCTGAAGTAGGCAGGGCCGAGCCTCCAGCCTCCTCATGCATGACACAGTCAGAAATCAGTAACACTGACTCTGTAGTGGCTTCTTCCCACGTGGCGAGTAGGCAGCAGTATCTGACACATTTAGGGTAAAACTCCCCTTTCTGAGGCTTGATTTCTTGCCTGCAATGCAGAACTCTGCTCTGCAGTGTCAGCACCTGCAGAATTCCAACTGACAGCAGTGGAAATCCGGTACGTGAAACAAGCGTAAAAAATACACAACAGAGCACAGTAGTGTGAAAAAAGAGGAGAAGCCAGGCGCTATTTTCTAATAAAGAGATGTTTGGAAAGCATTTTCAGAGCAACAGGGGCTTGGTTATATTCTCATGTGCCAAGGTCTGCAGCGACTGATTTTACACAATAGGAGAGGAAAGAGCCGTTGTGATTCTGGAAGTTGGGTACACTTGGCTGGATAGATCCCTGACTGAATTCGAATCCTGTAAGTAGTGTTTCACCCCTAGCAAAACTGTTCGTTTGTTTGCTTTTCAGCCAGAATCAGTACCCTCTATATCCACACACATGCGCAGGGAATTTTATATCTGGAATTCAGAACAGTTCAACAGAAAGGAAAAAAACCTGAGAGTGACTTTTGTTTGTAACAGAAACAGAGGAATAAGAAAGCATTGCTTACAGCTTCACCTGGGAGACCTCTTGGTCCAACTTCCCCATCTTCTCCCTGTTTTTGTATAAAGAGAATAGAAGGTTTAGGAAAAAAGAACCTGTATCATGACCATATCCCCATTATGTGAGGATTCACTCTAGATTTTACTGTGGAAATAGCAACTTACTCTTGATCCATCTTCACCAGGTAAGCCAGGAGGTCCCTGTGGGCCACGGTCTCCCTGTAGAATAAGGCAAGTCATTAAAGCAATACATCTGGTGCTGGAAACAATCATGGATGGGAAGGGAAACGAAAACAAGTGCGTTAGCTGCAGCCTGATGTGTCAAAACATGTCTTGACACAAGGATACAAATCTGCAGGTTATAGTACTCACTGAAGCCGTTTATTACATTAGCATAAAACCAAATGAACATTATTGAAACAATGAGCTATTTGTGTTTGCAAAACTTCACTCTGTAACTATTCTTGGCCCCCAAACACACACAAAGTGCTGCTGCAAAAGGCAGTGTTACCCTCGTTCTTCTTTGCCTCAGCAGCACCTTCCCTCCCCCTGCAGAATGTACGCCTGCCAGTAAAACAAGGCGTGTGTCCGTGGGTCAGAAGTTAATAAACTTATTAATAAATAAGTTGCTGGGCCCTGGCACACCCGCGGTGAAGAGCACTGACCACCTCCCAGAGCCGCGCGCCCTGGCACCGGTCGCTGGGAGCCCTGGGGCTGATGTGTCCGAGGCGTTGGAAGGCAGCCAGACGTCCACGCTTCCCCCAGCGGCCGGGGCTTTGCGAGCCTACCTCTGCAGAGCCTCAGCGGATCCTGGACCACGCTTTTAGGATTTATTTTTCTTTCCCCATTTCTAAAGAGAACTAGTGTGCTGCATAGCTCAAACACCACTGACTGACCTCTTTCTGGGCAGCGGGTTTTTAGACTGTGACTTCCTTCTGGCATTGGACAACAACCAAGTATTCATGCTGTTTTCCTTAATTTTATCAGTGTCTCCAAGGAGCCTGACCACTGCTGTGGATCCTAGCAGAGACATATGGAATAGTCTCTCTTTAGTGGCTCCATTCTTTACTTTTTCAAACTTTCCTAGGGAGTTTTGGGTAACTTGCTCTCTTACCCCAGAGCTGTCTGATATTAGGGACGTCAGGATTTTATTTTACTGCCTTTCTGTCCTCTGTAAGTTGGAGTCGACGTGGGAGAGAATGAAATACTATGAACTGCACTTTCATACCTGTAAGATTAATGAATATAGCAATTTCTATATTTTGCTATAGTTTTTGCAAGTTTTGGAACTACTCAACGTGACCTGCTGGTACAGCATGCGTTTCTCCACGTGCTAAGTGACACAAATGAAAGATGACACATGAGCTGCATGATCTGTGCTCTGGCTTCCATTTAATATCCAGGTGAAGACTGACTTAAGCTTTCAAATATTGAAACAGCTCACGCCCTCAAGGGCTACCTTTCTTGACTTGCAATCCCATGGCACTTAGATTAGGAGCTTGCATTCCGTGTCCTGGTATTGTCATGCAGTAAGAACAAAACTTCCTATCATTACCAGCATTCTCAGTTCTTCAGTGCCCTAATTCTTTCCTTCAAATGTTCTGTTAAAGCCTGGATTTCTTCCTCCTCAGACCTTTTCGTCTAGCATAGTGTCTTGCTTTTATACTGGACTATATTTATCTAAATGAGGAAAGGTCACAGATGTAGATATTGAGGCTGAAAGGAGTTTTACACCACACATCTCCCCTACATTGGAAGTCAGAGACTCTCATCCAGTAAATCCTGCCTGACAACTTGTGTTTGACGAGGCATAACCTCCCAGGGACATCCAATTTGCAACTCACAGTTCCAATGGGACTAATCCGCAAAGTAGTCCTAAAATTTCTACTCTTAAAGTTACGGGTTTTCAACAGCAACTTCCTATGGCTGAAACAGAACTACAACAGGAAAAGTGTTTCTCTTGTGTTTCTTTCTGTGCTCTTTACTGCAAGCTGAAGAGAACTGGATATTGGCATTATATGCTGTCGGTATATATGAATCCGAGGAGCTACAGCTATCTGATCCGGCTTTGAATCGAGCTGCTTTCAGAAAGATCATGGTTTGTACTTTTACAGAAGATTTCCACAGAAACACGAGAATGCAGTGGTTTTTAAACAGTGGGATGAGAGAAATGATGAAAAGAAGTCCGTATTTTCATTACTATTTTGCAAATTTCAACCCAAACTTATTCTTCTATTTTACTTTTTTTTTATTTGTTTAGGAAATACTAAACAAATAGAATATTTGCCAAAAAAATTAATTTCTTTTTGACTTGGAAGGTCCCACAGATAGACAATTCTAGTATTCCAGGTTGGAAAGCAGACACACATTCCCTGCCTCTGAACCAATTTCTGCTCAGCCTTCAGAGCCAAGCAGTGGCAAGAGCTGGATGTCCAGCCCCCTCTGCTGGTCACCTGCTGATCGAGCTGGGTTTCAATTAGGCGACGCGCTAATTGCTTTACACTCTTTAAGTAACGGAGAAGGATGAAAAAAGGTCAAGACATTCCTGTCTGACACCAGAAGTTCTTTTCCCACCGCAGACAGAACTCAAAGGAGCATCCTGAGATGCTATTACAAGGAACTACACTGCGGGCCGGTAGCCAGCACAGCTGAGATTTTCTGGGAAGCGCAGCAACTGCGCTAACCCATAGCAGGGTGAGAGCTGTAATCGTTCCTTGGTCAGCAAGCTTCAGCACATATGGGAACGGTTCTGCCGACATTCCCACTCCCTGTTTCTTTAACGGTGCATTGCACTTACCAGGACAACAGTAAGGGAGGGTACATCAGCAGAGTATGTTGGTACTGGCATCTGCGCTAGGGGTATAATTTGAAGCAGAAATCCCCTGCTGTGGTTATTTCTACACTTTGTTAGGGAAGATGCAGTCTCATCCTACACATTGGTATAACATAAGGAGCAAGTACCTCACTTATTTTAAATATTACTTCAAGTTTTCCTAAACTTATCTGACCCGACTGATCTTTCTTTAAGCTGCAGTTGTTGGAATAAACCACATTAAACAATTCCGTTTGCAATTCAAATACTCAAATGTATTTTTGAGCAAGCTTCTCAGCAGGTGAAAATTTGCCACCCTCCTGATAGAGAAACTTCATGCTCATTTCCTTTTCCTGTTACTATTTCCTTTAACAATCACTTTAAATCCAACAGGCAAATTCCTTAACTCAGAAAAATTAAGAGCCAAACGTAGCTGAAGATGTGATCTGAATCTGTATATATGTATATGAATTGTCACCTATTGATTGATGTTACTAAAATATTTCATGAAGAATACATTACCCGACCATACAGATATTATTCTGTAGTGTGAAAAGCTGACATTGTGTTTTAACTTTCCCCATAGTCCTTAGTGCTATTCTTAATGAACAGTGCATTATTGCTGTGATGGTACCAATTTGTTTTCGTATAAATATTCATGTTGTTCTTACCCTGTTACCTTTGTCACCAGGGAGGCCAGGAAGACCATCAAATCCTCTGTCACCCTAGGAAAGAAGAAATCACAGCTTTAGTAAATGACTATTACATTTTGTATTACCCTGAATAAATTGTGCCTTCCCTCTAAAAGTTGATTTCTACCCTTGGTTCTACGTACACTTTTGTTACTGAGTGAAACACACGGAGGGGAGCACGTCCATCAAACTCACCCCATTTGCTTCTATGCATTAGAGCAACAGAAGCTGCCACACCAATTTTTTTCACTGCGCTGTAATTATGCTGTTTATAAAAAGAAGTCTACAGAGCAATGAAAAGCTTGATTCTAGCTGCACTTCGCAGTTGCAAAACTGACTTTAGTATTACTGACGCCCTGTAACTAGAAACTGACTCTGAGGGATAGGAATCGTGCCCCAAGAATCAAGTTTCTCCGAGGTCAGACTACTAGCCATTACCGTTAATTACCATATTTTAAATGGATGATTCATTCTCAGCTCTTGCATCTGACCCAGCTATCTGAAACCTCAGTATTTTCACTTGAGGGAAGAATTTTGGGTTGGCCTGGAAGGAACTGTGGTACCTGCATAAAATCTGTCTAGCTCATTCCAAGACTGAAATAAAGCCTCAGGTCTCATGATTATTTACCTTAGCACCAGGTTCTCCTGGCATTCCTCTGGCACCATCAGCTCCCGGACGTCCCTGCAGAAACCCAAAGGGGCAAACATTTGAAAATGCAGTGGAATCAGTTAGTATTTAAATAGAAACTATTTACCCAGAGCAGGATTGATCTATACGCTACCTACCCTTTTGCCAGCTTTTCCACTTGGACCAGGGGCACCTTGAACACCACGAGGACCCTGAATTTAAAGAGCGTAAATCTTAGAATCACATTCGTGTCAGCAAAAAGCTAGTCAAACATAGAACCACAGAATCATAGAGCCTTAAGAACATGATAAAGTTTTTTTTATACGCAAAGCTGCATTTTTTTTTTTTCCAGTTAAACATAGAATCACAGAATCATAGAACCTTAAGAACATGATAAAGTTTTTTTTATATGCAAAGCTGCATTTTTTTTTTTTTTCCCCAGGAGATGGATTCTGGCTTCCAAATACCCATTAGTTTTAACAGAACCTGGGCACCCAAACTGGCCTTAGCACTACCAATTTTAACACTAGTTTTCATGAGATGGCAGTGTACGTGGCAGAATTGGTGCTTTTACCATGAAAGCTTCTTATATTCTTTATATTTGTGGCTTTGAAAATCTCAGTGCTGTCTCAAAACCCTTCTTCCTCTCATGCCAAAATTATTTTAGTCACATAATAATTATTTGATGAAAACTAAAGCATGCTTATTGCAGGTCCCTAACTCATACACAAACATGAGTTGTGCTGGTAAACAGCTTGCATGCTGTCTTAGCTTTACACAGCCCAGTTTTAACCAGAGGGAGACCAAATTAGCCCAGACCGAAAAACCTAATTCTGCTTTTCAAACACATGCAACTTTCACTGATGACTGTGTGGGCATATGTTTCTGTGGAAGCTCTCATCCCCACCCAAATGCATCTCCTTCAGGTGAAAATAGCAGGGGTGAGGACTACCCATCCAAAACTACTGAGTAGGAGGAGAAAAAATACTAAAAATGTAAGCAAGCCAACTGGAAGACTGACCAGCTGTCCACAGTGCCTTTTTGTTTAATTGCTTTGTTTTTCTTCTGCAAATACCCACGTGGAGTTTTAAGACAGGCACTTCATAATGTAGCAAATCCATGATACCACCTGAGATATTACAAAATCATTGTTCCAGAGATGCCTATCACGATTTCTTTAAGAACCCTCTACTGCTTTTAGGTTTCAGCTGAAAGATCTCAACGTGTTTCAGTGCTCTTTAGCATCACTGCACAGGAGCTGACATAGTAATCGTAAGCTGAGAGGAAAAGCATGCCCTGATTCCTAAAGGCTGCTTCTTGCTATGTCACGCCTTTCTTGAAAAGATCCTGTTTAATTACCAACTAAATTCAACCTCTCTCGCCTTATGAGATGTGATAAGATCAGAGCCCAAGGTCATACACTTGCAGACTGACATATGATTATTTAACAGAGAAAAGAGCCTGAAGAGACAATATTAAAACAGGTTTTCAAGTGATGACAGTCTACCTGTGATAATTGCTCTTTGTTATATCAAGATTGTTACTTTCAGATTTCGAAATGAACCATCAAGCTACTGCATTTAATTAAGATACGATTGTAAAAGCTGTTGTTCTTCAGTTGTATGCGGAAAGCATATCATTGATTGCCTTCTTCTAAGTGATATGAATTTTCTTCAAGGTAAACAAGCTCAAACATAACAGGCAATATTACTGTACCTGGGGACCTGGTTCACCACTTTCACCTTTAGCACCCGCTGCTCCGGGCCCACCCTTGATGAAAAAAGCAAAACATGTTGCATAAATATGTAGAAGATCTTTAATGAATGCTACCATCTATTTCTATACATTAATTACAGGGAGAAAAAACAAACAATCCCCCTTTCATTAGGAGGTGTGAATTCACCACTTGAATCTGCAAATATATCCTGGTACATCGTTGTCTGGGCACGGGGCCTAAGGGGGCCAAAAATCTTTCTATGACCAAAGAAAACTTCCATATGTCTGAACGGAATCAAACGTAACGCTATGCTCTATATTAATATTTGAGAGCTAAATATGAGCACAGTAAGAACATAAGTCATGCAAACAGAAGTGCATCTGCTGTAGGGAAGGCAACACAAACGAAAATCCCCTTTTTTACCTCTACCTATTCCTGTGTTGTACAGAAAACAAAAGAGTCTTGGAGTTCAACCCAAAGATCATTGTAGTCAATCAAAAATACCCTGTCTAACCTCGTCATGTACTTCAGCGATGTTTTAATCAAGGTATTAGCGCATCCGGCCCTGAGGAAGTGAAGAATCTACACAACTGCGTCTCTTTACTATCACTAAATGATGATACAGATGTTCAGAGTACGTTTTACTCACAAACAGCCCTAAACCAGATCTTCATCCAGGGTAAGACACGGTATATGGAATCCGGGGCAGAACTAGTCAAAGTTTGTGTTTCCTTAATAGTGGTCTCACAAAAATAGACAAAAAAGCCCCCCAAAATCTTGACATGCTCCCATAGAATACAGGCTCAGGGAAGGAACGTACTGGAGTTGACCATTACACACAAAGGAATTTTTGCATTTCTGACCTCTGAAACAGGTCGTGACGAAATGTATCTGTTCAATATGAAACGAATCTTGCAGACCTTGGAAAACTGATCATCCCTCTGTATTCACCATAGTGACCGCTCAAAGACAGAAGTGGTGCCACGGCTTGGCTTAGCGCCGAGTCCAGCATCCTGGAGCGGAAAGGTTCCCACTGACCTTGCAGGTATTGAATCAAGTCCTAAGCAAACTGAAAATCCAGAGGTGGTACTGGCAGTGGAGAGAACAGCGGCTTTGGTAGGTGGTGACTGCCTGTTTGGGTGTCCCTGATGTAAGCTCTGCTTTTACTTAATATAACTGATTATGTTTCGTATCTGTAGGCAGAAACTTGTTTCGTATTCTGTGTGAATTAGGCATGTGAACTCCAGACTCCGTTGAAGCTGGACTGGGGCTTTGACAGTGCTGTGTTTAAGACCTTTAATAACTAGTATGTTTTTAAATATATCTTGTTGGCTACTAATAATTTAACAAAATCCAATTCATATTAAGAGTAAAAGCTCCAACTATTTCATTCTTAAAATAAGCTGGGCAGGCAAACAATTGACAGACCACGAATCTGTAGTTGCTTCTGGAACTGTAGGCCAAAAGTGTTGCCAGATCAAAGAGTTGGATTTCTAGAGCCTCCTGGTGGCTTAGAAGCAAAACAACTATTAATATTATTCATTTGTTGAACTTTGCACACAGGAATTCATGAAGGCTTTGAAAACATGAATGCATGAGTATGAGGCCAGGTTATACCTCAGCTAGAAGTAGACGACTCGCTGCCAATATTACACCAGTCTCTACAAATGAATTCCTTGCTTACAGCAGGTCTGTAGTTATTTTGTCTGCATAGACTGAACGCTATCCTGCAGGTCTCTTGATGTAAAGACACTGCTGGAAATAGTGTACTGGTTTGTTAAATAGACCCAACATGTTTGACTATTTGTAAGTATTGCATACCTAATCGTGATCAATCTGTGAGCCAAATTCTCTGCTGGGTAGCAACTATTTACTTTGGAAGAATTACCCTAGAAAAGAATTGCTCTTGTACAGGTCTGCTTAAAACTGTAAGTGAAGCCCAGTGATTTCAGTTTCTGGGGACCAAGTGTGATTCTGGTGGGACATTTAGCTAAAATTTACCTGAAAACAGTGCATGTTGCCTTGATAAACAGACTGGGTTCATGCAACTGGCCAGTTTGGAGCACAGCATAATCTGGAACAGATTTTTTGATGCTATAGGAAGATGAGGCAAAGCACTAGCAAGCCAACTGAGAACACAACCTGTGATGGTTTAAGTATCATGTGGCTTTCAAGGGTCACCAAAGAGAACGTTAAGCTGCTAGGATCAGGGAAGAACACGATCCAGAGTATTCCTTATGCTCCCTAAAATATTCCTTCAAGAGGATGTAATTATCTTATGTCCCCCTGCGTTTTCTTCGTTAATAGAAGCGGTCACTGGAGGGAATAGCAGCAAGAGGCACCGAGCAACCTTTCAGTTGCATTGTGCTGCCATCGTGATGCACAGTGAGCTGGACAACAACCTGGCCAGTGTTTGCTGTTGGTAGCAGTAGGATGCTATACTCGTGTTTGTCCCTCTGCCTCTCCTGCTTTCAAACTAACAGACACTGTACATTAAGGAGGGTGAGGAGAAGAAGGAAAAAGAGGAGGCTGGAAGGGGAAGACTTGATTGTTACTGTCCAGCTATGGGCTGTTGCTGAAACACCACATTAAAGAAGGAAAGAAGCGCAAAAGGAGGGAAAGGAACGGTATTTCTTACACTACAGTCTCACCACTTCTAAGTTATGGCCAAATCTCCATGACTGGGATGAGTGGAAGGAAACTACTGTGGAGGAAAATGCTATTGTGTTCCAAGGCAAGGAGAAACCCAGGCGGCCTCCAGCAGCTTCTGTTGCTGTCTTCTGTGTGTGCTGCTATAGGTGCGACTGGCATAGCTCTGCAGCCACTTCTTCACACAATAAACCAATAGGAACCTGCTTCATCCTCTTCTCTTGGTTACCTGGTGATCACTTGCTTTCATTTCCCAATAGCACAATTGTATTCTTGTCTGTGCTTTACCACTAGATGCTTGTCTGATCTAATGGAAACTGCTACCATTACTCTTGGCGTCCATCACCATAATGACAATATAAATAAAAATTACAGCAGACATAGATCAACATTTAAGAGGCCAAATATTTGCCAATCTAGCTGTGCCATCACAGGAGACAAAATAACAGTTTCCAAATTAAGAGGCTCGTTCAAATACGGATGCTGTACTAACTGTAGAATAGAATTTCACTCTGTATCAGAGGATAAATACAACCACCTGGGAGAAATTTAGAGAAGACTAGTCTTCTACAAAGCTTATGGTCTTGGCTGCAGCATTTGTTATTTTATATCATGGTACAGATGCTTTATAATAGCTTTTTGAAAGATGGTAAATGCTAAATTATGCCATTTAGTGGACTATTGAGTCTGAAAAGCATCCATTTCCTAGAAGAGGAAATTGCAATTGCAAGATTGATCAGGTGGTTTTGGCTTGCTGAGCTTCCTACCTGGTTTTATGCTTTCATTCTGAGTATTGTCCCTCTACAGTGTTTGTAGGGATTACAGAGGCAAACCTATTTGTCATCAAAATAGGTTTCAAAATCAGAGTAGTATCAAAATCAAAATTGTGATCAAAATTTGTTTTGCATGCCAATGGAAAAAATGTTGTGTTCTACGTGCAGACTCTGTACAAATATTAAACTTTTTTAACATCCATAAGGCCATTTTCCAGATCATTTGGTATTAGCAGTCAAGCCAACTTCAGGACTGAAGTAAAAAAGTACAATTCTTTCAGAAATCTGCATGGTTTTTAATTGCTCTTAATGTCTCTTAAGAACTTTCCAGATTCAGCTTCCATAGTGAGCCAAGGTCATTCTGAACACTCTGGCTTTATTATCTCCTTCTGCAGCGTTCCATATTTACCCACCAGAAATTTTGTAAATATTATCACAGAGATGACTGACTATGTAGTTATTTAGGCAAAACTATCTGCTAGTTTTGTGAGTCTACCCACGTGCTGTAATCAAACACCCAAAAATCTACAATAAAAACTGATTTAGTATTCAGGTTGCATTGCAGGCCTTGAATAAGAATACAAACTATGGCTTTAATGTATCAGTTTCTTTTCAAATAAACTAAATGTAGATACAGAGGTGTAGGCAAAGCCAGGATGAGATCCGCGGACTTGCGTTACTGTGTTCTTAAACCCGTGCCCCTGTGTTGTTTACATACCACAGGACCGGGTCTTCCAGTGAGTCCCATGGGACCAGGTGGACCTCTCATTGCAATCTGAGAAAACAAATGGAACGAAACAACAGGTATCAGGAAAAAGCTGCCAGCCAGCATACAATTTCTATACTAATACAATTTCATTTAATTTAATGCATTAGCAAATAGCCCCCATCATTGACTCAGTTAGCAATAAGGATAACTACTGTGATGAGACGATGCTTAGAGCTCTGTACTTCACATCCTGCACGATATAAAATGGAAATTTTTTTTTGAGCTGTACCCGTGTGGCAGTTTTGTGTGCAGGCTCCTTGTGCTCACCCTAGCTTGCTGAAGAATAGCTTGTGCTTGAGCTTCCTGAGCTGAGATTGTTGGGCCCTTCTCACCATCTCCACCAAAGCGGAACTGCAAGTATCAAAAGAAGAAAAGGATTGAGAATTTATCAAATGAAAGCCATACTTGTTATTCGCTGCGACTGCGTCAACCACTTCAACGACACAGGGTCTCAGTCTTTAGTTCATTCCACTGACTTCGGCAGACTGCGTTGAGGCCACTGGATCCAGCATGAACATTAAGCCATTGGTAATAGTTTACAACTGAAGAGCAAATTTAATCCCCTCTGAGCAAACATTGTCTTGATTTCATAGGATTTTGGTTTTCATTTTGTTTGCTTGCTTGTTTGTTGCAAAAAGAGGCCAAAATAGACTCTAAATATCTGCAAAACCTCATTAAAAATATGTGTATGTTCGGTATCTAAAATGAAACCCTTTTGTGTCATGTCTGACAATTTCAAAATAAATTACAGAATAAAATTGAAGTACTCAGTGCTGCACTCCTGGACGTTATTGCTCATGAAACCACTAGCAGAAGCTTTGCAATGTTGCAGAGGCACTGAGCTGCAACAAGAAGCGCGGCTTTCCAAAGGGATGGCATAGGCCCACTGGGGACCAGGGCCACCAATCTTCCACTGCCCATAACATGCTGCTCAGTCGGCACAGTACCTGAGGTCTTTCTCCTGAAGTCATGTTATTATCAGAACAGAAGGATTTTTTTTGGAAAGTGATGGAAAATTTACTGTGTTAAGCACCCCACCCCCCCAAAATGAGCACCCGACTTCTTCTAAAATGAGAAAAGAACTACCAAGCCTTCCCTCATTTGGGAAGAGGCCAAATGGTTTGTAGGGATCTGCATAATGCGGAATCAACCACATCTCCAAAATATTTTTCCAAGGCGCCTAAATTAATTGTCTTGCATCCACTGAAAAGGTGAACCCATTTTGATGAATTCCAGCCCCACACCTGATGGTGAAGGGCCACACACTCCCCAAGGGGCATCTCCCACGTGTTACTGGGTGGTACCCCTGTGACAAGCCAGTTTGCCGCTGCTGGATCCGATTCCACCCGTTTGCTCCTTTATACCAGGATGGCTCTCAAGCCCGTGAGCAGGTCGGCTGCTATAAAAGGACGGTGGCTTCTCAGCGGGGTTTATAAATGTGGAAAAGAATTCTGCATGGTGGTTAAACTACGAGGCTGGAATCTGGGAGATCTGAAGCCAATCTCTTCCTTCCTGAGAAATTCCTGGTTTCACTCGGTAAATCCTTGTGGTGAGACTTGTTCACATCTAAAAATAAAGCTCCAAAGTGACTGACAGGTCACTTTAATGGAGCAAATACCTTTAATGGAGCAAACTGATACAGCAATTACAGGCGGAAGAATGATTTGGAAACAACTCCCCTGGGGAGTAGTGGCATTTTTCCATCAATTAATTATTGGTAAACAAATATTTCTGTTACACAGCCATCTGTGATAACAGAACTTGGTGCAAGCATGAGGCCAAAAACATTAGCTTATTTTAATAAACTTCCATTGATTGTTTGATAAATAGAAAATAAACTTTACAAAATCACCCTTTCCTCATTGATGCTGATGGGAGTCCTGCCTCCTGCATCGGAACGGCAGCAACTACGGCTCCAAGACTTTTACTGACTTTGCTTTACTTACCAAAAATACCGCCCCTTCGTTTACAGTCAGTTAATCGATTCTCTGGGATGGCAGTACTCGCCAGAGCGTTCGCATACACACATCCACTTCGGAATAATGAATTCCATGCATATAGTACTTTTCATACCACAAAGCTGCAAGATACTTTAACAGCTTTGGGCTTCTTCCTCCACCTGCTAAAACAGATGGTGTTTTGCTTTGACTCCAGTGGGAGCAGAGCTGGCTATGTGCATACATTTCCATTCAAAGGATGCACTGACTCTTCAAAGAGGACACTGAAGTCCAATTTTAAGCACGGAATGCTTAAAATTCTCCATGTCAAGGAGACTTGAGAGCACACCCGCCTGCTGGGAGTACATGCCCTTTGTGCAACAGCAAACTCCTTGTTTAGGACATATAGGAGCAAATAATAGTCACTGTTGAAAATATACGGAGTATTTTAGTTCACGCAATACATTCATGTAGGTTCCAATCTGGCAGCCACGCAGGAGCCAAAGCGTATGTTACGTTTGAGGGAAAAAAGGTACCATATGATCTTCAAATGCTTACACCATGTAAGAAACTCTGTATCATCTCTCGTCCCAAAGACAAAAACCAGATGAAAAAAGAGCACACCTATGCATTTCTTGAAACACACTCCATCTTTCTGGAGGCTGGCTACCCTGTAATCACATCACGACTTACCGGCAACATCAACATGGTACCTGGGGGACCTGCTAAGCCATCGGCACCAGGGAGACCAGGGCGACCAGGTGGACCCTAAGAGAACAAAGGGATGAGAGAAAAAGGGATGAGAACAAAAAGACAGTTATATGAGATAAACCTTTGGAGTCACTCGCACACACCTAATGTAATGACACGCTTGGAGGTTTAATATTCTCTTTGCAATGCTTTGGGAATGTTACTCATTATCAGTGAGGTAATTAAAGAACTGAGTTTGGGGAGGACATTCAGCAATAGGGAAGAAAGCTCTTATCTTTAATTATTTTACTTACAAGGTATATGAAAAAATGGAGCCTAACTGTGGAGGCTCTGCTCATCGTTTCATAGTTTGGGCTGAGCTGAGGTTTGCATTGCATTCCAACGTTTGCTTTACTTGATGGAGTTGAATGGGAGGAAGAACTTGTTGACTGTGAGGGTGCCCGAGCCCTGGCCCAGGCTGCCCAGGGGGGCTGTGGAGTCTCCTTCTCTGGAGATCTTCAACCCCCGCCTGGACGCTGTCCTGTGCCCCCTGCTCTGGGTGAGCCTGCTTGGGCAGGGGGGTGGCACTGGGTGAGCTCCCGAGGGCCCTGCCAGCCCCCGCCAGTCTGGGATTCTGTGATTCTCTTTACACCCTTTGAGTGGGCTTAATTTTCAAAGGCTACGTACGTCCTGCAGCTACAACTTGAAACCTGTTTTTTATGAAATCTAGTTCTCCCTTACAGTTCTGAAAGAGCTAAATTTTTTGGTGTAACCTGGAGTTGAAGAAATGTGTCCAGGATGCTCATGATTATTGATCCAAGTGGTGCTGTTGTGACAAGTTAAGAGTTACAATTGCCCCTTTCCTCCCAGCAACCCGCACGCTGCGCTGTTAGCAGCTGAAGCTGTGGAGGGCAGGCGGGACGGGCACCGGGAGGGCTCCTTTGCCTGCTGCCTGCCCGCCG
>NW_009269998.1:3278338-3283229 GCF_000687185.1 Egretta garzetta
AACCGCTCTCCGCAGGGCTGAAATGACAGAGCAACAAACACCAAACTGTCTTAACTGGCTCCTTCTGCTGCTCAGGAGTTGAACAAAACAATGGGAAAGCTGATCCGAAAAATTTGGGTGTTTTTTCCCCTCTTCAGGAATTAAGATCAGTAGTCTGTTACTAAGTCTGCTTGAGCTCTTTTTTCAAAAAAGCCTGAAGCATCAAAAGATAATCCCCTACTAACAACACACTACAGATTAATCCTAAATTGAGAATTATTGCTAATTCAGATGTAAAATATTGAATAAAATGTTGTAATTGATAAAAAGAACCATTATATATTCAGGCAATTTTGAGTGAAGATTAAAAAAAATAGAAAAATAATTCAATGCACTTGCAAAGCACCCGAAGAACCTTCACCCTGACCTGCAGCGACTTTATGCCATACGATTATGAGTCTTTGTGAAGATTAGAATTGAAAGATTAGATCAGAAGATGAAGATTAGATTACAGAAGATGAAACTGAAGATTAGGTTGGCTCTTACTTTCTTCTTCCGTAGCACCGTTTTATACGAGTGAAATTTCTATAGAAGTGGGCCCACTTATGGCCCTCTCCAGAAGGGTATGTCCATTCATTTCTCCATTGTCTTATACCCATTATTAGGATTAGAATGATATAATAATTTAGTACAAAAGCTGAAGCACCATAGGCAACTACAAAGAGTGGTGGATTTCTCAACTAATTGTTCTGCAGTTCCATGCTCAAACAACATTCTCAATTCTTCTAGGAATTAATGCAGGCTTTTTAAAATTAAGCAATGTGCTTTTCTTCAGTGGTAATTTTCTCAAAACGTTACTTTTCTAATTTTTTTACTTAAGATGAAGTCAGAATAGTTATAGCAAGAGCTAGAGCCTTTATTCAAATACACTGATTGTCCAGATTCTCGGTTGATTTGCTCATCTGAGTAAATCAGCCTCAGTTCCACTGAAATTTCTTAACCTATGTGCATATATCTCAGATCAGGATCTAACCTGCTTACTCTTGTAGCAATTAGTGCAAGACATACTACGAATACCCAAGGTAATCTGTATGTTGACTTACCCTTTCACCAGGGTCACCTGGAGGACCAACAGGACCTTGTAGACCTGGGGGACCTGTAAGACCCTATGGAAAATGAATTACATTATTATGCTGAATGACAACTTGCAGCATTTTTGAACTATTTTTTCTCTGGAAGGTTGTGCTGAACACATAATTGGATAAAATAACTTATAAGGCGGCATACTTTTTTGTCTTACAAAGATTTATAATCAACATTCAAAAGCTTGATTTTCACGTGCACTTGGCTTGTAGCCTGCTGCCACTGAAAATGTCGGAGGTGACCCTTTTTTACTCCCTTCTAAATATGCTAAGGTCAGTATATCATTTGGGAACTACAACAAGACCAACATTAATTGTGTTAACTCATGACTACCAAAGCACTGTGGATAAATCAATAAAAGGAAATTGTGATTAATCTACTTACAGCAGGTCCTCTTGGTCCTGGAGGTCCTTCAATGAGCATGCCCTGGGGGGGGATGAAAAAAAGATACTAGATTAGTCGTGTCTTGGAGAAAAATAGAAAACAACTTTTTACCTGAACTACTAAAGTTAATATTTCTTAGTGTTTTGATAAAGTTTTCTGGGGATCTTCCCTCCACTGTTACTAGAATTGCAATCTGAATTGCTGTGTGGCTTTAAAAGTGAGAAAGACTTCTAGGCTGGACGGATCTCACAGTACTTGATTCAAAAGATTTTTTTTTTTTTTAATGCTGTTAAAGAATGTGACGTGAATAGCTCAGGCTATTTCTATGGTGTGGGTCTTGTAGCACCTCCAGGTTCCTTTTTCTGAGTGCGGACGCTAGTCCAAATTCTAGGTCAAGGTAAGACTTACGAATACTTGACCCTCACTTGTACTTGGCTTTGCACGGGAAGGAGGACTGGACAAACAAGCCTGCAGCTAGCTGTAGTGAACTCCAGCAGTGTTGGAGATTGGCAGTGGAGACCTCTTCAGTATTACGGGTGCAAACTAAATGTATCTTGCAATGGTTTAAAAAAGCCATGCATTTTACGAGCTAACACACTGAGCTTCCTCACAGATCATGACTGAGAGGTCACGATCTTGACTTGAAACTTGTTCATTATTGTAGTCCTTTAACTTCCAAATGCCAATCCTGGGATAGGAATACAGAATTAAAAGGGAGCTTTTGGATCACAGAACCCAGACCTTTGATATTCAGGTAACAACGATGCATCAGCATCTTATCAGGCTTCAGCTGAAGCTAATTTTTTCCCTTGGTATTTCTGTATCTAATTTTCTATGAAATAAAAAGCAGATTAATTTCTATTTGGGTCAAATACATATCAGAAAGCTGTCCTTGAAAATTCTAGAGGAGTAAACCACACTGGCATTCAACTCCTGCTAGATATTGTAAAACGGTTATTTTTGTACAATCTAGGTCTTCTTTTAAATTCAGTTACATTTTAGTTTCTAACCATCGAGCATGATGTCTAACTTCGTCCTACTGTAAAAGCCACTATACTACTATTTAAAGATGAGAAAAACGCTGTAAGCTACTGATCCACGACTGTGCTTATGACCAAGTTGTAACCTCTGAAGGAAGTACTTAATTAAACTTTTAGCAGCTTGATGGCACCAGCACAGGTTAAACATACAAGCACCCGTTTAACTTCTCAGAGGGCCTTCCCTGCCCCTTTTACGCCGTCCACACCGCAGGGGACCGTTTCCGAGATGACAGATAAGGTTACTGTCATCCTTCGATGATGATGTATCGACAGCGTACGTATGTTACATAGCGCTAAAGAAAAACTCACCCACAGCTGTACTTACAGGTTCAATCACAGCTGGTTCCCCCTTTTGGCCTTTTTCTCCATAAGCTCCATGTCCCGTCACCTGGCCAGTAAAAACAGCCCCAAAAATGAAAATAAGTAGAAGGCCTAAGGACCGGGTACAATAAAGAAGTGCAGCAACCTGTAACTGAAAGCTAAAGCTGGAATTGATCTGTGCTATGAAAAACACAAACCGTATCAATCACAGATATTTAATACATGAGAAATGGACAATGCAAAAACTGCATGCCTACTTTTCAAATTATTGGATCTTGTCCATGTGTAGTTTTTCCAGTGAGATGCAATAGTTTGCATCCCATGGTTTGCATTAGGACTTTGGACTAAGAATCTAAAACGTCTGTGTGCAAGTCACAAAGTTGCTTCTTTTCTTGTTTCAATGGACATATTCTTGGCAATTAGCAATGATGCTTCACGGCTCTCTGAGTTAAGCAAGCCTAAAGTAAGCTGGAAAGAAAGGCCCCTTGGTGCCATATGGACAGTTCCCTTCAAGCTCCTAATTTCATTCATTAGACATGCGCAACATGTAAATCAGTCTGAGAAGAGTCTGTGACTTCATGGCGTAAATGGGAAAGGAGCTAAGTGGCGTTGTAAACATGAAATAGTATTTCATGGATAGCCAGTTATGCCTCCTAACTACATGAACTAACACCAGCTGCAAAATTCTTTTGGGATGAGCTCTATGGGAAGTTTTGAGTTCGGGATTAAGGTAACAGAAGTACCTAAACCAATAGGTCAATAACACACGCTAATGGCAGAACACAGACAGATCTGAGTTTCAGACAATGAAAAAGAAACTGATTTTATTTTTATTTTTTTTTCAAACCAGGAGAGACGTACTTTTCTTCAGAAGTGCCTCTCTTGACTGCTAACACATCCACTGCAAACTAGAAATTAAATTCAGCTCTGATCAGATGAGAATTTGAAATGCTTTTTTTTTATTTCAGTGGAGCGATTCCACATTTACACTAAAATAGCTGGGGATTTGAAAATGTTAAGGATAACGTTACAATGTTTCAATATAAAATATTTTGGAAAGGAAAACCAGAGATACAAATTCACGGCTTGTGCATTTTGCTTCATTTATAAAGGCACAGATCTCACTGGTAACGATGCAATAGTGCATAAAAATCAAGTAGCAAGAGGTATAGGTAAATATGTTTTATTATATTAATGAAAATTGGTTGTAAAAAATTACATCAGGTCTCCATCTTTGACAATATTGAGCTTTTTTTGAAAGTCTCCAGGTACTGAGTACTTTTCATCTTGCCTTTTTTATCAAAGGTAGAACGTCACTCGTTCCAAATAGATCCATACGTCAAAGGGAAAATGACATGTAAAAAAAAAGCAGAGGAGAGTTCTAATAAAGCTGGCACAGGTCAGAGCCTGGCTTCTGACTCAAGCTTCCTGACTCCTCCAGCCTTGTCGCAAGGCATTTTAAATTGAAATTTACACCAGGTGATAGAGTCTACACAGTCATCTGCTTAATGCAGGCACAAATGGTGCCTTATGGGCTCTCTGCTTTGCAGAGCATCTGCCCTTTTCTGTGTCATTCTGCCACAGTGTCCCCATCTGTGCTAGAAGGAAAAAAAGTACGCTTGTATCACATTGCATAGATAAGGATCATTAAAAAATACAATGACCCCAACAGGGCTTAGAAAGGAGCGATAAATGAAATACTGAAGTATGGGTTTCAAGGTTGGCAGAGAAAAGCAACCTCACAGCATTTGCTGCTGTTTCTTGGATCCTTTGTAAGCTGAAGTTGGGCATTTGTGAGGAGAAAATAAAGACAAGACTGAGCAAATACTGCAATTAAAATTCTCCTTTCCTACTATATTCAGGGCCTCCCCAATTAAATATCCAAGTGGGAATTAATTTTGCTTCCAGCCTTAGTCATCTTAGTTTTCTCTGCAGCTTCCACAGCCCAGTAAACTGGTAAGTGAGGATCTTGGCACAACTAAAGGAAAATTAGAGCCTTGCTGTTAAGCCTGTGATTAAGCAAG
>NW_009269998.1:3283264-3295422 GCF_000687185.1 Egretta garzetta
GCATAATTCCAGGATCGACCATGTCATCCTATCTTCCCTTATATACGCTGAGCTGTTAAATCACCCCTGCAAGGTCCTAAACCTGTCACCATTGACTAAGTTTATTTTCTTGAAAGGGTTCAGACTTCCACCTTCCCACTCGTGAATATTCTCCTTGGAAAGTAGCGGAAGCCTTAGGATTCTGGACCCTTACATGCATTTCAACTTCTTAGGTTAATCATATAAAAATATTGATTACAGTACTTGCACCTGCATTAGGACTTACATTCTTTCCAGCTTTAGCTCTAGTTTAGAAAGATTTTAAAAACTGTTTATTTAATAATTTATTTTTGGAATTCCACCTCTTCTTTACCTTCCCTCCCACCTCCAACCCTCCCTTACTCCCTTCACCGAAAGAGAGAAAACCCCTGCATTTCATAACAATAAAAAGTTCCGGATTACTAAAACAAGAGGATGGGCTTGATCCAAAGCCTATAAAAAGTGAGAATACATCTAACATGTACAAGGAGCTCTGGATCAGGCGCGGTACAGTTCTGAGACTGCACAACTAGAAAAGAATCGCTAAATTACATTAATCTGCATTATGCCTTCAATCGACTTACGCTCGTCTCTGTGATATCGGTCTCTGCAGGAACACCTGGACCAAACTCCTCATTAGTGGAATCAGTTGTTTTCTCTTCATATTCTTTATATTCATAAAAATCATATTCGCCTAAATCTCCATCTACCAGCAGATCAGATTCACTGAGGTCTACTCCTCTGCTTCCATATCCAGTTTCCTCAGTTTTTTTATCATAATCCTCTCCAGTTACGTATTCTTCAGCAAACACTTCTTCAACAGGATTTTGCTATTCGTATCAGTAGCAGAGATTTGGGAATAGGAGGAATACGTGAGTTACTGTTAGTAAAGCAATGTAAGCATACGCCGATCCACCACGATGACTTGCCGAAAGACGACAGAACACTACCACTACAGCAGATTGCCTTTTAATTAGAGTCTGAAGGAATGGAAGTCCAACCTTTCAGAGTAATTAAAAGATGTTTGTATAAGTAGTACAAAGAAGTAACACTTTCATATGTTTTGGGTTTTTTTCTTCAAAAACATAGAATTAATATATCCAGCACGCCGTGTGTACTGCTTGCTTAGTGTTACTTCAGTGCCAGATACAGCTAGATTTCCCTGCTTGGTTTCACACTTACAAGCACTCATATGCACCGCACCGAGCGGTGAATAAATTCAGACCTTTCTATAATAACAACGTACGGGAAGCGCAAGCATCGCTGGAGTTAAGTCCAGCCGCCTTCATTGTTTTGTCTCTATGAATACCAATGCTGAGGTTTAAAGGTTTCAACTTCTTTGCTCTTGCTAATGATTTTGCAACCTATTTATCACTGAAAAAGTCACGTTTCACATCTGTCATGGCAATTTATATATTTCTTGGCTGAGTCAAATTCGACCTGCAAAACTCAGGTTAATTTTAACATTTCTGTGACCTGAGCTTTCATCTTCACGTATGTAAACTGTCAAACCAAGCAACCAACTTACAAGCACCAAAGCAGTTTAAAAGAATGCTATATTTGAGATGTACAAAACCATTTGTGGAAAAAAAAAAAAAAAAAAAAAAGGGATTCTTTTATTCTTCCGAGGATTGCTGTATTCTGCTACAGAGGTCTCTTGAAAGGATAATTGTGAAAGAAATCAAAGTTCAGATATCGCCACCATGAGGGGGATGTTCTAGATGGTCAGACAAGATGAACTAGAATGATCTTAAAAATATATTAAAATGCTAATCGACATCCAGAGTAATTAAAAATATCTTGACCTAACCATGATGCTGAAATATATTGCAATTAAAATAGAAGGCCAGATTCTGATTTAACAGCTGCCTAATTCCATTAGCTACAGGACTATGACTTTTGCCTTACAGCCAGAGTAAATGCGGAGCTGAAGCAATGCTAAGACAAATTTTGCCTATATGCAGAACTGGGGGACACACACAACAGTTTTGTACATCTTTTAAGCAACGTATCTTCATTTTGAAAGGAAAACGTAAAATAAAAATGAAAACAACATTTCTGATAATCAGCCATCATTTTTCTAAAGCTAGCATTAATTATTACGCAGACATACTAATCAACACTGGCTTTAGGTGTAGTAATCTTAACAACTGATGTTCAGGCTTGTCATTGTGGCTTTCTAAAAACACGGTTTCTAACGTAAGTCAAAATAATCATTTTATCTTTTTTGACAGCGCAAAATACAATGTTTCATAGAACCTCAGTGAAAAGCAAATAACTTGGCTTTGTTAGCTGACATCTATGAAAAGGAAATGATGGCTTCTGATGCTACTTCAGTGAGCTGCTACGGTCGCAGCCATTCTTTGACTTCTGTTAGGCTCATTTTATGCTGCATCTTCAAAGTTACAGGGAAAATGAGAGACTTCACTTCCTCTCAGATTAGGAGGACTATGTCTAGTATTTACCCTAGTTTATACCAGACATAGTTCCATTCACGTCCACGCGGAGTGCAACAACCCTGCACTTCCACGGCATGTGTGGCTGAATGATTTTCAGAATCAGGAACGCTGCAGTCTAAAGAGTCAGCAGATCTTTAGACAGAATTAATGGCAGTTCTGCCCAAGAAAACAGTAGGTCCTGACATTGGCTGAGAAAGCATAAGATGGCATTAATCGCTGTTATGTGTAGCTATGTGTATTTACACAGATGGACATTCATCCTTTTAAACTGTGTTTCTGCTTTCTTCATCATTGACACCTGGCGGGCCAGTCTTTTTGCCTACCATTTTCTCAGGAATCCTTATTACCTCGTTTGCTTCAGTCGTTCTGGAGGGAGCTGCTGTCTGGGGCCCATAGTCATTTTCAGCGATGCTATACTCTTGAAACCCATCGATGACGTTTGCCTAGCGTTAAAGAAAAGGTACATTATTAAAAAAAAAATCCTTTAGGAAAAATTCAAGAGGTATCGTTTTATTCAGGTTATGGTATTAGCCAGGCGTATTCATCTAGCGGGGGGTTAGGTATATTTTTTCTTATTATCAGAGATCTTCCAGTCTTGGCCTGGGAAAGATCTTGATTATTTCTTGGCTACTTTTACCCCTAGTTTGCCTTTTGCTGCTGCTTGATAACTTTTCTTCTTCTTGGATGCATATTTTTCAGATTTTTTTGTTGTGGCCTTTTGGGGTTTGTCCTTTGAGCTAGCGGCCACTGTCCTCTTCTTCTTTTTGACCATGGCTTTCTTTTTCTGCAAACGTTATGAAAGATGGAATGGGAAAACATAAATAAAATGAAAAGAAAATTGAGAAAGCATGAATGAAAGAAGGGTAACCAAATGTGAGATGAATGCTGTCAGCCGTGAGACCTTCCATCTCCCACTGAAAGCAAGCGTTAGAGCTAGAGAGCACAGAAATGAGTGAAAGGAAAACACGAAGCTTATATGCAGAAGAGACAAACTGACAAACCATGTGGTAGGGGACAGCTGGACACCACAGAACAAACAGATCAGATTCGGTTACCTCTGTTTGTGCTACTGTCTCTTCGAACAGTGGGGGTCCCTCTGTTACAGAATCAGTTTCTTTATAATCTGCATCCCCATACTCATAGTCATACTCGATAAAATCTTCTGGTGTGTACTACATTGCAAATGGAAAAATATCAGGCATTCCCATGTTAGTGGTAGCAAACTGGATTAGCAATACTGGAAAGCATCTTAACCTTTACTTAGGAGTAAAGCTTAAGAAAATCAAGGTAGTATGAACAATTCAATACAGTTATTCATCCGGGGGGAAAAAATACAATTTCTTATTTCTTACAAAGCACAATACAGAAGTAATAAAAAAGCAAGCAGTAGTGCCAGGAAAAAACACTCTTTTATTGGACTGCACAGAAGAATCAACTATAATTTGGATTTCTGGGAGCACCAACTGACCTTTGTGAATCATACATTTATTTAATCTTTAAATTGCAAATAATGCCTCATTTTGCCTATACTCTTTTACCTGTGGTTTTTTTTCAGGTGACCAGAAGAGTGGAGAGATACCAATATCTGACATGAACAGGGTAAATAATTTCAGATACAGGAAAGAGGCCACAACTCACAAATAACCACGGCTATCCTCCTCTTGTTTGCTGGAGAGTTCTCAAACCCAGGGCAGCTCCGTGGTACACACTGCCTAAGCAAATGCTTCACTGGTGGAATTTCATTTAAAGGGCAGATCCTCAGCTGCTGTAAACTGCTCCATAGCTCTGTGTCTATAACAACTAGTATCGAATGAAGAGTTGGCCCACAAGAGAAAAAGGGGTTAGAATTGGCTTGTGTAATGTTGTGAACATGACCTAGGGAGCCAGGAACTCCTGAGCTGTAATCTTGGCCCTGCCATGGAGATACTGGTCTAGATGTACGTGCACCACGGACTATGCATCACGGCTGGGAAGAAAGGGCAGCTTTAAACTATCTTACCACTCCTGTCATGCTTGAAGCTACAGGAACTGGCTGGTCCTGGAAATTAAAGCAGTCTCATGGCTGCTACCAACTCTCTTTACGCCCCCAGGGAGCCAAAGGAAGGTGGACCTGGGGCCAGAATCTGGCCAAGTGTCTGCTTCCCCTTGTTTGGAAAGGAATATTCTCAAGTGCCTCATGTGAGCTAGCCACCTCCAAAATGTCTCTCCTGCCACAAGCCAGCAACATTGCCTGTAAAATGAAGCCAATATCTGCTTGTTTCATCAGGTTGCTGAGGATTAGGACGTTACACTTCCACGTGACTCTCAGGATTCACAGAAGGCATAAATCTCATCAGCATCAGAAAGAGACTGACATTTTAGAAGAAATTACAAATGAGATTAAAACAGATCTCCATATATCCAAAATCTATTCTACCATCCGACCAAATGACTGGTTTAACTGTTTTCTTTGGCAAAGCCTTTTGACCCAACTCTTGTACTTCGGATTTTATTGCGCAGAAAATACGGAGAGGTTGATTTCCTCAGGAAGCACGAGAGTAACACTGAGAGGCCTTAATCACTTAAAAATCCCTTTACATGGGTTTCTGCTACTTCACTCCTGTGACTCCTCGGAGCCCCGCTATGACCAAAGCTCTTCTTAAAAAGAAGATAGAGATTTTTCTAGGAAGTCGGATGCTTTTTATTATTTTTCTAAGAAGTCGGATGCTTTTTACACCCAGGGCCATATAACTTGGTTAGTCATGAGATTTGATAAACCTCTAATAAAAATGTAACGTATTTTTGGCAATTGTCTAAAGCTATATTGCACACTAACGAGAGAAGGCCAGACTGCACTTAAATAACAAAACATTTATCATCTTAGGTGGAGAATATCCTCTCTGCGAAGGATATCTGTATCTGCCTGTTGTATGAAGTAAGCAGTGCTTTGATTTCATCAGTGGTACCATTGGCATTACAGAAGTAAGCTGATTCTATTTATACTTTTCAAAACCAGCAGCATTTTAGAATTAAACCTGGTAAGTAATATGTGATTATTCTCTCCCTGTTCAGTAAATTAAGATTCAGTCCTAATCCCAGTGACGGCAATGAAACATCTCTGACTTGTAAACGTCATCGTCCAGGGGCCTCGTGGCCAGCGATGATGCATTTTTACAGATGTGTACATGTATAAACCCACGTTTTCTGGCTTGTGCAGTTCTGGAAATGCAACTCAATACCACTTGTTTCTAATGAAGTATGTCACTGACATCCAGAAGAGAAAACACAGTGACAAGTTTCTAGGAGACCATAAGCAGCCACCTAAAGGAAGTAAGGAAAAGAAATAACCACAGGGATAACAACAGCCGCTTTGAAACAGCTACGGAATAGCACTGAAATAAATAAAAATGGGGGCAAATGCATAAAATCTGGTTTGCTTATCTTCTGCCAAGAAGTCTGTGCAAACTAGGTTCATCTACAAGGAAAAAAAAAAAAAAAAAGTCTTTAGTCAAACGCGGTCATTCCGCCCCATGCCGCGCTTCTGAACGCCTCCTTGGCCAAACGACGCGAATCACACACTCGGCTACGTCATTTTTCCGGTACCAAACCGGAACTACCCATGTTAAATATTACCCAGCATCTTAAGGGATAAGCAGACAAACATTTTTGGGGAAAATGACTGCTTCATTAGCTGGATTTAATTGTAAATATGCGGTTAAGGAGTTCAGTAACTTCCAGACGCAGAGGTTCCTTTTTAGCAAGCGTTGTAGACCCATTCTGACACTGGAAGCGTTCATTCCAGCATTCATTTTGACCAATTAACAATTAAAATAAAACTCTGTTGCTCAGTATTATAACTGGTTTTCATATCTCAGTAGTATGGCTTCCCTCAAGGTAAGCTGAACGGCTGGGCTGCATTGAGCCAACTATGTGACTAATAAAAATCACAACACCGGGTTACAAAAATTTCTTCAGAGGGCATAAACTAAACAGAAATGTTGACTGGGGAAAAAAAAAAAAAAAAGAAAGGAAAAATATTGGAACCAAGTATGTTAGTATTAAAAAAGAAAGTGGTGAATAAATTGATATTTATGCTAAGATTGGCCAGAGGCATAGTTTGGAAAGCCAGACATTTATGAATGAGAACTAGAAAACACTCGTACAGAAAAGCACGAGTACGTGGAGAGATCTATTGCATCATGCAGAGCCACACAGAAAATACGCCACTTTGGGGTACTGGGCTTCGCTCCTCTGTTAAAGAAAATGAAATGTTCTTGGCATATGCAAAATCCTATCACAAAGAACAGTGGTGCATTTGGGCTGCGATGAAAAAAAGACAAAAAGACCAGGCACGGATGAGAAGTGGGGAACGCCAGTTTCCATGCTGGAGTCCGATTACGGCCAAGCAAGTGAAGATCTTCTCCATGGACTTTTTCCTTCCTTTTTAAGAGCGCGGTGTCAGAGGGGTCATTACAGACATTCTTGAACCTGCACGCTAGGACATGTGCCCACCATGCTGAAACCCTACTCACGTCGTTTCTCACCAGCAGTACTTTGTAGTCCCCCTGGTACAGAGGGGACAAGTGGGGATATGCAGGAGCCCTGAACTTCCTACACAGAACGACCTTATTCTTAGCAATCCCTCCTTTCCAGATGTTTCTTTCTGAAAGACCAGCAACCCCAGTCTTTCACACCAGCCATTAAAGAGCAAGGATCTGATTTGTACTGCACCGCACAGGTCCTGTTGCAGCTAGTGAAATAGAGATGCAAAATCTTCCAGGTGTATTTCCTGAGGCACAATCTGTCCAGACGGAGGAATGCATCTCCAGACCCCTGACTGCTATAACGATGTACTTTAGGAACATGATTTACTCCGCAGCATGGTTTTATCAACTCCACCTGATAAAGCCTACTCCTCATTTTTAAGATGAGACAAAAGGACTGGCCAGTCGAATGGGGACTCAATTGGCAACACCAGGAACAGATTTAACGGAGTGAATAAGGGGGGCTTTAGCCTCCTGCTGTGAAGCTGGCAACTCCCCTTACCCTGCCATTAAGAGTCAAGATTGGATATGTGGCACATATCCCTCTTTCTTCTGGAGGTCCACAACTACAGGGCCACCGTTATCAGAGACAGAGGTACGACCCACTCAGTCTGAGGCCTCAACAAACCTAGGGAAAAGTGCCTTCATGTTTTGGATGCTAACATTGCTATTAGTTCACAGAAGTTGGGGAGCTCACAGAAATCTGTCATGGTTGCACAGCTAATCAAAGGAAAGAGAATAAGCAGACTCTCCAAAATACAGGAGAAAACATCTAGAATTGCAAAATTAATTAATGCAACTGGAAAATATGTTCTGCCACTTTCTAAATTTAGTCAAGGCTACTAACTCCAGCAAGAAATCAAAGCAGGGAATGAAAGCAAGTATGACAGAGATGAAGAGCGTAGCTGAAGAGAGCGTCCTTGGCTTTGTTAGCTATCTACCAAAGGAAGGTATTACTGGCCAGAAATGCAGGCAGAGAAACGAGAAGCTGGAACGGGATTTAACGGGGCATCCAGCTTGTGGATCGTTCTGATGAGCCTTCTATGGGTGCAGACTTTGCCAAGTGCAAAATACACCTTCCACAGCTGTACCAGAACCCTGATACTGCCAGACAACAGGATGGTCACAGATCTGAGACAAGAGAGATGAGGTTCACCAAGTGCTCATGGTAACAGCAAAATACACACAACTGTGTTAACTTCCCCAGTGATTTCACACGAGCATCAAAAAGACTGACTCAAAATGATATCTTCAGCTTGGACAGTAGGTGGGCTGGCCGAGGGACGGCAGGTAAGAGACATCAGATAACACATATTTCAAGTGTGATGCCGTTTGCTGCTGGTTTTCTTTACTTCTCTTGTAAGACCACCAATAGTTACAGGACAGCCATCCTTGTAATGAATATCGCATATGACTGTTTTCTTACAAATGGAAGGAAGAATAAAACCTGCTGTTTCTTGATGGGACAAAATCTTTCCACTATGACCTCATGCTTTCTTTACCAGAGTGATTATATTACACTACCAGATCATCATGCAATTCCAATTAAAGAGATGAACTGTTTTCTTCATCAGATGAATTTCAGAAGCAGAAGATCAGCAGCATGCGAGGCCTACTGCAACTGTGGAATGACTTAAATATTCGGAAGACAGCCTTAATTTGAAAACCGATTCCTCTGCTATCCATACTCTAAAAACCTACCCCCCCCATTCCAAGATGTAGATTTTTGCAAGTTTTGCTTTACCTTTCCAAATTACAAGGAACTAACAGTCTAAATCCTAAACCAAAGAACTGTCATGAGCTCGATTTTTCCATTGCCTAAAGATTATGCTAAATCATCTAGGTAGCTAAAGAGGCAAAGGTGACTTTGAAACATTCGAGGCCAACTAATGCTTTACAAAGTGCAATAAAATAAAGGATGCCAAGCAAAATGAGAGTTTTAAAAATCCCAGGCAGTGATATAAATAAATAAATGGGAGTAGATGTCAATCCTAGGGCAGAAGGAAAGTTAAAAGATTTAAAAGACGGCCTCTTCTCCCACATAGTCCTTATAGTGTTCATAAAAATGATAAAAGCAAGGAGATAAAAGGACAGAAGAACAAAATCTTCAACTTCCAAAGACAGCCTCTGTCAAAAGGAGGACACGACACTTAAAGTTCTTTATTATGTTAATTGCTTAAAGGAAAAGTCTATATATCTCCACAAAGGAAAAGAGAGCTAGGAAGATCGCTCTTTTTAACACCTCCTAAATTAGCTAACCGCAGTTCTAAATGTGACATTAAATGTGACATTAAACATGAAAATCATTATCTTTCTGTATTCTTCAGAAAGCTAGCCAAACACCTGAGAGGACAGTAAATTAACCTGGTCTGAAAGGACGCATGAGGCCTCCAAGATGAGATATTTTGGGGGCCATTTGCACCATTACTTTACCAAGACCATTTCATTAAATGCAAACATTTCATTTCTTCAAGTAATCCATGAGTTTGGGATAGGTCCAAAATAAATGAAGCAGAGTTCCTTCGGGGAGCAATTTCTTCAGCAGAAGTCAGACAGTGTGATTTATTGGGTTGCAGAAGAATCTTCCAAGAGAAGATTTGAAAGGCTGATAGCTGGGTCTGTTGAAAACTAGACCTGATGACACTCCAGAAAATATACTGCCCAACATCAAGGAAGATGAAGACTGGCTCAGTCTTTCCCTGCTTTAATTTCTGTGAGCTGGCCAAGCAGATGTGATTGAACTGGAACTGAATTTAATGCATTTCCATTTATAGTAGAAAGGGGGTTGAAAACAAGACAGAGGCCAGACTATTCACAAGGTATTTATAAGAAAAGCACAGGTGCTTAACTTCCTTCTGAAAAGTAATCCCAATAATTTTAAAACGTAATTTCATCCCCACATTTGATCCTTAAAACCTAATTATATATTCAGCATGAAACAAATGTAATGATTACTGAATTAATCTTAAAGCTCAGTATAAAAAAAAAACCACTCAGAAAAAAACCAGCAAAATAGAGCAAAAAGTTCAAATAAGTAATTCATCCTATCACTTAATTCTACCAGTCAGCGAGTACCTATGGAGCCAGTGGTGCTGGCCGTTCAGACACATTGCAGGGTTCGTGAAGGTACCACTGTTAACGATCAGACTTTGCTCTGTAAAACTCTGCAACGGACAGATAACAATCTAGTACAGAGAACTCTAGCAACCCTCTTCTGACATAAGATGGTAATATGCAACACTGAATGAACATACTTCAGGATACAATACGTTCCTTACAAGATCTGGCCACCTCCTCCCTGTTGTAAACCAAACATAAATGACTTTGCTTTGCTTGGAATTTCTGAGAACCGAGAGTTGCGCTCATCGAGTAATGATTTGGTTTGGTCCATCTGGGAAGTACTCTCCCTTGCTGTGTTCAAATTTGAACATTTCCTATAATCTGATACCCTTTTTGCTTCCTCCAGAAGCAAGGACAGGTTCAGCACATTTTTTTAAGCAACTTCCAGGCGACACCTTTTTGGTGTAGTGACAATGGCTGAGGCCATCACTCTGTGCTTGACGAGCTAGGCAGATTCATACCTAGCTATTCACAAGGAGAACAAGGACGACTAATGCATGCTTCGATTAAAGCATGTCGTGAAGGTGGAAATAAACTATAACAAAGAATAAAGTATGTGGATATTACTGTTAATCTATTGCTTTCCCATTTTCAAATTTCAGACTGAATGACACTTAGGTCTGACGAAGTTGGAACAAAACACAGAGGTATAAAAGCAGACCCCCTGACACGCAGCTCTGTTCTAACGGCTTAGCCTGAAGTGCCCACAGAAAGCCCCACAGCTCCAGCAAACAGCCAAATTGTCCAGAGCTCGCAGAATCTGTACACAAAAAGTAGTTAAAGGTTACCCAGTTAAATAAACCTTGTTTAGACATATATCACGGTTATTTGGATCCAGAAAGGGACTAACGTAATTAAAATGGAAGTGCAAACACAGCATCCAGCTCCAAAGCTTATATCTTGAAGTCCTTAGGTCACTCCTACTCAACGCACTATGGGAAGGGGGGGGTGATGGAAGCGGATGCAGGAGGTTGACCTTGGTTAGGCAGGAGAATGGCATGGGGATCAGGATAGCACAGCTGAGTAAGCCTGTAGAGAAGGGCAGAATTTAAGAGATATCCTCCCTTTGCAGGCTGGCTAGGTCTATGTCCTTATTCACAGCCTGCTGGTTTTGCCAGTCCCATGGTGAGATGCTTCTTGATTCTTCCTGAGCTTTATTTAAGGTAACCTCAGCACTTAATTCAGGGATGAAGGGACCCTGCAGGTAAAAAGTTGCACTGAAATCCTCTCTGCTGCATCACCCAAACCGCAATTTGAGTCTGATGCTAAGCTAAAAAGAAAACACAACAAGAAAAAGGGAATCTCAATGCAGCACTTAAGGTATCATCAGTAGAGACACTTGGATTATAAATCAGTGTCCAGTAAGCCTACATGAGAGCAAAGTCAAAGTCTTAAAGTCTTGAGACAAAACCCAAACATTTTAAAAAGCAACTATTGCACTGCTGACACTGCAATGATGTGATGTGCATCCTCAGCCTCATTTAATGGAAGATCACTACAATATATTCCATCATTTTTTCCCCATTTTTGTGGGAGGTAAGTTATTTTTAGTCTCGATGAAGTCTCAGACCTTGCCCCCAACAAACGCATGAACAATTCTACCAGTTGAACTGTCATAGGGTGGGAATGAGTACAGAAAAGGCAAGGACTCATTTAAGCTAGCGCTGCTGTTGAAAGCGGTGCCCCAAAACTACACCCATGGGTATGTGATACGCTCCTCTGCAGAAAGAAACACTGCCAAGGGCAATGAGGATTACACTCCATTTAAAAAAGTACTTTTGCCTTTCAAGCTACATCCAGCTTTTCAGAATAACTCCATTCCCAGGCTGTGAACTCACCAGGAGACTACAAAAGCATGTGATATCAAGAGAAACCCTATGCAGCTTCCTAGGTGCACCTCCACAAACACCATTTACTGACAAAAATCAACCACTTCCTTTGGGTTTTGTAGACAGTGCTGGAAACACCCATTAATAGGCTCTGCAATCACACAATTTGTCTCTTTCCTCTAAGCCAAGTATCAGTTTCTTATCCTGCT